>NC_031993.1:49892612-50095944 GCF_001879085.1 Nicotiana attenuata
ATATATATATATATATATATATATATATATATATAGAGAGAGAGAGAGAGAGAGAGAGAGAGAGAGAGACGCGCACGCTTCGTAGTACTATTCATCCCTTGTATTACAAAAGTATTAACGGCTAACATTTATATTATTTATTTAGTAAATACAAAAGTGATTTTTAATTTTGACCAATGGTGACCTAAATAGCGACCAACTTTGGTCGCTAAACATACATAATTTTAAATTAGCGACCCAAGTTGGACGCTAAATTTAAATCAGATTTATTTATCTTTCATATAATTTTTAAAATATTAACTGGGTCCCAGGTTAGCGACCAAAGTTGGTCTATATTCTACTGAACGACCAACATTGGTCGCTAAAGTTGAATTATATTTATTTATATTTTATAATTTTTTTTAAACAAAATTATAATTATTAAAATTATATAACTGGGTCCCAAATTAGCGACCAAAGTTGGTCTGAATCTGTTTACTCTTTATATAGCGACCAACTTTGGTCGGTTATTTTAAATTTTATTTATTTATATTTTATTATTTTTTAAAAATAATATTATAATTATTAAAATTTAATAGGTGGGTCCCATGAAGCGACCAACGTTGATCGCTAATCTGAGTAATTCTTTGACCAAGCAAGTCTGACCAGTCCGGTCAACAGTTTGACAAAGTTTTCGACCAAGTTGCGACCAACGTTGGTCGCTAATTTATTTAAAATCATTATTTTATTATTTTCACCAGTTTAGCGACCAACTTTGGTCGCTTTTCTTGACAGACCAACGTTGGTCGCTAAAGTCTGGTCGCTTTTTGCAGGAATTCTAGTAGTGACTACGTATCTGTGACCTCTGGAAAAGTCAATATTAATTGTAAAAAGTATTTGCCCCTGGCTGAATACATCACTCCTACTATAGTTTTTCAACGGTATACAATAACATTAAGTTGGTATACATGAATAAGTATTTCCTTATTATTTGGATACTACATTTTAATAATACTGAAACTTGTATATAAGTCATAGAAAAGTGAAGCATTAAAATTATTCAACTATTTTCATCTAAATGCAATCATTTAGATAAAATATATGGTGTTCAAATTAAAACATGATTTTTAATCTGTAATTTTTTAATATGCTTTATCTATAGGTTAAAAAGAAAGGGAAAACATATGAATTTAATTTTCGATTCTCCAACGCGGAGTAAAATCATAAGTTGACATGAAAATATTTAAAGCTTTAATTTTTAGTTTATTGCAACGGGGATTAGTATAAATTTCAAACGTCCTTCATTTCTGTAGTGGAAAAATCTACGTGGACCTTTTCGATTTGTCTTTAGCCAATTTTATAACTATTAAGCACAACTTGTCAACGTAAGGACTTAAAATTAATCTTAACTTGGATATTCAGCTATTTCCATTATTTAGACTTTTCAAGTACGTTGAGGGAGAAATTTCATTGGATGTTCATATTCAAGTTAGCAAACTTTAAGAAAATGATTAGGTTAATGGACAGGTTGATATTATTGAACATTTGTGAATGATGGAGACTGAGAGTATCAAATTATACTTGAAGGAAAGGCAGAAAAGGGGTGTCTCTAGGGGGTGGGTGGGGAATAGAGACAAAAGCAAAGTGGTTGAAAGTATTTCGGCAGCAAGAACATCTAAACCTAAAGAAATACCTACAAATTTGTTATAAGACAAACATATTGTATTCAAAATTCACTGATACAACTATTTCAGATTCATATATATAATGATTTCGGGCAACTACATTTGGTAAGCATCAATTGGTATCCTATAATAAATGACAAATAATTCGCTATAACAGATTAAATTGTATTAATAGTGTAAAAAAAAAAATTTGTACTGTCAGTGTTTATTACTTGATCGCACATAAAATATGTAAACAGAGTCAATAAAATACTCCAATATAGATCACGCTCTTTATGATTGTTGTAAAATATGTCTGAATCTTATAGTATGTGACAATGACACCTGCAGTCTTGATCATTTTCATATTACTTATTCAAAGTATCATAGAAAAATACCCGAGGAAGTCACGAAAGAAGGTGAATGATGTGAAACAGCTAGGTGGGGCACGCACGAAGTTTCATGTCACAATATAAAAGAGTGTTTACACGTAAAACAATGCATTTAAATTTGTAATATGGTTTATAGACACGTGAATTAAATTGATTCAAGAATATAAAATAACAAAAAACAGAAACAAATTAATTAAGAATACTTGAAGAAAATACAAACCTGGCTATGAAGTGAGCTTTTCTGGAAGCAAGACTAAGAACAAAGTATTGAGCGAAAAGGTGTTAATAAAATGTACTAAGAATAAGTTTAGCCTTTACGCCTACAATGAGTATAAATTTCTCTATTTATAGCTAAATTTAGGGAGACAAGATCGCAAATCAAGCTCTTATTTAATATGAATAAAGACCCCTCTTGATAGCTGCATAATGGTTGAGTATAAATGCAAGGATTTTGTGTAACGGTCGCTCCTTGAATGCTACCTTCTTCAACTGAAACCTCACTTTTAAACTTCCGTCTCTGGTTCCAGTGTCTTGGGAACCCACACAACACCGGTCACATGCTTGTAACCGGTAACAGCTATTTGCTGACTCATATCTTACATGTCTTTACTGCCACGTGTCAACTCAACGAACGTTCACCTGTCATTCATCACTTTTATCTCATACAGATAGTCCTTCTACTTTCCGGTGACTAAACTTGATGTTACTGGAAGTAGATAAGGCTTCTTTTCTTGGCGGAAAAATTCCCGAACAATTTTTAATACTTGAAAAGACGCACGTCTCCTTGCATTTAATGAGCCGAACACATGTTATCCCGTGATTCAACAAATACTTTCGTCAGTTACATGGTAATGATGGCCTTGCATTCTGCTGCCTATAAACTTGTCCCCCTCTCATCACTTTACCTTTCACTTTTACAAACCTTTCTTCTTCGAATTTTTTAAAGCTTTTCTGCAACCTCCCCCCCCCCCCCTTTCTTAGTAAAACTTTCATATTCGCACTCTCCATTACCATGTCTTCTACTATCTCTTCCCCAGTTACACAAGCTCTAACATCGGAGGCGGCCCATCTAAGAAGACCAAGACTAAGGAATCCAATGATGGTCCTCCTTCTACAAACACGATCATTCCTTCTTAATTAACCATATGATATTGCTAAATACCCTTCTTCTATTTGCCGTGCTAGTATTTTCATTGTGAAAGAAGATTGTGGCTGGAATAACATTAACTTTTTAGCCCCTAATGAAGTAGAAATGATCATTTTTAGTAAATCGGGGTATATGCACGTTTACACGTACCCTTTCACTTTAAGGCTTGGCCAAGAAATTCACCCCATCATCTTGGAGTTTTGCCGGAACTACCGGGTCTGCTTGGCCCAAGTAGGACCGTCAATATGGTGAACAATGGCTTGTCTACGGTACCTGTGTTCGCAGGCCGGTGAGAGCCTTACCTTTGCTCATATGATCAACCTCTACGCCCCTAAGATTTTCTATGGAGGCATGATCAAACTCAGCAAACACGGTCACCATGCCTTCGTCACCAGCGTTGGTAAACGATCGTCGTTAGATGAAGAAGTTTGTTGTCGTTGCTCCCGGAGATATTCTACCGGCGTTAGAATCTCCTATCCCCAAATCCTGGAACTACACTCGCAAGTTTTTCGAATATTCCTCTTTCACCATGTTAAGGAAATTCCTCCTTTTGTTAACTTTCTCTTATCTTATTTCAGCCACTCGTTGGGTTCCTCCGTTGGTTAAGAACCTAACCCAATGGGTGCAATATAGTCTAGACATTTCCATACCGAACTCCCAAAAGTGAAAGGAAATCTCAAATAGGTTTAATTGGAAGGCCAAAATATGAGTAAAACTTCCATTTTACTTTTTAATCTTCAACTTTTATGCAACACAAAATTTTGACCTCTTTTCAGACTGTGTAGGCCTTCTGAATGGATCTTCTGTCTATCCCATCTTTGAAATTTCTCATGAACCGAAGGTGGCTCAGCAACTAATTCAAGAAACCCTTGATCGGAAGAGAGCGCGTGATTCCACTCTTGCTTCCGGTGAAGGCCCATCTTCCCTGAATCCCCAGCCCTAGGGGAAAAGCCAAAAAGAAGACGTATCTCCAAGGCTGAGGCTCAGGAGAAGCCTCCAATAGAAGAAACCCCGGTGGACCGGCCACAGTGGTCCTTGACGAAGAAGAAACCGAGGATGATGATGAAACGGTTTCTCTTCAGATAAGAAGAAGAAGAAGAACTTCCTCATCCCAATCGGATGACCTTCAAGGACTCTTTAGAAAGTTAGACATGGTTGAAAATGCTGAGTCCCTTCTGGGCTCCAGTCATCTCCTCCGGTCAAATGGATTCTACTTCAACTTTTCCTCCACCATCTACTTCAACACCAATTGTTGCATCATCAGCTCCTGCCTTACCACCGGCCCCAGTCCAACAAGTGGAAGATGTACATTCTCATCGGCCACCCGATCAATGGAAAATAGAAAACACTTTCCCAGCACCCATTTGAAACTCCAATAGTAAACGCAGTGTTACCTTTTCGCTTTCGAATGAGTGCCACTTGCTTTTCAAGCCGGTGGGAGTTGCCAAATACTTGAACCATTTGGCTTTGAATAAGAATCGGATAAATATGGATGCTCTTTTCTACGGAATGTTTGATTAATAACACATGTTGATATATTGAAAGTCTGAATGATATAAATAAAAGTGAGAAAATACTAATACAAGTCTGACACATGTTTGTTGCCAATATTGCTTAACACAAAAAGCCCGCGACTTTGTCTAACTGTTACTCTAGTCTATGAAGCCTCTAATGAAGTACTGAAAACACTGCTTGTCTGTAAATACTGAAAAACTATAAATGAATGATAATTCCCCGAAAGAACTGGCTCACCAAATAGCTGGTACGAGATCCTAGCGCTCTGAATCATCAACCTGTAATCATTACATGGATTGTTAGATGCTGGCCCCAGGCAAAAGGGACATCAGTACATTTGAATTGCACTGGTATGTGAAGCAACTGAAAGAAAGAATCGTAAATGTTGAAACTAAAACTGACTGATAACTTATAACTGATAACTGAACTAATAATTGATAACTGAAATGATAAGTGATAACTGAAATGATGACCGATAACTGAACTTAACAAAGAAAGTAAGGATATGAATACTTCCTCTTTTGAATGATGAACCACCTGTTTATCTGAAAAAATAAACTACGGTCTGGTGCCCAATATATATGTGCACAAGCTATGGCCTTGGGCCCAAGTATAGGTATACAAAACTACGGCCTCAAGGCCAAAGATGCATAAAATATAAACTACGGCCTCAGGCCCAAATATGCATAAAGCATAAAATACGGCCTCGGGCCAAAATACAAGTGTTCAACATTTAGAGATTTAAAATCAGGAACTAAGAATCATACTACAATATGTGATGCTGAAATATTGAATCATACTGAGTAACATGATACTGGAATACTGAAATGGACTATACTGAGACATGTATTCATGAACTACTTATGAAAACTGAAACTTTAACTATTTATGACATGTTGAGTAATCTAGACTGAGACTCACAGGCATGAAACACAAGTCTATATTAATTACGCACTGAGATCACAACGTTCAGAATGAAAGTCATGAACGAATTACGAAGCTAGAGAATAGAAGTTATGCAACTATTCAAGGAACTAAGCTTAACTATATTTTTGAAGCAATTAGTTGTAAAAGAAACGTAGTGTAGGGATAATCATTAATATTCCCAAACATAGAGAGTTAGCCTCACATGCCTTGGCTCTGGCCTTTTAGCGTATCACAATGTTCGTCCCTTCTTTTAACGATAATCTATGTCAATATATATCAAGATGAACCAATATTAGCACTAATACTCATATTTAGTCAGTGAGGCACTATATCAAACACCTTATGACGTAAAGCCCCATAGCCGTTATTAATGGTGCTTTATTCACCCAATTCTCATTCTACTACTTCTAGGCGATTCTATAATCTTAAATAGATGTAACTAACACATTTCTCATGACCCAAATATTAATCTTAAGCCAACAACTCAAAACCCTAGCATAGTTCATATGATTATCTTTATTAAACCCATTTACTATTCTCCCAGGAACTCATCAATTCAATACTAAAAATGACAAGGAAGTAGAAGTGGTACCTTTTTGACGCCCAATCCTCTTGAATTCGAGTTCTAGGATTTTTTTTTTTCTCAATAATGATGTCTAAATTGAATATCTAATTATTTGAAGGGTTTATAAGGTATTGGAGAATTGAATTTAACTTTGAATCATCATTAGAAATTACCTTGGATAATGGAGGGACCTTGAAAAGTTGGGTTCTTGGGTGCTCCCTTTTCTAGAGCAATTCTACGTGTTTGGGGTTGTAGGGAATGAGGTAGGGTTTAAATAAGTATACACATCCCAAAATTGAGGATGAAATAAAAGTGTCTCGGATAAAAATCGTCGGCATGAGGCATCTTCAGAGTTGCCAAAATAATAGTGCAAGGCGCCATCAGAGGCGCCAAAACTACATGGACTTGCATCGTCAAGGGCTCTAAAGTTAGTGCTCTGGAAAATGCCTTGCACTGTCTAAGACTTTGACTTTTCATGTCCTTGCACTGTCTAAGACTTTGACTTTTCATGTCCTTGCACTGTCTAAGACTTTAACTTTTCATGTCCTTGCACTGTCTAAGGGTGTGAGTTTTCATGGCCTTGAAATGTCTTCGCAAGCTTCCTTCCATAGACTTAGTCGATTCTATTGAATCTTATGCACCTCACTCATCGTCTTGATTCCAAAACAACTATTTCCACCCATACTAATCTCGATAGGACTTCACATGACTAAAATATCACATTAATACTCATTTAACACATCCACACCTAACCCGAATTTATGGAGTGTTACAAGGGTTATGGAGCAAAACTGCAAACATGCGAAGACAAATACTGACCTTTGCCGGACCTACGATATCTTGAAGGTTGAAAAATCCAAAAGCTCCAAGCTATACTCCGGGATCAAGAGGATTCTTTCCTTCTTATGAAAACTCATACAATTTATCACATGAGGAGGAAGACTTTTGAGGATGCCAAAAAGGACACTTAAAATATAGATGACTGCATTGTTGAGGCTTTTTAACTTGGAAACAACCGCCTTCAAGAATATTCCTGCCCAGCCAACTGCCTCAAGCTCCTCGAGTACTTGCTCTTAGTCCTCAGAAACCGAGGAGGAGGTTGAAGATGAAGAATAAAAAGACAAGGATGAAGGCGCTAGACCGGTTGCTGAGTAGCTTTCACCTTCAAAGAATGCAGCAGAGACTTCTCGTCCTCTGGATTCTGATGACAAAATAAATGAATGTATATTTATTTTTTCTTTGTAATTATGTCGAAACCTCTATTGAGTTCGGCATTATATGAAATAAAAGATATCTTTTTTAATTAACTCCTGTGCAAAAGACATCTTTTTCCATTGATAAAGCTCAAGAATTTTTTCATCCGATAACTTTAACACTGCATTCATACTTCAGGTTTTTACCTTTTAGCATGAGGGGTTCATAAGAGAGGGCCTTATGTTTACGATGCCCTTGAAGAGGACGTCTTCTGTTCATTGCGGCACTAGCATTTGAATTTTAAGTAACATTCAAATGAAAAAGACCATATTATGTCATTTGGACGAGAAATAAGATAACAACAAAAGTATCTTAATTTATTCTTTCCATTTCCAAAAGTATATTTACATTCACTTTAGTAAATAAAGCTGTCAATACATGTGGTTAACTTGTATTACTTATTTATACAAGGCTGATCATTCAGTCTCCGATCCTGATTCGAGATATTTTACAAATGAACTTTTAAACTTTTAAGTTCATGCTTCTTGTTCTAAAAGTCCCCAGTTTCAATGACACTTTTATTGCCCTGATATACAATAGTTCCCCCAGTGTTCGAATATAAAGTATGAGAATTCAAACACTGGAGTTCTTGTTGTTGTCAATGATCCTTTTTCGGAGTATGCTTTATGTTATTGTCTCATTAAAGGCCTTGCCAGAAAAGCCCAATTAGGACAAAAATTGGACGAAGCAAAAAAGAGTGCAGCACATACTTTCAGTATCATCAAGGATCTTCAACAACAATACATTTTGAGGTGAGATACGTTCCAATTGCTTGGTAACTTTACTCTATCTTGATGTTTCAATTGATATGACCCTTTACCGGCTATAGATGAAATCCGATAAGGTCCTTCCCAGGTTGATCCCAACTTTCTAGCATTGACTTCCCGGGTATTATGAGTTACCTTCCGCAAAAATAAATCTACGACTTTGAAATAACGAAGATTTGCTCTGCGATTATAGTAATGTCCATCCTTTGCTTTTGCGACACCATCCTTACATAAGCTAAGTTCTGATGCTCCTCAAGCAAGTCCAACTTAATCAACATTGCTTCATCATTTTCCCTCTCGTTTTCTCGATAATACCATATGGTCGGTTCCCCAATCTCCACTAGAATTAAATCTTATGCACCATACATAAGGAAAAAATGTGTTTCTCCTATGCTCGACTTTGCTGTCATTCGATATGCCCACAATACTCTCGGCAGCTCTTCTAGCCATTTGACTTTAGCACCCTGTAATTTCTTTTTTAGGTTTTGAATTATCACCTTATTGGTTGGTTCCTCTTGACCGTTAGCACTTGGATGTATGGGGAGGACGTGATCCTTTTGTTCTTCAATCCTTTTAGAAATTGTATAACTTTAGAACCTATAATTTATGGCTTATTATCACAAGCAATTTGTTTGGTACTCCAAACCGGAAAATGATATGATCCCAAATGAAATCAATCACTTCTCACTCTCCATCATCTTGAGAGCACCTACTTCAACCCACTTAGTAAATTAATTAGTTAAAACTAAAAGAAATTTTACCTGCCCGAGCCTTTGAGGAAAAGGACCGACTATATCCATTCCATTTCATGAATGGCCACGGTGACACTACCGAATGCAGAAGCTCCGCCGGCTGATGCACTAATTGAGCATGACGCTAACATATATCATATTGCCCCTTCATGAACTTCTCTCGTCACATAATCAGCCTCTGATGTTCCTAAATATTGAGCCAATGGTCCTTGGAAAGACCTCCGGTATAATTGTCCATCAACAAGAAAATACTGAGCAACTGTTGTTCGTAATTCCCGGGAGGCTTTAGAATCTTCAGGAAATTTTCCATGCCTTAAATATTCTATAAACTTGTTTCTCCAAATTGAACAACTGCACCGGAATCTGCTCCTTTCATTTCCATAGATGACCCTAAATTGGTCAGCGCGTCCGCATCCGTATTTTCTTCCTTTGGGATATAATCACTGGCCACTCCCTAAACTGGAAAAGTAAAACTTGAACTTTACTCAAGTATTGTTGCATGCACTCTTCTTTGGTATCAAAGATTCCATATATCAAATTTACTACTATCTGTAAGTCGCATTTTACTTCAATCACATCGGATACTAGTCCCCGGGCCAATTTAAGTCCTGCAACCAAAGCTTCATACTCGACTTCGTTATTAGTTAATAGAACAGTTCTAATGGCCTCTCGTAGAGTTTCTCCTGAAGGAGTGATTAGTGCTATCCCAAGACCAGAACCATTTATGTTGGAGGCACCATATGTAAATAAGGTTCATATACTAGAGATAAATCCTGATACCAGAAGTGCCTCTTTAGCAGCTAAAGGCATCATTCCCGGGCTAAAGTCATCCACAAAGTTGGCCAAAACTTGTTACTTAATAACAGTCCATGGTTTATATTCTAAATCAAACTAATTTCAAGTATCTATTTAGCCAATCGACCCGATAACTCGGGTTTATGAAGGACGTTCCTCAGAGAAAAGGTCGTCACAATAGCTATTGGATGGCATTGAAAGTAGGGCCTAAGCTTTCGAGAGACAACTACAAGAGCTAGAGACAACTTTTCCAAGTGCGGGTATCGTATTTCCCTACCTGAAAGAACCTTACTAATATAATACATAGAGAATTGTGTACCTTCTTCCTCCCGAACCAGAATTGCAACCTCTGATACCGCTAAATAAATTGATAATTTCTCTCCCTCCTTCAATTTTGACATCAAAAGAGAGCTAAACAGATACTTCTTTAGCTCTTTCAATTCTTGTTGGAATTCCGGAGTCCACGTAAAATCATTTTTCTTCTTTGATAGAGAAAAGAAATGGTGAAATTTCTCTGATGACCTCGATACGAATTTGCTAGGGGCTGCCAATCTGCCGGTTAGCCTTTGTACCTCCTTTAGACTTTTCACTTGATCGGGGATATCTTCTATAAACTAAATCTTTTCGGGATTTTGCTTTAATCCTCTTTTGAGAAATCAAGAATCCAAGGAATTTTCTGGATCTAACTCCAAAAGCACACTTCTTTGGATCATGTTGTGTTTTCTCAAGATGTCAAATGTTTCTTAGAGATGAATCAAATTATTCCCCGCACTAACACACTTAACCAACATGTCGTCAATGTATACTTTCATAGTTCTTCCATTTGATGCTCGAATATCTTATTAACGAGCCTCTAATAAGTGGCTCCGATATTTTTAAGCCCAAAAGGTATCATATTATAGAAATATGTGCCAAGTTTTGTGATGAAGAGGTTTTTTCTTAATCTTCCGGGTGCATCTTAATTTGATTGTACCCATGTATGCGTCAAGAAACCTCATCAACTCATGACCAACCATATTATCGATCATTTGGTCGATGTTTGACAATGGAAAATAATTCTTAGGGCAAGCCTTATTTAGATCTTTATAATATATACACATTCTAAATTTATTATTCTTTTTAGGTACAACTACTACGTTATCTAACCAATTGAGATAACTTACTTCACGTATAGAACCTATGTTTAACAGCCTGGTTACCTCTTATTTTACAAACCTATTTCTGATCTCAGCTATCAGCCGCTTCTTTTGCTTTACCGGAGAGAAATTAGGATCCAAATTTAACTAGTGGACAGTCACTTCTAGTGGAATACCTATCATATCTGAATGAGACAATGCAAAACAATCAAAGTTAGATTTTAAAAATTCAATAGTTTTAAGCCTGAGTTTGGGGCTCAACCCCGTTCCCAATTAAACCTTTTTATCGGGGAATTATGTGAACAAAATAAAATTTTCAAGTTCCTCTGCGGTTGAATTTATTGCATACATTTCTTTTCGATACCTGGAAGGATCTATGCACCTGATAAAATCTGGTGTCTCCTCCTTTCCTTCGCCTTCAACCAGGATCGGAAGGAAGTAGATATCGGTTTCTGTAGTTGTTATTTGCTGGTTCCCTCCATCTTGCTACTGGATAAGGTGACTGCATTTATTTCTCTAGTAGCAGGTTGATCACCTATAATTTGTTTGATCCCATCCGATGTAGGGCACTTCAGCAACTAGTAAGTTGATGGTACATCCTTCATTTCATAAATTCATGGTCTACCAAGGATCACGTTGTAGCCCATATCTTCATCCACCACCTCGAACAAAGTATTTTTTGTTACCCCTTCGGCATGGGTAGGCAATAAGATCTTTCCCTCGGGTCGTTACTCTCATTAGGTTGAATTCAGCCAAAAGCTTTGTTGCCGGAACTATGTATTTGGTTAACTTTGCTTGTTCCAAGACCTTCAATTGGATGATATTGGTTGAACTACCTGGATCAACCAAAACACATTTAATTTTAAAGTCTAAAATATTTAAAGATATTACCAGAGCGTCATTGTGCGGTAAAATAAGGTCGTCAACATCTTCCTCCGTGAAAGTAATTTCATAATCTTCTTATGCTTCTCAGATTCTCTAGCCATGAGTTACTAATATTTTTGTCTTCTTCGCTACCAAAAACATCACCCCATTTATTACAACCCTACCAAAATCATGTTTATTGTTAAACGAGCTGATCTTGCGACTGGATGTGCCAGTTCTGTTGCATCTCGATTCCTCCCGTAATTATTCTTAGTCAGGTCAGTCAAAAATTCTCTAAGGTGGCCATTTTTCAATAACATCGCTACCTCTTCACGAATATGCTGGCAGTCCCCAATCATATGGTCATGCGTTCCGTGGAATTCACATCACAAACTAGGATCCCTTTGATTGGGATCTGATCGAATTGGTTATGAAAATCTTGCCTCCCTGATATTTCTCATAGCTTAAAATAATTTTATCAAACTGATGTTGAAATTATAATCTGATAATCGGGGATATCCTGAATCCCGGGACCCCGATGGCCCTTTATCCTACAAAGCTCTACTACTCTGTCAATGATCCGTCCTTCTATCCGGTCCGAAACTTTCCGAAGGTTGAAAACCTTTAGTTCCACGTCCATCAGATCTCTCATTTGATATATTAGGATGGACACGATTTAGGGATGATCTCCCGTCTGCATCAAAATTATTTTTGAACGTTTCCTGATTCCTATCACGGTTATGACCCTTGGATGACACCGACGAACTCAATTGATTTCAGTTCTGATTTTTGATTCATAATGATTATAGATATATGCCCATGTGGTTGCCTGAAATTCCAATAGGCTCTCCTTCAATTTCCTCGAGGTATCCGAGCTTAAAGGATTGAGTCATTTGGTGAACGCCTCGGCTGCCCATTCATCGGGTACTGTCGTCAATATCAACTTCTCTTTTTGGAACCATCTCACGAACTCTCGAAAGAATCTACAAGCATTTCAAAAGAATCAGTTGAATATTCAGATAAAAGATAATACCACACTAAAAGCTCCCTTTGTAAGGGTTTCGCCAAATTTCTTTAGCAAAACTGATTAGATCTCATGCGGAGTCAAATCGTTTCCCTTTACAGCCATAGTGTAACTCGTGATGTGCTCCTGTGGATCCAATGTTTCATCATATTTTGGTATATTTGGCATCTTAAATCTCTTTGGGATCAACTCCGAGGCTGCACTTAGTTTGAATGGTAGCTGAGTATATTTCCTTGAATCCAGAACCTTTAATATCGGAGGTGCCCCTGGAATTAAATCCATCCGAGCATGAAATTCTTTAGCATTTTGATCGATCCGTCATTCATATCCCTCATTAACCTCATGGGCTCGGTTTTAAAAGGATCATTTGTGTTATTATCATTCTCGGATCCATTGCCTACACCATCTACTTGATTATCATTAAATCCAAACTCCTCTCTCGACTCGATGTTACCGGCTCTGTGTGCTTGATTTGCGGGAACGTTAGGAGGGCCTCGAACTCCACCATAGGAATTATTAGAGGCAACTGAAAGTGCTTGATGGAGTTCAGTCATTTTCTGGTCCTGTCTTGAGAGATGATTCATGATTTCCCTTTGTTGCGCTCTCAAAACTTTCTTCGTTTCAACAACAGGTTCATCATCCATATCATCAGTGGTATGACTCCTAACACGCTGAGGATTTCGTTCTTCCTGAACTAGAGTTGTCTCATCTCCGCCGTTGCGAGTTTCACTGGTTGAATCATCACAAAAAATATCTTCACACTCATTGTTTGTCCTAACATTGAATGAGTTGTTAACATTATTAGTTGCCATATCTGCTTCTACTTTACAAAAGAAAATTGTCAAAATACGTTAGTAACAGATAAGTGGATTAAAGTAATACCACAATTGTCTATGCCCCACGGTTAGCGACAAACTATTTACCTGTAAAATGGTACAGTTAAATTTGTAACGTGGTTTGTAGAAATGAATAAATTGATCCAAGAATACTATAAAATAACTAAGAACATAAATTAATTAAGAATACTTGAAGAAAATACAAGTCTGGCGTGAGGTGAGCTTTTCTGAAAGCAAGAATAAGAACAAAGTATTTAGCAAAAAGATATTTATAGAAAGTAAGAATAAGTTTAGCCTTTTCTTGTGCCACTATTTCGTGCCTACAATAATAAATTCTTCTATTTATAGCTAAATTCAGGGAGACAAGATCCCAAAATGAGTATATATACAAAGATTCTTTGTAACGGCCGCTCCTTGAATGCTGCTTTCTTCAACAGATACATCACTTTCAAACTTTTGTCACGGGTTACAATGTCTTCGGAATTCTCACAATACCGGTCACATGTTTGTAACCGGTACCAGCTATTGCTGACTCATACCTTACATGTCTTTACTGTCATGTGTCAACTCAACGAACATCCCCTGTCATTCATTAAT
Organism: Nicotiana attenuata; assembly: GCF_001879085.1. Classification (NCBI taxonomy): domain Eukaryota; kingdom Viridiplantae; phylum Streptophyta; class Magnoliopsida; order Solanales; family Solanaceae; genus Nicotiana; species Nicotiana attenuata. The sequence goes on from NC_031993.1 coordinate 49,906,827, forward strand.
TTTACGCCATACAAAGGCGAAGTGCTTTCATAACCTCGACAAGACAACACAAATGCCATGATTATATAACCTGGTATTTCAAGAATTATATATGTTAGAAAACTTGAAATCACAATATAAACATATAGTACTAGCGCTTGGGGCTTGAAAAACCTTGAGAAACAGTTTAGTGATTTCTGTCAAGTAGGTGTAAGAGTGCTAAATGACACCAGACATGGATCCTTATAAAGGTTTAAGATACTTTTGTCTCAAATGGTTCTAGTTCCTAATCAATTCTCGGAATTGGACAACAGTTCTGTCAATTATACCCCTTTTCACCTTGTATTTTCTCAGGGTTAAATAGTCACGCCTCAGAAAATTATAGTGTATTTGCAAGGCCAACCTTATTTTTTTTAATTTTTTTTTTTGGTAGATGTAATAGATGCAAAATTCATTGACTTCAAAATGTTTCCATCTTTATATTTTCAATGCCCAAATTGTTTGGGATTGAGACATATAATGGTAGTAGTATATATATCAATAGATGTTATGTTAGGTGGTTTGGTTTGTAATTGCCTTTAAATACCAGGTCAGCTAACCCCATCATTAGGACTTCTAACTCCTCTTTTTCTCCCTCTACAGAGATATACACGAAAGCCATATATATATTTCTTCCAAGCATCTAAAATATATCATTAATTCACGAATACCTGTTTAATTGTTTGAAAATGAGATGCAAGCCAGCAGTAGACAAACCAAAGCATAAGCACAAGAAGGGACTTTGGTCTCCAGATGAAGACCAGAAGCTCAAAGACTACATTATTAAGTATGGTCATGTCTGTTGGAGCTCCGTCCCCATCAATGCTGGTAAGTAGTTTGCTTAATATAAATTGTGTGTTACCAGTTGAATTGTGTGACCATCTTATCAAAAACTTATAAGTTATTGGAGATGACACACTTTTATTCGTTTAGTTATGTCCTCGACACGTCCCCACGTAAGGGCCTAATAATTTTTCATGGGTCAAACATGTGAAGATTTGGGTGGTAATCGTGATACTTAAGTCCTGGACTTTCTGTCTGCTCTAATATCATGAGCTTTCGGATGAGATGGTCACAAAATTCATTAACGTGTACAATATTTGTTTCTTTATTTCTTGCATAACTTAACTTGTCGACAACATTTGAGCTTACTAGTTCAAGCATGTACAAGTAAAATAGTTCAGATATATATCCAACAGTACTATAAGTTAAACTTGGGCTAGATCAATGAATGCTAAGTTAGATTTATTGAGATTTTTAAACTTCAGCGAAATAAAAATTCCTAGTTTTAGAGCTTGAATATTTGTAACCTACTGCACTTATTCCACTGTTACTAGCCTTTACTTACTGTTGTCTTTTGACGAATGGATTTAATCAACCAGTAAACTAATTAAATTTCCCGGATACCATGCATATTGACGTGCGAAAAGAAATAAAAATGTTTCTTGATTTTGAATTGAGCTTTGAAAGTCTCTGTCTTCAAATAAAAAACAGAAAATACATTGCATTTTGGCAGAGGTATGTTTCATTTATGCTGCACTAGTTGGTAATAGTTTTTGTTGGGAACAAGTAGGGTGGCAGCAATAAGTCAACAACCAATTTAATTTTCTCTTATAACAGAAAGGGATTGATTAGTTATGTTGTGCTAAATCAGCACAAAGATATTTTTAACATGATGTGATATTATTTTATTCGAGCCAAACCTGCACGGTTTTTCCCCAAAAGGCATCATAATATTAAGAGTATCTCTACATCTCATATGTAGCTTTCCAATCTTTTGAACTACTGATATGAAACTTCGCTCACACACCCAATAAGTCAAGACTAATTCTAACCTGCATTATATGAGTTGACATATGTGGTATTCATTTTTAATATTATTGTTTTACAGGCTTAAAAAGGAACGGAAAGAGTTGCAGATTGAGGTGGATTAATTATTTAAGGCCAGGCCTAAAACGAGGGGCATTTAGCATAGAAGAGGAGGAAACTATCCTGACCCTTCATGGCATGATAGGCAACAAGTAAGAGACCATAATTTCCTTTACTCTTCTTGAATATGAAGCTGTTAGCAGCCTTGACTACCCTCAATTTTATTAAATACAATGAAATACAAGTACTGCTAAATCATTCTTGAAAGTTGGCTTTAAAATGTACATAAAACACACATAGTTGGTAGGGAATAGATGAAAACCGATATGTAGGGTAGAGGCGGAGCCAGAATTTCAACTTTATGCGTTCTGGATTTTAGAATGATGATTTCAAGTACTAATAAATGAGTTCTAAATTTAATATCCGCACATATTTAATGAACTTTTTAACACAAATACACAGCTTGAGCAAAAACTATTGGCTTCGCCGAACCCATATTCAGGCTTCTAGCCCGCTTCTGCATAGAGAAGCTTTTTTGTAAATGAGATTAATTTTTATATATTGACAGTGTAAAAAGGTTTTTGACCATCCCAAAAAAGCCTTAGGTGGATCAAGTTTAACCAGCTCAAAAGACAGATTATGGCAGAGTAAGGGATTAGGAAAGGAAATTCTTGTTCACTAGACTAGCTAATAAACTTTTGGATTTTAATTTTACCTTAATTAATTAAGAACATATGGTCGTTATTCATTATATTGAGTATCTAACAACTAACAAAGTTCGTTATAAACAGGTGGTCTCGGATAGCACACCATTTGCCTGGACGGACTGATAATGAGATTAAGAACCATTGGCACTCGTATCTAAAGAAGAGAGTGGACAAAATAGCAGAAAGTGAAGGCCAGAGCCAAAATATAGATGGAGTATCTTCTTCTTCTTCTTCTTCTTCTTCTTCACTGAAGTTGGCTTCGCGAAACTCTAGTTTGAACTCATTTGTACAAACAGAAGGATCATTGGCAGATACAGATCAAGATGTTTCACCGGTGGATTTCTTAAATGAACCTCGTAAAAGCAAGTTTCGTAAAGTATTATTCGCGGAGTGGTTTTCGTTAGATCAATTTAATGGCCAGGATTTCCAGAATTCAGATCTTTCCAAGAATAACTTGTGCTACAATAGTTCAGAGTTCCAAGATGCTTTCATGATGAGTAAAGGTGCCTATGAGAATGACATAAATATTCAAGGGATTAACAATGAAACAGTAGATAATGATATGTATCAAGCACAACTCAAGTTTGAGGATCAGTTTTCTACAAATGGATTTGAAGAATTGTTATCTGGTGATTTCAACATAAACGGTGATATCATGTACATATTATGAGTTCCTTTAGAGAGTAATTTCTTTGTAAGTAGTTTTAAAATTAATAAACCAGGACCATCAGTGCTTTAAGGTCATGTGTTTCTTCATAGTGATAACAGCCCGAGTTAAGCACCAATTTACCCTTATTTGTTAGCATAATACTAAATCCTTTAATGATTTGGCTTCAGAAAATTAGAATGCTATTAAGTTGGTGCATAGAAAAACAGTAGCAACAACAAGAGGGATTGAATGAACTGAGCAGAATTATATTGCTGGAGCTACAGACTCAAGATTTTTATATTTTTAAGATATATTGTCCCTCATTGGCTAAGATATATTCTATCAAAAGGGTAAAAAGTAAGAGGCTTCATAGAAACTTCCTCTCAACCAGAACAAATTAAGATACATTCCCTTCCTTCTCATTTCCTAGTTTATAAAATGTTGCCACTTAAGCTTTTGGTTACTTATAAATGCTCAACTCTCTGAAATGTTGTCCTTGCTCTCTTTCTTTTTTTTCATTGATCAAGCATTAAAAGTTTTCAGATGGATTGTCAGAGCCTCCCAATTACGAGAAATAGACAATGAACAAAAAAAATCCCAAACCCTCCGCAACATCACAAATCAGCCTTCTTACCAAAAGAGGCTACTTTTGGAGTTGGCCATATTGCTAACATGGAAGGTTTCTTTCAAGTTTTTTCAATACAGTTTGACAGATAATTATCTCCAGGAGCATAATCTCACAATGTTGTTTCTAATGCAAAGAAATTCCAAGTCCGCACACTTCACTATACAATGTTTACGACCAATAATGTATATCAAACTGATATTTTGCCACTTCAGAAACAACCAAGGAGAGTTTTCTTTGGAGAAGTTTCAGTGGCACGGTGTTTTGCTGCTGTCTCCTCTGCCATAAGAAGATCTTCTCCACGTTTAGCTTCAATTATCGCTCTCTTCTCTTCTGCTGACTTGTGGAGTAGAGCAATCTTGTTTTTCATTCTCTCAATGTACTCTGCCTTCTTTTTCAACAATTTCTCCTGCTCGCCCACAACATGTGTAAGGTTAAAACAAGATGAGAAAAGACAGTACAAGTTTCACTTTTTTTACTCAATTTGTATGGTTATCTAGACAGAACGTAATTTCAGAAGCTAAAATACAACAACAGATATGGTTATTGAAGAAGTTCTAAGATGAGTTCACATGACTAGGATATGGTTATTGAAGCATCAACACATAAGGCTTGTATTAGCTAATACCAAACAGAACCATCAATTAAAATGGGAACTGAACCCCTACACATGATTAGTATACCAGAACTATATGTTGTTGAGAATCCTGAAAAATATATCCTGGAAATTTTACTCAAGTATCTAGCATTACTTTTCACTGAAGAACAGGATATCGGCAGATGTTAGACACTAAAAGAATATATTGAACTATGACAAGCAAACGAAACAATTTTGTGGTATTAAGAGATCTCTTTCGGACTTGTAATAATAAAATCACCAGACGATGCAATCAGTGTAACTCGTTAGACTATGGGCACATAGCAAAATAGAAGAATGACTTGTCACCTCAATCTTTTTGAGCTCTGCCTCCAAGCTTGCTTTCTTGCTGTTCTCCCATGCAAGGATTTCAGATTGCTTTCTCTGAGCTCTGTCAACAAAGTGGGGGAAAAAATTCAGTGTTTTGGGAAATTCATAAACACAGTTTATAACACTTCCTGAAGCATATACATGCCAAATTTTACTCATTACTGAATATAAAAACTACAAATAACAAAGCAGGTGCATGCAACTCTCAAACTAGTTCTGGGAATAGATAACAGTGTTTTGCAAATATTGCAACATATAAATAGGAAACAGATAATTCAACTGGTTCGCAGTTCACATATCACAAAAAAAAAAAAAAAAAAAAAATTATAGCAAATGGATTGAGCAAGATAGGTAATGAAGCATATAAGATGCCAAGATCATCTTAATGGTAATTCAAACTCCCTTGTATCATTTACACATAAATGAATGGATCCTAGTTTCACTCCCTTCTTATCCATCAAGAACTAAATAGCAAAGCCCCAAAAAACATCAATATTTGTATGTCCAAATAACATAAACAAGTGAAACAACTGCCATACAATTGATAATCTCACTGCAAAGAAGAAATAGCTGATACAATGGATTCAAGACAAGTAATTTATAACACCGTAATGCAAAAAAATCTGCTAATTGAGGCATGTCAAGTTCCAACCAAGTGTAGATTTAGTTATAGCACCGCAGCATGTATGAGAAAGTGCAGTGTCAGAACGTACTTGTTTTCAGCTTTTGATTTCTCACTTTCTTCCCATGCTTTGATTAGGGACAACCTCTTCTCTGTCGTAAATCGTGCAAGAGTTGCATCTGAAGATTATATATACAAATTAGGTTTGATTGAGCTGTAGATTGATTTGAGATGGAAAACAATAAAACAATCCTAAGTACCTCTGTCAACAGATCCTCTTTTCTCAACAGGTACTAGTGCTTCTGCCAAGGACAAAACATTCACATACAAGTTAGAGAAAGACTTCAATGAACTATAGATCGCTGGAGAAGTGAAATTAGTCACTATTCGACAAAATACACAAATGTATAATACTAGCTCCAAAAGAAACAGATAATGAACTCCAATAATATAGAGGTGAGAAACAGAAGTGAAATTAGTCACCATTTAGGCTATTTCTTTAACGTTTGACAAAAAGTGAAGGAAAGGGAGGAAGAATAACAAATGAGTCATCTGAAATGAAGTTATGCTGGTCATTAAAATAGCCAATAGATACACCATAGATTGGTAAAATTGTCAAATCTTTTGATATGTAGTCTCTCCAATCACAAGAAGATACATACATTCCCCAATAGATTACGGAGTACTTACATATTTTTCTTTTTAGTTTGTTCCACAAAGAATGACACATTAAAAATTCATACACGATATAAGTTTAAACTTCCAATTTTTACTCTATGTGGCTATGGATATTTTGGACCACAAGTTTCAAATGCTTTATCTCTTTCTTAAATTTTTTGCTCAATCAACATAAATTGGGACGAAGGGAGCAGTAGTTATTATCTGGTGACTTTTGAAAGAAAGATAACTTTTCCCTTCAGAATCAGAAACCCTGTGAGAATTCGAACAAAATGTTACACTTATGAAAGAAAACAAAACTCCTAACAGAATTGTTTTCGAATCAAAAGAAAGATTTGTACGGAGCGAATACAGATCACCAACCACTGACTACTCCTTTCCATATTCTACTTTTGAACTTTTTTTCAGGTCAAACATGAAATTGAAGTGAAAATTGCAAACAATAAACACATAAGAAGTACGTGGGCAGTAGGGAGAGATTATATCTATGTACGTACTAGTTTCGACGATGGCTAGAGCTTTTGAGTCATCATCGGGTTTGTCTTTTTCTTCTTCTTCAGAAGGAGGAGGAGGAGCTAATGGAACGATGGCTTTATCCTCGGCCACATCCTTAGCTGCTTCTTCTGCCATAATTAGTGAAAATTATAGGATCAGAAGATTGAATGAGAGATCGAGTGAGGTAGAAGATATTGGTAGTTGAAATAACTGTCGCCTCAGAAATCAGAATGAAGAGAAGAGGCTTGAGTGGGTTGGCTTAGCTGGAGTATGATTAATGTTACGGACCCCATTAGTGAGCTGTCATGAGCCATTGCCCTACCCTCTCACAAACTTGCAATCATGATTGTTTACAGTCGTTGGCCTAACTAAAACGACAGAATGTCATTAATCAACTTTAAACATTATTGCTCCTTCCTCATACCTTTGCTAAATAATGTGGTCCTCAGTGGGGAAAAACTTTGTATATTATATTTTTATTAAAATTTATATTTTAATCCATTTTTAGTACCTTAAATTAGGGAATTCAGTTACATTCTTTTCCGTTCTTCTCCTCTTATCTTTCCCTATTCTCTGTCGTCTCTCTCCATATAATTCATTATTAGTACATAATTAGGGGATTCAGTTACACCCTTTTTCTTTTTTTTTCTCCTCTCCTCTTTCCCTATTCTCTTCTACCTACAAATTAAAAATAAAATTTCGTACAAATTTGATACATCTACAACAACATATAAACTTAAAATAAATTTTATACAACTTATTTATATGTTATCTGCTACTTTCATACATTATTTTTACCCAATTAAATACAACTACAACATCATACAACTTAAATCTAATTTTCATACAAATTTTATATAAATATATCTTTTGTATATGATTTGTATATATTTTGTATGTGGTGTGTTCTTTTTCCAATCTAAAATTCCAATCAAAACTTCATTTCTTAATACAATTATGATACATATCAATAACTTTATGTAAAAAGGTAGTATTTATAACTTAAATACAAATTTCTTACAATGGTTCATACATTATACAACTATATATTTTTCAACTTTCTGTAATGACCCGACCAGTTATTTTATATATTTGAGCCTTATTTTCCTTATTGAAGCTTTTCATATGTGTATTTGTGATTTTATGACTTGGGCGGATGGTTAGTTTCATTTCATGGAGGTTTTCGATTGATTTGGAACAATTGGTTCTTAATTTGGAAGCTTAAGTTGGAAATGTTAACCGAGATTCGACTTTTGTGAAAACGACCCGGAACGATATTTTAATGGTTCGAGTAGCTTCTTATGGTAATTTTGGACTTAGAAGTATGCTCGAAATTGGATTCAGAGATTCTTAGGTTGAGTTGGCTCTTTTTGCCGAAAGTTGGCAATTTGAAGGTTTAGAAATTTCCTAACTTTGACCATAGGTTAACTTTATGGCTATCGGGTTCAAATCTTGATTTTGGGACTTGTAATAAGTCCCTTTTGTCATTTGAAATTTGTATGTAAATTTTGGTATCATTCCGAGTTGGTTTGGTAGGAATCGGACACTTGGTTGCAATTTTAGCGGTTCTTGAGTTTCATTGTGAATTCTATGTGTTTTGGTGTCTGATTCGTGGTTTCATATGTTATCTTGGTGATTTGATTTTGCGTGCGAGTTCGTATGATGTTTCTAGACTAGCGTGAATGCTTGGTGTGGAGCCCCGGGAGCTCGGGTGAGCTTCAGACGTGTTTCGGACCATTTGGGTGAGTTTCAAATTAGCTGGTTTTATGTTGGTGCTGCAGTTATTGCAACCGCGAGCATCAATTCGCATTTGCGAATACTGCATTTGCAAAGTGACTACCGTATTTTCAAATAAGTGCAGGCTTCAATCACATTTGCGAAGCAAGCATCGCAAATGCGAAAGGGGTCAGGTCGCTTGTGCGACCATATGGATGCTTTTGCGAAATGGGCTGGAAGCTTGAGATTTCGCTTTTACGACATTTTTTAGGTATAGCAGAGGTAGCATTTGTGATCCATTGTTGGTATTTGCGAGCTCCGGGTCATATTTACGACTTCTCCCGCTGAAGAAACAGTGAGATTTCAGGACTTAGTCTCATTTTATCATATTTTTTAGCCCTAGATCCGGTAGGAGACGATTTTAGGAGGAGATTGTTATACAAAGCTATCCGATAAGTGATTTTCACTCTATTTTGATATTATAACATGATTATTTATGAATTTTAACATCTAATCCATGATATTTGAAGAGAAATTTTGGAAATTTTTTACTCTATTTTAAAAAATAAAAATTTGAATTGAGAGTCCAGTTACACTCGGATTCGAAAACCAAACACATATATGGACTCGTGGGGTTATGAGTAGTCGAGATCTACCCTTCGACCTTGTTTTTGACGGCGTACTCGGGGTTGACTTTTGTTGACTTTTGGAGAATTGTGTAAAGATCTTAACTTTATTAATCGAAAGTGATTTCTCTTGCATTGTTTGAAATTATTAAATCTTTTTTACTAGATTTGAGCTGAGCGGGGGTGAATTTTAAGGGGCAAGTATTTTCAGAGTATTGAATTGGCCTAACTGATATAAGTATCTTGTCTAACTTTGTGTGGAAAATTTACTCCTTAGGATTTGGTATAATTTGCATCATTTGTACTATGTGAAACGACATATACATAAAGTGACGAGTGTGTTCACGGGTGTATGTGTGATAATTGACCGAATTGGACTTTAGGCTATTCATATGCCTTGAATTAGAGTTGCTTATTATATGATACATGTTTTATCATTGTTCACTCCCCGCACCCTTATGTTATTATTATGGTTCTTGTACATAATATTATTGAACCGTGGGCTATATCTTGTTGTGACTTTGGTATTGTTATTGTGGTGATGTTGTGGCACATGTGTACATGTTGTGCAGGTGATTGTTATTGTGTGAAGTATAAGGGTACGAGATGCACATGCGGCAACATAAGGGTGGTGCTTATTGATGCACATGCGGCGAGATAAGGGGGTTTATGCGCGTGTTGCAAACAAGGGAAATACTTTGTTGTGATGCGCACACGGCGAGATAAAGGAGCTTATGCGCTCGTAGCTATATGAGGGGAAATATTTCAATGTGAAGCTCACGCGACGTCATAAAAGCGGCTTGTTTATTACGTTATGTGGTGTTTCGGGTTGATTCTTGATGTTATCTTGTGTTGGAACGGGTTGATGATTTGAACATATCCTTGCTTTCCATAAATGATTTCACTTTGTGACTTATGAGTTGTTGGTTAATTTGTTGTGTTATCACATGCCATATTCTTTGTGTGTATTTACTATGTTATGCTTTTCGTTGTCAGTTTCATCTTAATAATCTGCACAGGCTATTTATCTATTGAGTGTCTTGACTTGAACCTTATCACTACTCCATCGAGGTTAGTCTTGATACTTACTGGGTACCGACTATGATGTACTCATCTATGCTTCTGCATATTTTTGTACAGATCCAGGTATCTCAAAGCGTGTTGGTCATAGTGAGTTGATCCCGAGCGGCTGTGAAGACTTCAAGGTATACCTGTTGTTCTGTTTGTAGGCCTCGGAGTCACCTTCTATTGTTTCCTTCCACCTATTTATTGTATCTCAAAAAGTGTTGTATTTTGAGACTTATTATGCATTTTTTGTAGAGCTTATTTATGTCGTGCTATAATTCCATATATTTTGACTTTATTTAATGTTTGGATGATAATTTATGCGACAATTGAGCTTAATAGAGTTTATTTTACGTGGAGGAATGCTTGAACATGAAGTGGAGAAAAGTTACATGAAATGGTACATCCAAGCTACAAAATGGTGCAATAAAAGAAGCATGTCACGACCCAAAACTAACCCTGTCGTGATGGCGCCTATCGTGGTACTAGGCAAGACGACACATTACCCAAAACCAATCAATATTTTTATTTTTTTTATAAAGCCAAAGCTATTTAACAATAAACCTTCATAAAGAGTTTAAATCAAAACAACAGTGCGGAAAGAAAGCCCGACATCGAGGTGTCACTAGTCATGAGCATCTACTAAGAACCGTCCGATAACACTGAGACCAATACAGTCTGGAAACCAACTAATAACATCTATAGGAAGATAGGAGGGAGAAGAGCAGGGCTGCAATCACCGTGCAGCTACCTTGCTAACTCTAACAGATCCGCGACGGTTGAAAACAACACTCACAAGCACGCCCAACAACCCCCTGGATCTGCACACAAGGTGCAGGGAGTAATGTGAGTACGCAAACTCAGTAAGTAATAAAAGTAAATAAAGACTGAGTAGTAGTGACGAGCAATAAAACATATACAGTTCATATCATGAAATCTCAGTAGGATACAGCCGGCTTTTAAAATAAGATTTTGAATCAACTCAGCTCATTTAAATCCAGTTTCAGTAAAACCATTTAGAACATCTTTCAACAGTTTTCAAACATAGTGATGAAACAGTGAGTAAAAATGATGAAAGCATAATCAGCCCCTCGGGTAAAACTCACTCGTATACAGCCCCTCCGGCAAACATGAATCACAAACAGCCCCTCGAGCAAACATCACTGTTACTCATATACAGCCCCTCAGGCATACCTCATAATCACTCTTAAACAGCCCCTCGGGCACAACATGAATCGAGAACAGCCCTTCGGGCAAAACATCATATCACTCACTCAGGGTACCTGTGCTCAATAGGGGTGTGCAGACTCCGGAGGGGCTCCTTCAGCCCAAGCGCTATAAGCCGCACGGACAACTCACGTGTTGCACGGACAAATCACGTGCTATAGTATCAATATCAAAATCTGTACGACAAGTCACGTGCTACACGGACAACTCACGTGCTATACTCCCAATATCCTCACAATTATAGGCCCTCGGCCTCACCCAGTCATAAACCTTTTAAGCCACTCGGGCTATCAGTAAAAATCAGGGTGCTCAGCCTAAAATAATATCTTATATGCATCAAAACGGTGTAATAAAGACTGAGTTATGAAATCAGTAAACATAGCATGACTGAGTATAGATTTTCAATCAAAACAGTGAGAGGATAATAAGAAAAAGGCCCCTAAGGGTCCAAACAGCTTTGGCACGAGGCCCAAATATGGCATTCAGCCCAATCTATAAAAATTCTTTCTAAAACACATAAGTATCATATAGTTTCAGTCAAATACACAACTTAATAGTTGCTACGGGACGGACCAAGTCACAATCCCCAATGGTGCATGCCCACACGCCCGTCACCTGCATGTGCATCACCTCAGAGTAGTGAAACGATGTGAAATATGAGGTTTCATACCCTCAGGACTAGATTTACAATCATTACTTACCTCAAACTGGTCAAATCCCTACTCCGCGACGCCGCTTGCCTCTGGAATCGGCCTCAACACGTCCCGAATCTAACCAAAAACAATACAATGCAATCAATATAGGCCAAGGAACCAATTCCTTACGAAAAACTATCAATTTATACCAAAATCCCGAAATTCACCCAAACCCGGCCCCCGGGCCCACATCTCGGAATCCAACAAAAATCACAAAACTGGAAACCCCTTTCACTCACGAGTCTATCCATACTAAATTCATCAAAATCCGACATCAAATGGTCCCTCAAATCCCCAAATCAAACTCTCCAATTACAAGCCCTAATCCCCTCAATATCATCCCTAATTTCTACTAATTTCATGCTTAAACAGCTGAAAATTACCATAATCACGAGTATTTTAGTTCAAGTAACTTACCTCAATGTAAACCCCCCTTGATTCCCTCTTCAAAACCCTCCAAAAAGCTTCAAGTCCGAACAAGAATGGTCGAAAATAACCCAAATTTCGCGAAGTTACCAATTTATAGGTTCTGCCCAGCAAAATCGCATTTGTAGTCCCGTTCCCGCATCTGCGGGACTGCTCCTGCGAAAATCTTTTCGCTTCTGTGGAATTTCATTAAAAGACCCCGTCCACTTCTACGATTGCCTGACCGCATACACAGTCATCGCAGATGTGGTGACCAAGCCGCACCTGTGATCCCATCTGCGCACCTGCGCCTCAGACCCGCTTCTGCGGACCTCGCACCTGCGGTTCCCACTCCGCAAGTGCGGTTAAGACAGAATCAGTAGTTTCAGCTGCATTACCAAATTTCCAAACTTTTTGATAACCATCCGAAATCATCCCGAGGCCCTCGGGACCTCAACCAAAAATACCAACGAGTCACATATCAACATACAAACTTAGTCGAACCTTCGGAATACTCAAAATAACATAAAAATATCAAATTACCCTCGGATTCAAGCCTTAAGTCTTAAAGCACACGTTACACTTTTTTTTTCCTTGAACTGTTTTTGTCCAAATTGGGTTTTTGGAAAGGTTTTTAATGAGGCAACAATGGATCGTGATAACTTAGAATCGAAGGCCGACCACGAATCGATGTCAAAGACAGAATTTAACAGTATCCGAGGTTCCCTACAATAAACCTCGAATACTGGAAAGCACTCCCTTTGGATGTCAACTTTGTTGTAAGGAAATTACTTCATAATGACTGGGTCTCGATAAGGCCAAACAGTCGAACGAACCGTGCCCACATAGGTTGTTCGAGCCCCGGCTCAAAACATGTACGCATGTGTAATCATTTTTTTCCTCAAGAATAAAGAGAAGTATTTTTCCTTGCAGTTATTTCGTGTCTTTGAATAAGTTCTTATACTTTACAATTTCATGCTCTCGATCTATTATGCAAACAGGCCTAAGGACCGATCATAACCAGAGTTCGGATAATTACCCCCATAATCGAAGACTGCCTTCCGGAAAACAAATGAGATCGAATTATTAAAACTTCAAGATCATAAGACCTTAAAGGCGACCCTCAATTTTTCAGGCCACGGCCACCCCACTCGGGGACCGACACTTCGGGCAAGCTCAAAGTGAAACAGGAAAATAAGCCTAAGAGGCAAGTCCCAAATAGAAAAGGCTACGGCCAAAGTAACACGGTTCGGAGACGTCCGAATTTCGTAATAAAACAGGCCTTCGAATATTTTCATAAACAGGTTAAAAGGGCAACTCTTACTTCGAGTTCGAGCAAGTCCTCACTCGACTACAAAGCCCAGGGGCTATCTTAACTCAAGTTCGATCAAATTCTCACTCGGGGACTATCTATCAAGCCCAAGGTCCACCTTATCTCGAGTACGAACAAGTCCTCACTTGACTATAAAGCCTAAGGGCTACTTTTACTTCGAGTTCGAGCAAGTCCTCACTCGACTATAAAGCCTAAGGGCTAATTTTACTTCGAGTTCAAGCAAGTCCTCACTCTACTACAAAGCCCAGGGGCTATCTTAACTCGAGTTCGATCAAATTCTCACTCGGGGACTATCTATCGAGCCCAAGGGCCACCTTATCTCGAGTTCAAACAAGTCCTCACTCGACTACAAAGCTCAAGGGCTATCTTAACCCGAGTTCCATCAAATTCTCACTCGGGGATTATCTATCGAGCCCAAGGGCCACCTTATCTCGAGTTCGAATAAGTCCTCACCGACTATAAAGCCTAAGGGCTACTTTTACTTCGAGTTCAAGCAAGTCCTTACTCGACTATAAAGCCTAAGGGCTACTTTTACTTCGAGTTCGAGCAAGTCCTCACTCGACTACAAGGCCCAAAGGCTATCTTAACCCGAGTTCGATCAAATTTTCACTCGGGGACTATCTATCGAGCCCAAGGACCACCTTATATTGAGTTCGAACAAGTGCTCACACTACTATAAAGCTTAAGGGCTACTTTTACTTCGAGTTCGAGCAAGTCCTCACTCGACTACAAAGCCCAAGGGCTATCTTAACCCGAGTTCGAGCAAATTCTCACTTGGGAACTACCTATCAAGCCCAAGGGCTACCTTATCTCGAGTTCGAGCAAGTCCTCGCTCGACCATAAATCCTAAGGGCTACCTTCACTTCGAGTTCGAGCAAATCCTCACTTGACTGTTAAGCCTAAGAGCTACTCAAACTCAAGTTCGAATGGTCATTTGGGGTCCATCGATCAGAAATGGTTGAGGGTAGTACTTATTGTCGGTCCTTACCATCTCAAACTTTGGACCTTCAAAAAAAACTTCTTAATTTTATGCTAAGGCGCTTTGACCCGTACAAAAAAAGATAACAAATTTAGAAGTCATGAAGGGGAAGAAGTTCTATATATTCATCAAAACCTTTCTACAAAGGCAACACGGCCCGACGAAAGTTCTTTGCAAAAGGACAAAGCAGCCTCGACAGAAATTTAAAAACTAACTAAGTCTAAGTGGCCTGGTCATCTCCGGGAGTGGCGTCTCCGCCCTCAGGGTCTTCTGCACTTTCAAATTCGCTCAAGTTTTTGGATTCGTCGTCATCATCAAGATAAGCTAATTTCTCAGCCTCAGCTTCAAGCTTCCTAGCGCCCTCGATCTCGGTCGAAAGATCAAAGCACCGAGCATGGATTTCTTCAAGGGTCTCCCTCCGAGACTGACACTTGGCGCGCTCGGCAACCTCCTTTGCCCGAACCTGATCAGTTTCCTTTTGCGGAACAGTTTTAGATGTTTTGGCCATTTTGTGTTTTGTAAGCAAGGAAGAATAGAGATTGGAATATTTGGTGTTTTGGGAAGAACAAGCGAAGAAACTCGAAGACTCAATTCGTTTCTTGTCATTACACTCCAAAAAACGAGGGGACCATCTGTATACGGTCAAAATCGGGCTTGCCTAATTTTGTATGGCTGACCAAAATCGGGGTAGTGGATCAAGGCTCGGCCTTGGTCATATCGGACCATGGTACGGATATGGATCGGTAAGCTCGTGGATCAATGGATGATCAAGATCGAGACCAGCCATGGCCGAGACCGAAGCAAGAAAGAGATCGAGCGAGATCGAAGGAAGCTTGCTAGGTGAAATAACAGAAAGCCGAGATATCCGTGATCGGGCAAGGATCATGGCGGAAATCTCGACACGTATCGAGTCAGGACCGGTTATTTAGCTAATCATGGGATTTCCTTCTGTAATTAGAATTGTACCATAAGTGGAATTCCTCTATTATATAAAGGGGGTTCTAATCATTTGTAACTACCTTGAATTCTGGCATATAAAAGCAATATAATACTCCTTTTAGCTTATGCTCTCTTGCCCATCAGCTTGCCTTATTTTTACTTGTGTTGGTATCAAACAGTTCGAGGACATTCCAACTCGAGGGTAGAATTTCGTCTCAACATTGGTTTGCTTTACTTTATTGTTAATTTCTATCTCTAATCATCACATTTATCAATTGGTATTAGGTGAAATCACGTGTCCTAAAAACCACATTATAAGTTTAATTTTTATTCAATTTTAAGGGTAAACAATTTCTTTTTACCTTTTTTATAAAGTTGAAGTTATTTTCCGATAATATATAAGTCGGTGGTAAATTGTGGCGAACTTCCTGGTTGGTTTATAAGGCTATTTCACATGTTGTTCCAGAAATTGCTATTGATCAGCCTGATCCAGAATATGACAAAATAATAATGACAACTGACGTGCAATGATGGGTATGTCAACAAAGAAAGTAGCGGGGGTATATCAACTAAAATCTAAACAATTAATTCATTAAAGTAAAACTGAAAATCTTAATTCAAGAATTAAGATTGAGAAATTCAGAAAAGTTTAAAACTTACTTTAAGGCTTAAAATTTGAATATGAAAAGTATTGCCGAGAGAATTGAGATAATAATAGAATGAAGCAATAAGGTGGCTTTAGTGGATAAAATTATAATTTTGTTAAATCTTATTGATTTATCGGTTGAACCGTTAATAAAATTGACAAACCGAGACCCGAACCAATATAGTCAAATAATTTTAAATTGCTATCGAACTATTTGCCCAATAATCCGATATCAATAGCCCAGTAGCATTTTATCAGTTCGAGGCTATCGGTTATACCGGATATATGCCCAGCCCTACCCCCAAAATCTTAGCATTTACAGATAAAATCAAAAGTATTACCCTTCTACCATTAGTATGCCCATTAACACTTATGCCTTATGGCAAGCCAAGCCAAACTTCCAAATTTTAAGGATGGGTGGGTAATAGTTTTCCCTAACAACACACAACCTTGTCCTCAAAGCTCAAGACCGGTGGGCTGATCTTCATCATCTCAAAGCGCAATCACACAATGAAGTGACTTGATTTCAGAAGTACCTATACATTTATGTTACATAGAAACGTGAAATATAGGGCGAATCTATCATTCTGTAGTAGATCTAACTTGTATGCCCTCTCCAATTTGTTTGAGTACTCTTGAACGGTCCAAAACAGTATTAGGTAAGCTTTGGTGTTTTTGTACTGAAGTTCCACTTGTAAAAGTTTAAAATATTACATAGGGAGTTTTCAAAGTACAGCACACTATGTTGTTGCAAATCACCAAAGTTTTTCTCGTTTTAGCAGGAATATATTTGTCTAAACTTTATTTCGTATTAAAGAATGACTAAATATAATATTAATTAGCTTTGAGATGGTGGCTAATTTTTTATTAATGTTGTAAAAAGTGATTATTCGTCCATTTTTTCCCCCGATTTAGAAGGTGTTATTTGCAGGGGCGGATGCAGTGAGGGTGAAGCGGTGTCACATGACACCGCTTCGTCGTAAACTTTTGTTAAATGTATGTATAAAGAATCTGCAAAATACCATAAAATATAACAAAAAGATTAAGTGTGACACCCATTGTCATCAAACTCTTCTTGGACAGTTGGTATAGCGCCTGATTCCTATAGGCAAGGTCGTGTGATCGAACCCACTTTATTGTGTTTTTATCCTTCTAAGAATTTTGGCTGGAAAAAAAGGAGATGGATTTGTTCCACTACTCTGAAAAGAAAGAGTGTTTCATTCGACGGCTTTGCACAATCCGGCTTCGTTGTCTTTTTTCTTTGTTTTGGTCAATTAAGTTATTTTGTTACCTTTTTACTCTTTAATTCTTTTTTATTGGAACCCCAGGAAAACCCGCAGCCGCTATAGTCTCTGCCCTTCGGGTGAGCACTCTGTGGTGAGCACTCTGTGCGCACTGGGTAAACCCCCCACTGTGTAATAGCCTGCAAACCACACAGGGGATGTAAACCGCACTAGGCAAGCCCCGTGCGACAGGCTCAGACCCAGAAGGCATTGAGGGGGGATCGAACCCGCGTCTCCCGTGTGGAAAACTCCCTCCAAACCCACTGGGCCGTCCCTTCGGGACTACTCTTTAATTCTTATAGGAGTACTTTTTGTTAGAATCTCTTAAAATAGTTCTATTTTATGAGTGCACTCTATACAATTATTTCGGGTTTCTCAAATAGATATTTTAATTTATAATTCAACTTAAATTTCAATAGATTATCCTAAAAAATCTTTCAATCTTTCAGAATCAATTCAGAATCTCAAAACTCATCTAACTTGGAAGAAATGGTCAATGGTCGGAGCAACATCGACAAAGTGAATGAGTTAATTTCAATTCCTTAAAGATTGACAATTCGAAAATGTTATTCGAATAACCATTATACAATAAGAAGAGCATATCTATAAAAGAAGTCTTTTCCAACCTCGAAATTATAATTTTTCTCAAAAAAAAAAAAAAATATACGATAAATTTGTCGGGTTGAACTTCAATAGTTTGTTAAGTATAATGGTTTGGAGTATCGTGTAACCAAATATGTGATTTTTGCTTCAATAGTTACTTGATTAAAGAGGAATGCATTAACAAGAGGAAAGAAATGTAATTTCAAGTATAAGATATACACCTGAGCGGATGCACTAAGGTTGAAGCGCTGTCGAAAAGGTTTTTTTTTTTTTTAAATGTGACACCGCTTACAAAAAATTATGTGTACGCCACTGGTTATTGTTAGGTGTTTGCCATAATTTTCTTACTATATTTGGTTTTCTTATCTCTTGAAGGAAAAGGGCAATATAATTACCTTAATTGAGTTTTCCTTTTTGTAAAAGGAAATTACAAATCTCCTATATTTGGCTAGTCCTTTTTCTAGTAGGAAAAGGTTTGGACTTCTATAAATTGAGGATCCTTCCTTCTCATTCACCAGCATCCACAATGTAGCCATAGGGGGCTTGAGAGTCGTGTCTAGGGGAAGAACTTTACGAGACAAGTGTCAGTGTGTCACTTGTGTTTGCCTCTTCGTGAGGTTGTTCTCTCGGTATTTTGTACTCTCTTTTTATTATAGTAGATTGCTCATCTCCATTGTGGACGTAGGTCAGTTGACCGAACCACGTTAAAATATTTGTGTCTCTTTTGGTAGATTTCTCTTTATTGTGTGATTTATCGTCGTTCAAAGTTTGCTTGCTAGCTTTCGCATGACACCTGATTTTTCCGGTCCTAGCAGGTATTTGGATGTATTGTCGACTTATTTTTACAAAACTATATCATTCGGACTTCCAGTACGTTATTTATTACTTAGAAGGAAAGAATAATATCCTTAATATGCATAAATATCTAGCTAGAATTTTGATGTCGACCAGCTTTTTACAATTTGATAAAAAAGATAACCATACATAAGCATAAAAAGAGTCCTTTCGGTTAAGACAAAGATTGATTAACTCTAGTGAGTACAGTAGGAAAGCGATTGACAGATATTCGAGTAAAATGAAAAAGAAAAATATTGAATAGCGAATACGTGTACCCAAAGTTCCAAATCCTATATCATAATCACTTAGCTGTGAAATAGTCCACCCAAAGTTCCAAATCCTTCCAATTTTACCAAGTATGGAGACGCGTTTTGATTTAACGGAGTCTCTTGTCTTGAAAAATAGGAATAGCATATAGGTCAATTTTGTCACGCGGTTGCCTTCTGATTAAAGGAATCGATGTTCAAAGATTGCTAATAGTGACCAAAAAGAATGATATATAACATTTGAAATACATGTTAAGGCTCAGATCATTTCATTTTTTCTATCATTTCTCATATTGATTAGTTATTAATCTTGAAACTAAATTTTAAAAATTAAAAAGTACATGAATATTAATGTTGTTCCCTTAAGTATTGTTTTCTCTCCAGAAGTGAGGGTTATGTCTATCTCCATGTTGATTCTCTTTTTTTGCCTTTGAAGGTGAACAACATGCATGGATGACGAGTGACAAGTATGCTTGAGGTTTTCTTTTAATAGAAGAATTAAATGGACTATGAAAATAGTACTGAAAAAAACAAGGACTATCATGTGGCGCTCATGCAAATAACTTATGTGGAGCTTTATTGATGTGAAAGTCATTGTTTATTCTTGATCGTCCGAATTTACTTCCACTGAACCGTTGCAATCAATTGTCCTACAAATAGGTGTCTTTCTGCCTTGAGTCTCTGAATCTTGCTTGGACTGAATTCACAAACTTCGTATAATATGGGATGAAATGTTAATTTCATAAATAAATGTTACATCAAAATTCAAAAGTTATTTGTATATATACACGAAGGTGTTTGACCGAACACGAATTTATAAAGGATGTAACATGAAACAATATTAATTCAGCACCACCAAATTGTATTAATTGATAACTAAGTGACAATGAAAGCAAACATGAACGACTCGAATTAGAAAATAACGATAACTGGAAACTAGAACAACTGAGAAGAAGGGAATGAGAAATTAAAAGAATATTGAGATGGAAAAATCAGAAGGTTCACACCAAATATTGCCTGCCTATTTCTTAGTGCTACTGACTATTTAACTAACTCTCCTTTCCAGCAAATTCTCAATTCACGTGTTCAGCCCTTGCCCACTACGAAATCTGTTAGCCTTGTTGAAATCTTCCTCACGCGCGTGCTTCTACTCGTAGTGTCATTTTGCCGCTCCTTGTTGTCATCCCTCGTGGCAACTTGGTCAGCATCCTTGTCAGCATTTGAATCTACCTGGTTCACAACAATACCCCCATCCACAAAAGGAACCTTGTCTTAAGGTTCAGAGCAGATGGAAATATTTCAGAAGAGAAATCAGTCAATGAAAGCGGGGCGATCTGTTCAAGAGATTCCCCAACACACTTCTTGAACATAGAGATATGGAAAACCGGGTGAATCTTGGCTGCATCTGGCAAGTCTTGCTTATAAGTGTATTGGGAAAAAAGTTGAATTTATATTGAAGATGACGTGGCGTGACACGTGGACTGGACAAGTGGTCAAAGCGTAACAATTGGGAAAAAGGTACGGGAAATGACAGGTACGGGAAGAAGAAGTGAAATAGGCACGAGAAGCAGTTTAGACACGAGTCTCATACCAATTCGAAGTCATTTAAAGCAAGTGGGTCGAAAGGCATTGAAGGCAAGAATCTGAAGACAAAAAGGAGTCCAAATTCAGTATTAAATACCTGATACGTTAGAAAATTGGTATTTAATAGGAATGATTGTGTAACGGCTCATTTAATGTCATTTATTGTCCATAATTGTCTCATTAAAGCTTAGGTTTATTTTCTTTACCTAGAATCAACTATAAAAGGAGGAAGTTGTATTGGGAAAAGGATATCATTTACATCATACTGAAATAAGAAATTTTGTTTACTGCTTTATTATTATTCTCAGAAAGCCTATTATTATTTTGGTCTCTTGATTATCAGTAACCCGATTTTTCATCTCAAATTCTAGTTTTATCCAAAATATTATTTCTTTGGTGAAACAATAAGCCACTTCCCCAATTCACTAGATGACTTTCAATGGTCCAAAATATCTGCAACCTAACTTATGATGTTGCTGGGAATGCAAGAGAGTGTTGGCGATATGGCTTGATCTTCACAAACACCAAGTCTCCGGGCTGAAACGTGGCTACTTTGCGACCCCTATCCGCATTCATTTTCATCCTTACCTGAGCCTTGCTAGATTATGTTTCAAAAGGTCCATGACTTCGTCTCTTTGCAAGAGAAACTGCTCCACGAAATCACTAGGATAGTCGCTGATGACATAATGAGCTATAGTAGGAGGCTTTCAACCATACAATGCCTCGAAAGGTGTCATTCCAGTTGAAGTTTGTAGGAAAGTATTATACCAAAACTCTGTCCATGGAAGCATGGAAACCCAATCCTTAGGAGTATCAACCACAAAGCAACGTAAGTATTGCTCCATACATTTGTTTAGAGCCTCTGATTGCCCATCTGTATGTAGGTAATACGTAGTACTCATGGCTAATGTAGTTCCCTGTATGTGTCGCATTTCTTTCCAAAAGAGGTGGATAAACCTAGGGTCATAGTTAGTGACTATAGTGAGATGGGACTACGTAATCTGATGATTCCAATTACAAAGGCAGCAACAACAGAGACTGCGGTAAAGGATGAGGGAAGAGGAATAAAGTGCCCGTATTTGGTCAGTCGGTCCACTACTGTCATTATTGTGGTCTTCCCTCTTGAACTCGGAAGGCACGTAATGAAACCCATAGGTATGTGTTCAAAAACTAACTCCGGAACTGGTAGGGGTTGAAGCAAACCTACATGGTAGTGATGGGTATCTTTCATTTGCTGGTAGGTTTGGCAAGAAGAAACAAAGACATGAATATCCCGTTTCATGTGTTTCCAAAAACAATTAGAAGCTTGACAATGATAAGTTTGAGCCACCCCAGCTTGCCCTCCTATAGAGGATGAATGAAATCTAATTAGCATTTGTTGGCGCAGAGGTGAATCCATGAAATTTAATTAGCATCTGGTCAGTGTAGATTGTTAACCGATGCCCCAGGAAATATTGGCGCCATTTGCTTACTGCTTTGTAACGACCCGACCGATCATTTTGAGCATTTACACTTTCTTTGGCAGTTTACGGGCATGAGTATCTATGCATGATGTCTTATCACTTGTGTGAGCCATCGATTTTATTTTTTAGGTTATTCGGAATTGATTTGGAAGAATGATTCTCAACTAAGAAGCTTTAAAATTGGAAGAGTTGACCAAGTTTGACTTTTTAGTATTTGACCTCGGATTGGAGTTTTGATGATTTCGTTATCTCCGTTGGGTGATTTTATACTTTGGAGCGTGTCCAGATTGTGATTTGGAGGTCCGTAGTTGAATTTGGCTTTGAAATGGCGAAAGTTGGATTTTTGAAAAGTTTGACCGGGAGTGAACTTTTTCATATCGGATTTAGATTGTGGTTCCAGGAATTGTAATGGCTTCGTTATTTCATTTCGGACTTGTGTGCAAATTTGGGTTCACCGGGTTGATTTTCTATGTTTCGGCGCGAGTTTTAGAAATTGAAAGTTTAAAGTTCATAGATTTCAATTTGAGGTGCGATTTGTCGTTTGATGTTGTTATGTGTGATTTGAGGCCTCGAGCAGGTCTGTGCTGTATTATGGGACTTGTTGGTATCTTCGGACGGGGTTCCGAGGGGCTCGGGTGAGTTGCGAGGTGGTTCTAATCACTTTCGGGTTGGCTTGGAGTTCCTGGTTTCTGCTGGTTTCTGATGTCTCTATTGTTCTTCGCAATCATGAAGACATGGCCGCGATCACGTAGTGGTTTATAGAACTGGGGGATTTACTCTTCAATGTGTTCGCACAACGAGGCTGAGTTCGCAAAAAGTTGAGCTGGGCAGCTAGGAATAGGGAATTTCTTATACGCGTTCGCGTAATACTGGATGCGTTCGCGAAGTTTGGTCGCCTGTGTGCTTCGCGTTCGCATGAGTACGTTTGCGATCGCGTAGTTATTGTTATGAGGCAATGTGATTTGTTCTTCGTGTTAGCGGAGCTCTGTTCGCGATCGCATAAGGTATTTTCTGCGCAGTGGAATTTTCTTCTTTGCGATCGTGATGGTATTCCCGCGATCGCGGTGAATTAATTCGCCCAGTGATTATAATGTACTCTATTTCGAGGGTTTCGGCCATTTACATTTTTGGAGCTATGGAGCTCGGATTGAGGCAATTCTTGAAGCAATTTTCACCATATGAATTGGGGTAAGTGTTCTCTACTCGGTTTTGGTTATATTTTGTGAATCTATCTTCGTTTTTGGTAATTGGATGGTAAATTTTAACGAGAAAATTGGGGGTTTTAGTCTAAAGTTTTATAATGTGAATTTTTGAGTTTTGAACATCGATTCAGAGTCAGATTTGAGTGAAACTGGTATGGCTGGACTCGTAATTGAACGGGTTGTCGGATTTATAAGTTTTGTCAGGTTTCGAGGAGTGGGTTCGGGTGTGACTTTTGGCCGATTTTTTGGGTTTTGATTAAAGATTCGATCTTTATCAATTGGGTTTGTTCCCTTGAGCATTATTTGATGTATTTGAGGTGTTTTTGACTAGTTTTGAGCTGTTCAGAGGCCGGTACGCGCAGGATGGCATTTTTGGAGCATCGCTTGGCTTGCTTGGTATTGGAATTGGCTTGTTCGAGGTAAGTAACACTTCTAAACTTGGTGCTGAGGGTATGAAACCCCGAATTACGTGTTAAGTGATTGGTACTGAGGTGATGCACAAGCTAGGTGACGGGCATGTGGGCGTGCACCGTGTGAATAGTGACTCCGTTATTTCTGTGGTACTGTGTAGTTACTTGATCTTAACTGTAACCATAAAATCTCTACGTACTTGAGCTATTGAGCTGTAATACATGTTAGAAACCATGCCTAGGCTACATGCTTATCCTGTTGGGACCCACTGAGGTCGTTTTTGCTTTTAAGTTCATTGCTTTACATACTCAGTCATACGCATTCATATGCATATCATATATCAGTCTCTGTTATCATTTATTGACACATCATATCATCATTTTGGGCTAGTTTCATGGCATTGTGAGCCCGATATACTGGAGAGATTGATGACTGAGTGAGGGCGAGGGCCTGAGAGAGAGTGATATTTTAGGATCGGGCTGCACGCCGCAACATGTTATATTGATTACATATTATAGGATCGGGTTGCACGCCGCAACATGTTATATTGATTACATTTTATGGGATCACCTGCACGCTGCAGCGACATAGCGCTTGGGCTGAAGGAGCCCATTCGGAGTCTGCACACACCTTGGTGAGCGCAGTTGATTTTATATATATATATATATATATACATACATACATATATATATATATATATATATATGGATCGAGTTTCACGCCGCAACGAGCCTTATGGCTATATATGTGTATGGATCGGGTTGCACGCTGCAACAAGCCTGATGGCTATATATATGTGGATCGGGTTGCACGCCGCAACGAGTATTATAAAGTGCTGAGTGATTGATTGTGCTGAGTATTAAGCACGGTAAGAGAGAATGCGAGACAATGAGATTGAGTACTCTGAGAGTGTGAGTACATGAGTTCATCCCTGAGAGGCATTGCATTTGACATGCGTACTTGAGATACATGCATAGAGATGTATTTCCTTCTACTACCCGGTTTTGGTGACATTTTGTGATTTTACCCGTATCTTGATATGTAGGCATAGAGATGTACTTTCCTCATGCTATCTAAAAAGCACTTACCTGTTGAAAGGTTTTTGGGGAAAATTACAGTTTTCAAACTTACTTATATTTTTGACGATTTCGGTAAAGGATATGGATTTTCTTTGATATACTTGAAAAGCGGAACTATTTTCGGGAACTATGAATAAGCTGAGCATTATAAATTCCGAGCTACTTCATTTATTACTTGCTTCAAGTTATTATGAACTGTTATTGGCTATTGGTGTTGGACCCGACCTTTGTTCCAGCTCGTCACTACTCTCAACCTAAGGTTAGGTTTGTTCCTAGGGGTTGGTTGTACTCATACTACACTTATGCATCTTGCGTGCAGATGTTGACTGATGATGTTGCTGTGTTCGATGGGAGCTGGACTTGAAGTCTTACATGCATTCGATTGTAGCTTCCTCTTGTTCATGGTAGCCTTAGATTCATAAAACTCTGTTTATATACTTTTCGAACAGATGATTAGTTGTAAATTCTATTCTTAGAAGCTCATGATTTGTACTACCAGTCCTTGAGAATGTATAAGATTCAGTTAACTTCTCTATTTAGATGTTTTATTGATTTTATTGGAATTGGATAGTTGTTAGTTGGCTTACCTAGCGGATTGGGTTAGGTGCCATCAAGACTAGTTGGATTTTGGGCCGTGGCATGCTTGAATGATGGCAAATATTTTTCTATCATATGTTGAAGCTTGTTGCATCCTACTATTAAGTTTCCGGCTGAAAAAGCCACAATATGTCCTGGGATAAAATTGCTCCTATTCCGACTCCCGATGTCTCTGTTTCTAGATTAAATTCCTGGCAAAAATTTGGAAGAGCCAAGATATATGTGTAGCTAAGGCACATTTTGATCGGGTTGCAGGCCGCAACGAGCCATATATATATATATATATATATATATATATATATATATATATATGGATCGGGTTGCACGCCGCAACGAGAATTATAAAGTGCTGAGTGATTGAGTGTGCTGAGTATTAAGCACGGTAAGAGAGAATACGAGACAATGAGATTGAGTACTCTGAGAATGTGAGTACATGAGTTCATCACTGAGAGGCATTGCATTTGACATGCATACTTGAGATGCATGCATAGAGATGCATTTTCCTTCAGCTACCCGGTTTTGGTGACATTCATGAGTTTACATGTATGTTGATATGTCGGCATATAGATGTACTTTCCTCATGCTATCTAAAAATGAAACACTTACCTGTTGAAATGTTTTTGGGAAAAATTATAGTTTTCAAACTTATTCATATTTTTTGACGATTTCGGTAAAGAATTTGGGTTTTCACTTATATACTTGAAAAGCAAAACTATTTTCGGGAACTATGAATAAGCTGGGCATTTTAAATTCCGAGCTACTTCTTTTACTACTTGCTTTACGTTATTATGAATTGTTGTTGGCTATTGGTGTTGGACCCGACCTTTGTTCCAGATCGTCATTACTCTCAAACTAAGGTTTGGTTTGTTACTTATTGAGTACATGAGGTCAGTTGTACTCATACTACACTTCTGCACCT
Organism: Nicotiana attenuata; assembly: GCF_001879085.1. Lineage (NCBI taxonomy): Eukaryota > Viridiplantae > Streptophyta > Magnoliopsida > Solanales > Solanaceae > Nicotiana > Nicotiana attenuata. The sequence continues at coordinate 49,933,332 of NC_031993.1, forward strand.
TGCGTGCAAATATTTATTGATGACGTTGCTGTGTTTGACGGGAGCTGGACTTGAAGATGTATCTGCATTCCGGTTGTAGCTGCCTCTTGTTCATGGTAGCCTTAGATTCATAAAACTCTGTTTATGTACTTTTTGAACAGATGATGTATTTATTTCATATCGGCTTGTAAATTCTATTCTTAGAATCTCATGATTTGCACTACCTGTTCTTGGGGAATGTATAAGATTCAGTTAACTTCTCTATTTGATTGTTTTATTGATTTCATTGGAATTGGATAGTTGTTAGTTGGCTTACCTAGCGGGTTGGGTTAGGTGCCATCAAAACTAGTTGGATTTTGGGTCGTGACAGATTGGTATGAGAGCTCTAGGTTCATAGGTTCTACAAGTCATGAGCAAGTGGCTAGTAGAGTCTAGGGATCGGTATGATGACGTCCATATCTATCTTCGAGAGGCCACATGGCATTTAGGATAAACTCCCCATCTTTCTTTCCTTATCGTGCGGTATTGATTCAGCCTTAATTAACTCTTTGAATTCCTTCCATGCATTCGTAGGCGCATGTGAGCACTCAGTATCAGTTGTGCATCGACGGCTTGTGATTCCATGGATGAGGTGCGAAATATGATTTCGGTGTGCTGATGATGGGCCAGTCTAGAGGACTTGAGGCCGGATTTTGACTGTAGCTTGAGCACGAAGATTTTTGTTGTGTGAGTACGCACTTTTGGGATTATAAGTCTGGTAGTATCCCTATTAGTGGAATTTGTGGCTCGATAAGTAGTTGGATGGCTATATGATGAGTAGGATTTGACTGTGGGATATGTTCAGATTGTTTGAAGGTGATGGGAAGAGTTTGCCTGAGATGTGAAAAGGACTATTGGATGCTCAATTTCTGTTGATGTGTCATACAATCTTGAGTTATGAAGGTTTTTGAGAGATTCTTTCGTGTTATTTCATTTGTGGAGCGAAGTAGAGTTTCATGTCTTGTTGATGGCTTCAGACTAGGAAGATTAAGTGATTGCATAGTTGTTGTGGCTGTGAAAGGGTATAAAGAAATGTCAGTTTGAGGCTAAGCAGGTGGGTTATAACCTGCGAGGTAATCTTCGGATGTGTGATTTTTATGATGTTGTGTGGAGGCTTTCTTTTCTACCAGTGGGTTATATTTGTGCGATTTGAGTGTAGATCGATTGAATAGTTGACCTGGCCGTCACGAGGATGAATGCGAGATTATTAGATGATTTGAGGTATTAGATAGTTTGTGTTACATGAGCTTATGAATGATTTAGTTGAATCTCACTACGGTATTATGGTAGTAATGGGGTATGGATATTGTAAGTTATCAGATGTTTTATTCATAGCTTTGAGCCAAGTGGGGGAGTCTACTATCAACGAGTTGATTGCATGGTTTTGTGTTGTATTGGTTTCGGTCTGAGGCATACCTGTGGATCGGTTATGACTTGCAGAAGCTGGTTTTGAGGATGACAAAGGCAAGAAAGTTTCTGGATGCCTGATGTATTACATTTTATGGGTATATGGGAATCATGGAATGATTGAGTTGTTATTCGTGAAGGATGTAGTGCGCATGGGGTAGGAATCTGCTTGGTTGCTTAGAGGTATGGATTACTTCTTTGGGTGTCGTCGTGCTAATGTCGCACAGGTTGTTCAGCCCGTTTGGGCCGTGCAATTGAGATTTGAGCAGAGTGAATGACTTTCGGGAAGGTTCTAATGGATTCAGGAGTTATATGTAGCAATTGGGAATTTTCAGGATTTGTATATTACTAGAATCTGAGATTTGCATTGGATGGTGTCGAGACTCACGGTATTTCTATATCATTATGGATTATACATCTCAATATCAGGACGCTGAAGGAAACAACTTTAGATTCACATAAGGTCTCTTCAGAGTGAGTGTCTCGGTTGTGATACTTTTGGGGTGCTCAAGAGGGAATACAGCGGCTTATGGGCCTTAGGGCGGTGTAGTTTTATTCTAGGATCTCTTGTGGTGAGCTTTGGATAAAGATCATGGTGTTCTGGCAAGGAGAAATATCGACTTGAAGGCAATTCAAATGAAACTCGGAGAAATAGGATAGTTTGGTAGTAGGTTGGATCAGCGCGGTAATGGGTATGATCGATTCTTTGGGTACTTATGATGTGATGAGCTTCTTACAGGTGTTTTGTGGCAATGCTCTTGGGTTTTGGTGACTTGCGTGGCTTCGTTGAGTTAGAGGGATTCGGTTCTAGTAGCTTGATTATGTGCAAATGGATTCCAAAGTGTTCTCGATGACTTCTACCACGATTCGAGATGGGTATTTTGATAAGTAGGGATTTAACCTATTATTTGCTCTCTTTTACTTGTGTTTTGGGCCAAAAATGCGTGAATGTATTCCCGGAAACTAATGTAATATGCTTACTTGCAGGAATTGTTCAAAATGAGCCAAAGGAGTCATAATCAACTCATAAAGGAGTCAAAACTTGAACAAAAACCAAGACTGGGCCAAGAGATATAAAACGCGGACCGCACAAATATTGTGTGGCTGCGAAATCCACAACGCAGCCGCGATCAGAACTGCGTGGACCGCACCAGAAATGTGCTACCGCGAAAGTCTCTCTGTGGCTGCGATGCATGAAGTGCAGAGAGCTCACAACTTGAGCAAAAGAAAGAAGTGCGGTCCGCGTCAGAATTATGCGACCACAGAAGTCCCTTACGCGGCCGCGATTGAAATTATGCGGTCTGCGAAACTCAGCTCAACCTAGATCCAGATTTCATGAATGGAGACCGTGATCAGAATTACACGGCCGCACTCAGAATTACGGGGCCGCACAACCTCCGCAGGGTTATTTTTGTCCGGAAATTTCAGCTTAGTATAAATAGAATTTTTTGTCAGTTTTAGGTTATGTTATGTATTATCAGAGCACGTGAGACGGCTGTACATTCCGTTTTGGGCAATTTTTACTAGAATTATCTTTCAACATTAGATTTTCATCTATTAATCTAGTATTATGAATTTATCTTCTTTTCATCTTTGATTTTTGTTATTTCCATGAGTAGCTACACCCATAGCTAGGGTTGTGACCCAACCCTAGTGTGGGTATTTAATGGGCATTGAATTCTAGGGCTTGAATGTGTATGGGTTAGTGATATTTAGCCTAGTTCTTGCTAGCATTATAGAATTAGTAATTGCAAACACTAATTCATGCCTTTCTGACTTAGTCTCTACTTGAGAAAGAGGGACTAAGTCTAGAAAAACTAGGCTAACAAGGAATTGGGGTGAACAAGAAATTGATAGTGCCAATTAAAGGGTTAAACCTAGAGATAGTAATACCCGACTTTAGCTAATATCACTTGAATTGTATGAATACCCATTTGGACTTAAGAAAGCCAAATCGGGCAAAATCGCTCAAACTACCGAGAGGTATAGAGTGAGTACTTGGGTGTGATAGCTATATTACGACCCCATTCTAATCAAGCTTGCCCTATATTCCTGCTACCCGTTAGATATCCACCTAGGTAGAAGTCACTACCCTAATCTCTGTAAACCTTGAAAATCAACAACAAAAACATTATACTTAGTTTCAAATATTGCATACAATAGAATAGATTTAGAAGTAGAATCAATCCCAAAGTGTGTGGAAGTGTAATTAAGAGCAAAACCCGCATCTAGACTTAGATATAAACCTAATTCCAACCAAATTAACTCCTTGTATTCGATCCCGACCTATTTGGGTAAAACTGCATCGACCACCCTCTCTACTCAATAGTAGTGCAGGCTTGGAACCGATCAATTTTTGGTGCCGTTGCCGGGGAGTTAGACGCTTTTAGCTATATATCTAAGCATCTGTGTGTTTTGATTCTCTTTCCTTCCGTTTTTCTAATTTTGTGTGTGAATTGCTTTTAGGTACCAAATAGCTCTTAACAACGAAGCCCTCGGGAATGTACCATTCGGGGAGGAGGTAGATGACGAACATGTGGATGAGGTTCATCGTGAACCTCAAGTACCAGGAGAGGCCGCCAGCCTAATGACAACATCTCAAACCCTCCCCCACCTCCTCCAAGGGCAGCACACGAGTGTTACCCAACGAAGGCTATGCAAGTGCAATAGTCCCGCCCCGGATTAGGGCGGGCAACTTTCAAATAACCAATGTCATGCTTATACTGTTGGAACAGAGGGATTTCTTCATCGGAGCTCCACACCAAAATGCTTATAAGCATCTTAAAGGTTTTGTTCACACGTGCTGGGGGAGCAAGCAGACTAATGTTTCCGAGGACGCATTGAGGTTAAGGCTTTTCCCATTTTCTCTAAGGGGGAAGGTTTTGGATTGGCTAGAAAGGTTACCCAACCATTCCATACACACTTGGGATGAGTTGGCCGAGAAGTTCATCTCAAAGTTCTTTTCTCCGGGACATATGGCGATGCTAAGATATGAGATCCTTGCTTTTAAACAAGAGCCAAATGAACCGCTACATGTGATTTGGGAAAGGTATCGGACGATGGTTAAAGAATGTCTGAATAATGATATGACCGAAGCCATGATCCAACAAACATTCTATTGAGGAATCAACACAACAAACCAATGTGTGGTTAACCAACTCGCCAGGGGGGATTTCATGAACATGCCATATTTCGAAGCGTATGAAATACTTGATGATATGGCGGATACCTCTTCGGCGTGGCAAAGTAGAGCTAATGTGCCACAAGGTGACCCTAATGTTATTCACTTACACAAGAAGCTACATGACCACGACCAAGCTATAGCTGAGTTGACAACTACCATGAACCAATTGGCCAAAGCTCAGCTTCAACAAGTTCAAGGGCCAAAACAAGTGAATGCCATGGAAGGAGTGAAAATGATGATCAACAAGAGAAGGCAATGAGGTCAACAAGTTCAAAACAATCTGGATCAATTTGAGCAAAGTGGTAGTGGGTACAATCAAGATGATTCATATGATGATCAAAGTGAAGAGGTTCAATTTATCAACAATTATCAAGGTCAACGGGGCAATGCTCCGAATCAACAACAGTGGAGATCACAGAGAAACCAAGGAAATTGGAGCAATCAAGGTCAACAAGAAAATTGGAATAGTGGCAACAACAACAACCAAGGCAATTGGGAGAACAACAACAATCTAAATTGGGGTAATCAAGAAAATCAAGGCAACTGGGGTGGCAACAATAATAGTAATTGGGGAGGCAATAACAATCAAGGGGGTTGGAACAACAATTATCAAGGGAATCAGTGGTCGGGCTTTCAAAGGCCCCCGATGTATCAACAGCCGAACAACCTGCCTCCATATCTGTCACAAGGTCCTAGCTCTTCCAACTATGAGATGGGACGGATTGAAACCATGTTCGAGCAAATGATGAAGAAAAATGCCAACTCCGATGCCCAATTAGCCTCCCACAACACTTCTATCCGAAACTTGGAAGTCCAACTTGGCCAAATTTCTCAAGCTTTGAATACTCGCCCTAAGGGGGCACTACCAAGTGACACAGTGGTGAACCCAAAGGGTGGGAACACAATGGGGCATGCTATGGCCGTGACTACAAGAAATGGGAAAGGTGGAGTTGCTAGTACCTCAAACTCAAGGAAGATTGTGAATGATGATGTGGTGATTCAAGATGATGATGAGCCCAGCAATGATGTTCAAGTAAATGATGAAGTGAGGATAGATATTGATGACAATGTGGAGGAGACACAAGATGATGTGAACCCGTCTAGGGGACATGTGATAGACATACCGGATCCAGTAGTGCCCAAAGCCAAGGCTCCTTTGCCAAGGCCTCCTCCACCATATCCTCAAAGGCTTGCAAAGCAAAACAATAAGAATAAATTCAAGAAATTCATTGATATGATGAAAATTTTGTCCACAAATGTGCCACTGGTTGAAGCCTTAGAACAAATACCGGGATTCGCCAAGTTCATGAAGGATTTGGTAACAAAGAAGAGATCAATGAACTGTGAAACGATCAAAATGACACATCAAGTGAGTGCCATTGTGCACTCCATGGCTCTAAAGTTAGAAGACCCCGGTGCCTTTACAATCCCATACACTATTGGTAGTGCTGATTTCGCCAAAGCTTTGTGTAACTTGGGGGCATGCATTAACTTGATGCCATATTCTGTGTTCAAGACATTAGGGATTGGGCAACCAAGACCCACATCCATGAGATTGCAAATGGCGGACCAGACAATGAAGAGGCCATTGGGGATAATTGATGATGTGCAAGTTCGGGTCGACAAGTTCATACTTCCCGCAGATTTTGTGATACTTCACTGTGAGGTTGACTACGAGGTGCCAACCATATTAGGGAGACCTTTCCTAGCTACAGGGAAGGCGTTAGTTGATGTGGAAGCTGGGGAGCTCACCTTCTGGGTGGGTGATGAAAATGTTGTGTTGCGTATTTGTAAGTCAATGAGGCAACCTAATAGCAAAGAAGTGTGCTCATTTGTGGATCTTGTGACCGAAGTAATTGTTGATGACATAAATGTTGTGATGAATGTTGAAGACCCATTGGAAGTTGTGTTATTGAACCATGATGAGAATGAGAAGGAAGGCTTGGTTGAATGTGTCAATGCTTTGCAAGGAATGAGATCATATACATATGAGCCCTGAAACCTCTCCTTTGACCTTGAGAACCGGAAAACTCCACCAACAAAGCCCTCAATCGAGTCCTCCCACATTGGAGTTGAAGCCCTTGCCTTCACACCTCAGGTATGAGTTCTTAGGCCCTTGCTCCACTTTACCTGTTATTCTTTCCTCGTGCTTAACTAACGTGCAGGTATATTCCACCCTTGCGGTGCTCCAAAGGAGGAAGAAGGCAATAGGTTGGACATTGGCGGATATTCAGGGTATAAGCCCCGCCTTTTGCATCCACAAAATCATATTGGAGAAAGATGCCAAACCCTCCGTGGAACATCCTAGAAGGTTGAATGAGGCCATGCAAGAGGTAGTCAAGAAAGAGATCATCAAGTGGTTGGATGTTGGGGTTGTTTATCCTATTTCTGATAGTTCGTGGACTTCACCGGTACAATGTATCCTAATGAAGAGGGGCATGATTGTGGTTACAAATGACAACAACGAGTTGATCCCCATAAGAACTGTCACCGGTTGGAGTGTATGCATGGATTATAGGAAGCTCAACAAAGTGACGCGGAATGACCATTTTCTGTTTCTATTTCATGATCAGATGTTGGATACGTTAGCCGGACGTGCCTATTATTTCTTCTTGGATGGGTATTCTGGATATATCCAGATTATTATTGCACTTGAAGGCCAAGAAAAGACCACCTTCACTTGTCCGTATGGCACATTTGTATTCTCAAGGATGCCGTTTGGTTTATGTAATGCACCAGCTACTTTTGAGCGGTCTATTATGGCAATATTCACAGATATGGTGGAGGACTTCCTCAAGGTTTTCATGGATGATTTCTCTGTTGTGGGGGATTCTTTTGAGGAGTGTTTGGATAATCTTGATAAGGTAGTGGCAAGTTGTTAAGAGACCAACTTGGTGCTTAATTGGGAGAAGTGTCACTTCATGGTCGAGGAGGCCAATGTCCTCGGTCACAAGATCTCCAAGAATGGTATTCAAGTGGATAAAGCAAAAAATTGAAGTGATATCAAAACTCCCTCCTCCTGCTTCCGTCAAAGGAGTGAGGAGCTTTCAAGGTCACACAGGGTTTTACCGTCGGTTCATCAAAGATTTCCCAAAGGTGGTGAACCCCTTGTGCAAGTTGTTGGAAAAAGATGCCAAATTTGTGTTTAATGATGATTGTATGAAGGCATTTGAGCTACTCAAGTATAAGTTGACTACCACTCCCATCACTACTGTACCAAATTGGAGCTTACCATTTGAGCTCATGTGTGATGCTAGCGATATGGCGGTAGGAGCGGTATTGAGGCAAAGAATTGCGATGGGTACTTCTTCTACAAGAATTTGATATTGAAATCATAGACCGAAAAGGGAGTGAGAATCAAGTGGCGGACCACTTGTCCCGTTTGGAAGAGGAGGGGAGGCCCCATGATGGCCTTGAGATCAATGATTCATTTCCGGATGAACTCCTTTCCATGTCTTTGACCGGGATGCCTTGGTTCGCCGATGTGGCTAACTATCTTGTGAGTGGAATTGTCCCGAATGAGTTCTCTTCAAACGAAAGGAAGAAGCTCAAACGGGACTGCTTGGATTATTATTGGGACGAGCCATATCTTTTCAAAATTTGCACTGATGGTGTTATCCGGAGATGTGTTCCAGAAGAAGAGCAATTGGGTATTCTTGAAGCTTTCCATTCTTCGCCCTATGGTGGTCACCATGGAGGGCGAGAACTTCTACAAAGGTCCTAAGTTGTGGATTCTATTGGCCTACCTTGTACAAAGACGTTGGCGAGCTTGTTAAGAGGTGTGATGATTGCCAAAGGGCCGATGGAATTTCCAAAAAGAATGAGATGCCTCTCACCTCCATCCTTGAGATTGATATTTTTGATGTGTGGGGCATCGACTTTATGGGTCCATTTGTGAGTTCGTGTGGGAACATCTATATTCTTGTTTCTATGGATTAAGTTTCCAAATGGGTTGAAGCTGTGGCTTTGCCCAACAATGAAGCACGGAGTGTGGTGGCTTTCTTGCAGAAAAATATATTCACAAGGTTTCGGCACCCCAAGAGCCGTCATTAGTGATGAGGGTTCTCATTTTTGCAATAAATCCTTTGACACTTTACTCTACAAGTATGGTGTCATTCACAAGGTGTCAACCCCCTATCACCCCCAGGCAAGTGGACAGGTTGAAGTCTCCAACAGGGAGATCAAGAGTATTCTGTCCAAGACTATCAATGCAAACCGGACTGATTGGTCAAGGAAACTTGATGATGCTTTATGGGCCTCTAGAACAGCTTACAAGAATCCAATTGGTATGTCTCTGTAGCGGTTGGTGTTTGGGAAAGCATGTCACCTCCCGGTGGAATTAGAGCATAAGGCCATGTGGGCGTTGAAGAAGTTTAACCTTGAGTGGGATGCAGCTGCCAATCTTCGGGTGGAGCAATTTAATGAACTTGATGAGTTCTGGTTCCATGCTTACTCCACTTCGTCCTTGTATAAGGACAAGATGAAGAACCTACATGATAAGTATATCCGAAACAAAGAATTCAAAGAAGGTGACCTTGTTCTCTTATTCAACTCTCGGTTATGGATGTTTCCAGGAAAGCTAAGTCAAAGTGGAGCGGTCCCTTTGAGGTGGTACATGTGACTCTTTTTGGTGCTCTAGATTTGAAAAACAAGAATGGTGAGTCTTTAGAGACAACGGGCACCGGGTGAAGTACTACCTTGGCAAGATTGATGATAGCCACATTGTGGCATTGATCCATTTCAAATGAGTGATGGTAACATGCGTCGTGCCACGACATTAAATCAGGTGCTTCTTGGGAGACTGGACTAACTGGTTGTGAAGTGGATGTAGGAAATTGGGTGTGCAATGCGGGAAATTGACACGGAAAAAGTTGGCTAACTAGTGAAATTTCGCGGACCGCGCCCAAAATTATGCGGACCTCGTAAGCACTTCGCGGCCGCAAAAATCTGTGCATGGTCGCGCAGCTGGATGATGGAAATTGCCAACTCTCTGAAGTTGTCCTGTCAAAATTCCTTAAGAGTTCGCGGCCGCGTTCAAAATTTTTGCGGATTGCACAATTTGTGCGACCACTGCCAATTTTTCGCGGACCGCGCCCAGGAGTCTGATGCTGAGTTACAAAAAGGTAAGAGTGCAGACCGCAACAAAATTTTGCGGCCGCACTCAGGTAAGTCGGTAGGGGTCACTGGGTTCAGAGTATAAATACACCTTTTTGGAACTATTCACACTTTTTGAACCCTGACCTCTCAAACACGCCTAAAGCATTGTGCACTTGTTCTTACTTTCAATCTCCTCCAATTTTCATCAAGTGTTCATTTCCTACTACTTTTCACAATTGGTATGTTCATTTCAATGATTTAATTTCATCCTTTTGTTTTCTTTTCTCTTTGTTTTAATTTTCCTTTTTAGTTAGGGTTAGATTCATGCCATAATTTTCCTTAATCTTTACTTAAAAAACATTTGGGTAGTGTTTGTATGCATAATGGGACTGGGGTTAGTAGCTTTGCATGCTTAATTACCATAAATCTTGTGCAATTAGTGAAAACCCTAGTAACAAGTGTTCATCAGTGCCGAACTAATTTGAACTTCGCGGCCGCACACATTTTTGTGCGGTCCGTGATAGGGTATGCGGCCGCGTACAAAATTGTGTGGTCCGAGATACCCTAGTTCCAAGGCACTGATATTTGCTTAATTTCGCGGCCGCGGTCACTTTTGTGCGGTCCGCGATTCATCTTTTGCAGCCGCACTCAATTTTATGCGGTCCGCGCATTTGAACTATAGAGGCCCAACAAAGTGTTTACGCGGCCGCACTCAAACTTGTGCGGTCCCCGATGGGTGTTATGCGGCCGCGCTCAATTTTATGCGGTCAGTAGTTTGATAACTTCAGAGAACCAGTAGTCTGAACCTAGTATCTCTGTGGCCGCATTCAATTTTGTGCGGCCCGCGATGGGCAGTCCGCGGCCGTACTCACTCTTGTGCGGTCCGCGCTGCCCTGTTCTGAGAGGCAATACCTTTCTTTTCAACTGTAATTCATTAACACATGTTGAACCCCAGTTCTAATGACTTTCACTACTTGTGTGTTGTAGACAATGGTGCAATCCTGAGGTCGAGGTAATAGTTCCAAAGGGAGGGCAGAACCCTCCCGAGGCCGGGGTCGAGGAAAACCCAACATACCTCTGTCAGTTCAAAAGATAATCGGCAAGAAAGCAACCACCAATAGAGCCCCAGACACTTCTGAGACTAGTGAGTATGTCTCCTCCGGGGAAGCTTCTGAAGGAAACTCCGGGCAAGCACAGCCGGAAGTCTAGTTCCAACGATTCCCCAAACAATTCCCGTGGAGATTGCATTTGGTTGATGAGTCCTCCTCCTCTAAGGGTTCATCTGAGGGTTTGAAAGAGGGTAGTGAAGATTTTGAACCCTCTCCCTCACATTCTGCCCCAGCTGTAATCAATTTAGATGATAAAGATGAAACCCCGGATGACGGGAGAAGGGGTGATACAATGGTGGGAGGCATGGCTAGATCAAGGAAGCTAGAGGTGTGGGCTGACAGGTCTGTCAGTGAGAAGGCATATTCCAAATTCTGAGAATGGTGGCCCTAAAGGTCGCTCACTCTAGTGCGACAATTCATAACCAAAGACCTGAGCCAGCATAATCCAAATGTTCTAAAGCAATTCACGGAGAGAAAAGGATGGAAATGGTTCACTGGCCCTGTGCTAGATGCCAATGAATACCTCGTCAAGGAATTTTATGCCATTGTTGCCCACATCAAAAAGGGTTCGGAACTTGAAAATCCGGTTTGATGGCCAAGCTTTGAACAAATATGTAGGGTTTGAGGAGGTTGAGGCGGTGCAATACTTGGAGAAGCTAGCCTTGGGTGAGGCAGTTCGCCCATGGCTAGCTGAGTTACTTGCTATTCTGGGGTCAACGTCTGCATGGCTCACGATAGGAGTGCCAATTGTCAGAGCCTTAACTTTGAAGCAAAAGGGTGGCAAATATTCGCCGGCAGCCGTCTTGACCCATGCCAGCATGAGAATGTCCTCCCAATTTCTCGGGCAATATTGGTAGCTTCTATCATCGCAAGCTACCCTATTAATGTGGGGAACTTGATATCCTACAACATCTCCTATGCACCCCATAAAGAAGAGAGATCGTATCCCTACCCCAACTTCTTCACTGAATATTTCAATGATCAAGGGGTAGAGCTGAGGCATTTTGTTGTAGAGGTGAAGGCTAAAAAACCTTTCTCATGGTATCACCTCCAGAGAGCGGACAACCCTAAATCCAAGGGTAAAGCCACTACCTCCACTGGCCAGTCTGAAGAGCCAAAGGTAGTAGCCACTAGATAAGTTGTCGAGCCCTCCACAGCTATCAGTACTTCTACCGAAGCAGCAACCATGCTCCCTCCATCATCCGGACCATCTATCTCAGTGCCACTGCCAGTGCCTTCATCTTCCACTTACCCTCAGACTGCACTGAGGGTTTCCCAAACACTATCGAGTCTCAACAACTGGATGCAGGCAGCTACCACAAAGCTGACTGCAATATCCAGTGCAATGGCAGCATTGTCTTCAGCCCCAACAGCGCTTCAGGTACCTTCATCAGTGGAGGACTCATTGAAGAAGATTCTGGAAAACCAGAAGAAGATCCTAGAGACTCTTGATACACATGGGAAGGTCATTGCAGACCTGACCAAGCAGGTTAGGAAGATGAAGAAGTCTTAGGCCTCAAAGAAGTCTGTGGAGAAGCTGGCTAAGGAGGTTGAGAAGATAGCACATGTAGGAGACTTGCCAATGGACCTTCTCACAGAGGAGACAATCCCAGTGGAGCAGACAGTACCAAAGGCAGCAGCCGGCCAGTCTGAGGAGCCAGCTGTACATCACACACTGCTGAGGAGCTGATTCAGATGCTCAGCAACCCCATAGTCCCCCAGTGAGAGGTTGTGGAGATCCAGTTAGAGGATACAGAGGGTACTGATGTTGAGGACCCAATGCAGACAGAGACCACATAGGGAGTTCTCTTTACTCTTTACCCCATTTCCATGTTCTTATTTGTTATTAGCATTGAGGACAACACTATCTTTCATTTGAGGGGTAGTCCATTTTGATTTGATGACATTTGGTATGTAATAACCATTACACTTTTTTTCTTTTTCTTTATTTATCTTTATTTTCACTTTTGGTATGTATATATTCATTATTTTCACTTTTGGTATGTATATATTTTTACCATTTGATGTATATATTCATTTCCATTTATGTATATATTCGTTTTACCTCAAGTTTTGTATATATTCAGTTTAATTTCCGTAGTTTACTTCATAACTTCTTTCGTTATTTTCCCTTAATAGCATAGCTTCTTATTTCCTTTAGTAGCTTTTTTTATTTGTTAGCTTCTTTTTTTCTTTAAGTTTTATGTTGACACTAAGCCTTTGATTTTCTTAATGTCACGGTTCTTTCCAAAGGTGGATGTTGTGCGAACCGGGTGGCTCTTCCCAATGATGGATGGCGTGAAAACCTTCTTAAGAGATTGAGTCCGTTTTCTTTATGTTTTGGTGTAAATAGTAGTAATGAATAAAAGTGTCTCAAGCAGGCTTCACTTGGTACTAACATATTCACCTTCGACTTATGGTTAGAAACAAGTTGATTGGCAAAGAATAGCTCTAGTTGTATCCTTTAGACTCTTGTGTTGACTAAAACAATTATCGAGTGGTTTATTTGAGCCATTTGTGATGTTCAATCTTCGCTAGGGTTGTTGTGGGCCCTCGACTCTGTTCTCTTTAACAATCTAGCAGCTTGAGAGGTGAGGTATTGAATTGCAAGTCCAAGTTCCGTGCCAATAAGTCTAGAACTTGCCCTGAATGTTTGTCTAGGCAAACTTCTAAGTGTAGCTCGACCTGAGAAATGATTGTAGGCTCTCCTTGATCCTATTTGAAACTTGAAAGCTTCTGTAGCCTACCAATATGATATCTCTAGTCAACCCCTTTGAGACGAAGCCCTTTTCTTTCATAACCACGTTACAAGCCCTAATTCGTTCTATAATGACCCTCTCTTGGCACCCGATCTTTTCTTGGCATTCTTGATAAACAATTGGAAAAAGCATAAGTTTGGGGGAGAGACAAGGAATGTGAAAGTGATAAAAGGTACAAAGAACTAAAATTAATGAAAAAAAAAGGGAAGGCAAAGAAAAGGAAGAAAGGCCAAAAAGAAATATGTCAAAAAGAAAGTGAAAATTGAAGGGATTCAAAGAAAGCAATGATGAAAGGCATGGAATGATTAGAAAAGGAGAAAAATGATTGTCATGAGCAAGAAAGAGTGATAGTGTGTCTCTCTAGTCCCCGTAAGCAAGAAGAAAATGACTCAAAGAGTCAAGAAAGTATGAGCCGAAATGAGAAAATGGAGTGCTTAAGGAAAGATGAAACTATCAAATGTTGATAAGTCCTACCTTGATCCAAAAGCGTTCATTACATCCCCGCAAAAGCCTTATATGATCTCGAGTTGAGTAAGCTTATATTAGTGGTGATTTACATAAGGGGCAAGCTTATGGTACTTAGAGTCGGACTTGTGACATTCGTTTGAGAGAGATGAGCGTACTTCTTCACAATCCTTGTTTTGAGTATTACATTCTAAAGTGAGATTTGCTTATGGAGAGTAGAGGAAGAGGAGTTTGGGTTCCATAATATCCTACGTAATAAAGCGAGCTTCCTCGATGCTCTTGATGCTCTAGTGTCACAATAGAACGACGGTACTCAAAAGGTCATAACATAGTGTTGTTGATAATTCAATTGTGTTGAGGGTAATTGTTAGTCCCAATTGATGCATGATTGATTCACCTTAGGGTGAAATATCCTTCTGTTTTAGTGGAGGTGGGAATTGCCTTATTTTCTTGAGGATAAGCAAAAGCTTAAGTTTAGGGGAGTTGATAAGTAGGGATTTTAACCTATTATTTGCTCTCTTTTACTTGTGTTTTGGGCCAAAAATGCGTGAAGGTATTCTCGGAAACTAATGTAATATGCTTGCTTGCAGGAATTGTTCAAAATGAGCCAAAGGAGTCATAATCAACTCATAAAGGAGTCAAAACTTGAACAAAAACCAAGACTGGGCCAAGAGATATAAAATGCGGACCGCACAAATATTGTGCGACCGCGAAAGCCATAATGCGGCCGCGATCAGAAATACGCGGTCCGCGAAAGGGAGGTTCAAAGAGTTGCATTTTAAGGCTAAATGATAAGGGCAGACCGTGATCAGAATTACGCGGTCGCGAAAGCAAGAATGCGGCCGCGCTAAGAATTACGGGGCCGCACAACCTCCGTAGGGGTATTTTTGTCCGAAAATTTCAGCTTAGTATAAATAGAACTTTTTGTCAGTTTTAGGTTACGTTATGTATTATCATAGTGTCACGACCCAAACCTACGGGCCGCAACGAGCACCCGGTACCTTACTCAACCGAGTAGCAACAAAACATATCTTTCTTATTGTACTTTCATTGGCAAGTGGGCAAAACGGGCCGTCATGGGCTGACCGGAATAAACATAGAGGAATACTCAATATAGGACGACTTAACCTGATATAAAAACTTATACATGTGACATACGGGCCTATAAGGCCAACATGATCATTTGTAAACTCAAAGCAGAGGCCGGCAAGGCCATGCAAGCATTCGTATATATGAGATCTATCTACAAGCCTCTAATAGTACACACTTAACATAAAGGTCGGGATAGGGCCCCGCCATACCAAACAATACGCATCTATATCATACTGATCAAACAAGCAACTCCGGAGCGAATGGAGCGCACCAACATCTTTCGCTGAGCTGATAGCCTACTTGGAGGACTCTCGACCTGTCTATTGGGACCTGCAGGCATGAAACGCAACGTCCCCAGGCAAAAGGGACGTCAGTACGAATAATGTACCGAATATGTAAGGCACATAAATAAGTACATAACAGACATGGAAGAAATACTGAGTAAATGACTCAACCTGTAAGTTTGGATAACTCTGTAAATCATGAACTAATTATAGTGTCATGCATATGTGTATGAATATCATGTCGTGCATAGGTACATGTTTCATAACATCATCAGGCCTCTGAGGGCATCCCATCATATCATCTCGGCCACTGTGGGCAAAATCATCAACGTATACCAGCTGATCAGGTGGTGGTGCGTATATAACGCCGTAACCTTTTCCCATATCCCATATATATATATATATATATATATATATATATATATATATATATATATATATATATATATATATATATATATATATATATATATACACGTATATAACGCCATCTAGTCATGGGTCAATGTGCATGTATAAATGCATGAAATGCATATGAAATACGTTAATAAAATCTCTCGGTACGTCATAAGACCATTATGCCTCTTATTAATACCATGNCCATGAACAGATGATAGAATAATATAACACATGGGGAATCAAGAACATAAGCATCTCTATTATTTCTATGAATAGAGTCATTTATGGAAATTGTGCATTTGCTCATTTCGTTTGTGTGCATAGATCACGCCAAAAGAAAAGAAGGGATAGCCTTAACATACCTAGAGTAGTAAAAAATCTGTATGATATTCCTGGAAAAGGTTGCACCGTAATCCTTTAGAATCGCAAAATGTCACGTTGCTAATGTGCTAATAATTCTCGTTGGAATTATTTGGTGTAGGAATTGGTTGAAGAATCATGTTGCTAATGTTTTGTAGGGATTTCCACGAAATTTGTAACAATTTGTAACAATTGGTTGACGTAGTGTTTGAGAATGAAAAATGTTGCTTTTTATTTAAAATCCTAGAATTTAGGAGTTTTGAAATTGATATGTTAGGTTTCCACCTAATGTAATGACTTAAAGAGTCATACATATGATTTAAGGGGTGCTGCCACGTGAATGCCCCCTCACTTATCCAATTATCCACCCCTTTTTCTTAATTAATTCATTCATCCTCCCACTAGTCCAATAATTAACCAATTACCCACATAATTAAGAATTATCTCAAATTACATAAAATACTACTCACTTTTAATACACTTTATACACCTTACTATCATAGCCATATGGTACCTTGTATGGCACTAGTCCATAAATACCGGGTATTTTAGCTCGGGCCGTGTTTTATCCCAAAATGTCAAACTTCGACGAAATTCATTTCCTTCGATTCTCTTACCCTCTCACCTTCACGAATTTATTTATCACTTGTATGAAATAGCGTAATACTTATGATCTCGAAATAATCTCATTCTCCAGCTTACGTCGATTAACTTACGACGAAACTTTAACAGATGAAAATGCGGAATGTAATATCTCATTTCCGAGCATTCATCAAATTATTTATGGCGTACTTCCACGTATGAAAACATGAGGTGTAACATTATTCCCCCCTTTGGTACATTCGTCCTCGAATGTTGATTGATGCACTTATCATTTTTATGACTTTTGTCTTCCTAATACTTTAGTACTCTCCTTGTCGTCTAGGCAACTGTTCTCTGAATAATTCCAAAGGCCAGGGCATTCCCCCTTTTAGGACTCTTTCTCACACCACGACTTATGGTCGGAATCCTTCAAATCTCGTAACTGTTGCTACCTTCTACCATGCAGCCCGTACGACTCTAACCTTGTAAGTGCGCCTATGCGACTCTTCTCTCCTTTTTCATCCAGCTTTTAGTCCATCTCTAGGCCTCACCTTGTAAACATATACAGAGCTTGATAATATGTGCCTTAGGGCATCTATAGGTATACTGAAGTTCTTCGCTCGGTAATTTGTCGAACTTACGGATATTGCTATATCTTATTTCATAGGTCCGGTTATCTATTCGCATGACTTTACTACATCTAAGTAGGTCATATTTTACCATAACTCTTACCTCGATTTGTCGTTACTGAGGTCTGCTACCAAACTCCAGGTTACGTTCGTTGTTTATATGTATAAATCTGTGTCCTTTAATGCTTCCTCATTACCGTTCATTTTAAGACTGACGGCCTAATTTCACCTCATACTTTGTGACTTTTGTCAATTCATTGTTGATTCACCTTAATGTTGATCTATCATCTATCACTGATAACTTGATCTCTTATGTAACACTACCGCTAGGGCTTACGTCTAATCGGGGACATTTGGAGTAATTAGATTGATCCATCTAGAGACGATACTATACTTCCGCAACCTTATTTTATAGCATCCCGATGTGACTCACCTTACATGGGTATTTCAATCCCGTGCAATTCATGAAATCCTCCTTAAGTCATTACTCATCGAAGGCCCAACATCACCCTTTATCTATCACAATTACACCCTTATTCTACTACTAGAGCAGCATTTCATCTTTTCTAAATGCTATTAGTCTTAGACTCATTTAAGTTCATTCAGGCTATACTGAGCTCTCTATAACTTAGAGGAATCATCAGCTCTCTTGTTTTCATGGGCTTAATCCCGAGGATTTAGCCATTCTCGTCACCTTTTCACTCACCTTTTCTCATTCGTACTCATGTCTTCCTAAAACCTTGTCGCTCTACCATACTTTAGCTTGCGACCTACAT
Organism: Nicotiana attenuata; assembly: GCF_001879085.1. Lineage (NCBI taxonomy): Eukaryota > Viridiplantae > Streptophyta > Magnoliopsida > Solanales > Solanaceae > Nicotiana > Nicotiana attenuata. Next base: position 49,951,493 of record NC_031993.1, read on the forward strand.
ATATCCATTTATACTACTCGCAGACTTTCTTCAACTTGCTTGCACCATAGATTTTCTTATATTTTTCTGGAACATCAAGCGAGACATCACATTGTCTCTAACTCTTCTTTACTCACTTGGCTAGATCTACCGGTACCTAGAAACCATAAGGCTAGAAGATATGCCACTGACGATGCCGCTATCATTCCTAGATACAGAATCCCCGGTGCTTATCGCTGTCTATCCAATGTATGAACTGTTCACAACCTTCCGCATTTGAGTATTTTGCACGTTGTTTACCTTTACCTTAAAATCTCGCATCATATCTTCTATTTCTTTCGCGACCTCCCTTCCACATAGGTATAATTCACGTTCATAACTTGAAGCTCTATTATAATACTTGCACCTCTGGTGCACACACTATCCAGTGGAGCTTCGTACTTACCCCTTATGAGGCTGGTGCTCTTCTGACTGGCTTTATCGTAGAGCCGTTATAGAATATGGATAATGTACTATCTCTCTTGTACCTTTGATAATTAAGAGTGATCCTGCAATGTGCTGAATCGCGAGGTCTATAATTTTCTGGGTCCAATAATCAGAATCCTGATTTACTTAGTTGGTGTAACTCTTTAGTTTCCTCTTCCCTCTGATCAACCTTTATGTAGGCTTAAACTATCTATCGATCTGCAGCTCATGGTATTGGTTATTACTTTAGTCTTTCATGGATGTTACGGAATATCCAGGATACAATCTTCTAACAATTCAATCCTTTGTCTCTGACCTGGACTCCATTCTTTCTTTTAACTTATGCCGGAGTGTTCTACGGCTGTATGATTGTCAACATATATGTATACTCCGAAATTGCAAGTGCGTTCATAACATAACTGACTCTGGATCATTGGTCGAATAATTCCTTTTGTTCCTTCTCAACTTTCTGCCTCCTTGTTGCATTCATACTTAGCTTATCTTAGTTCCAATGCATGGCGAAATTTTTGTGAAACTCATACGATCTCGAATATTACCTTTGACTTTACTTCCCGTTCGTTAGCCACTGTAGGTGCCACTTTCTTATAGCGTGCATACAATATTGTAGTGAGACTGTTTTTACATGACCATTTTTCTCTCCTTCGAGTTACCATGTTTAGGTTGAAGCTTCTTCCTTATTTCCTCAGTTAGTTCTTTCGTTGTAGTACTTAGGGAAGACCTTCTGACTCTTGTAAAGCAGCGAGCATATTATATCGTATACCCGAAGGAATTCTTGATGTTCATACTTACCTATAATTATTCGTAGTTCTTACCTCCATGCCCTTGTGCTTGTACTTCTAAATTGATATTTTGATTGTCTTCCTAGGGGCACTTTATTTTATTCCCATAACATTCATACGATACCTTTAACTACCCCAACTCCTATCTGAAGATTTCTCAATGGTCCCGATGTCATGTCGGCGAGACTGAATTCTCCATGTTGGGGTTCACTATGATTATCTTGCATGATCTGTTGATTTGTCTGTATCCTCTTGTCTAGCCATAACTAGGCTCTTCCTGAATCAACTGCTAACTATTCGTTGGCCCGTCCTCATATTAATATTGATCGTAATCTTTCTTGGGTTATTTATTTGTCCAACTTACGTCTCACACTGGCTCCTTATCTATCAATAACATCCCGGGAAGGAACCCTTACTTCCTCTCCTTGACGTCATTCTTGCATAACTCGTAGCATATCTGTAGGGTTTGAATAAGTGCAATCTCTTTCCTTTCTCATTTTTATTGCATTCCTCCTTTACCATTCCATAATTACTAGAACTACTTAATTCTGACTTAATGCCACATCACTTTATATTTCCCCCTTTAGATGAGTACTGAGATTTAGTGCTGCAATGATCTACCTATAGATGGTTTTACCTCTTAATCTTTGGCGTCTTTTCGCATCATTGGTGACCCTTACTCGCCTCACGATAATCCTTCTATACCAAGGATAATAAATTTCATTACTCACGAGGGTGACACTTAGTGTAACTGGCACATATGGTCCCTTAAGCTTAACTTTGCTCACATTGCTTCCTTTTAGGGAAGCGTCTTCCTGAATGACCATTCTCCGAATTCCTCATGAATCTTCTTCTGTGGCCCATTCTATTATCGCCGGAACGCAATTTAAAATTCTCATGATGCTGACTATTATCAAATCACTTAGCCCCTAATTCATGTTTATTTTATCTTGTTTACCAGCCCATACTAAATTCTATTACTCTGGGATTAACTCTCCCTTCTGGTAGTCGCGTTGGAGTCACGAACTTATTTCTCGAAATGAGGATATGACTCTATGGCCTATACTCTTTTGTTGTCTCAAGACCTGGCTCCTCTCGTCTTTTCCATAACTTGACTATATATCTTACAATACCGTCATTTTTTCTACCGTTGTCATCCATGCATCACATCTTACTCATAACGCTTCATTAACTCTCTTCTTATTTCCCGCTAACATTTATGTCTATCACTTTATTCTGAAAACTTGAACATGACATTCTTTTGCTTTTAGCTCCCCTTGCTCCATCCATTGGCTCCTCGAATTACCTGACGTTCTCTTTCTACCAGGGATGGGAGCCACACTAAGGTAATATTTATCCCTTCCAGGCTTCCACTACTTATCTTTGTAGTACTCATATCTAGCTATACTATTTTAGGGTGCACCATAGAGGTGTCTCACAAGGAGATCAATTACCACATTTGCACTATCCTTCGGAAATGTCAACTAACTCTACCAATCCATCCACTATTTTGGGTTACTCTCTCCCCAGCCGGATAACTCGTCCTTCTCTTAACTATGTCTGTTAGCTCCCATAGGGCATAACTGAGATCGGTGTGGCCGATTGTACATACATCTGTCACTGTTGAAGGTAACTCAAAATGCTTATATCTCCCTTCCTGAATGTTAAATAATGATAATCTTTATTAACTGGTTACCTCGTACCCTTCTTCATCTTGGTTCTTTTACTTCTTGAAACTTATATTTATCTTCTGAATCTCTCATTGTCTTTCACCATAAAGGTGGATACATACTCTTTCTTTGAGGATCCTTATCAAGAAACTTACACGTCTTAGTACATACATGCTCTGCTGAATACCTCAAATTTTCATAAGCATGATGCAAAAATCAAGTTCCTCTGACTCAACACTTCCACAGCTATATCTTTTACCAACCTTCTTTCTGGATGTAGGCATCATCGTATTATGAATAAGATAGAGCTAGGAAATTGAGTTATTACAGTTGATCTCTATGACACGATCTAGAGTAAGAAGAAAGAGTAACAGTCCTAAATGGCCTGTAGCCTCTTGCTCATAAGTGTGGCGCACGACACACCCATAAACAAGACTCTACTAGACACGGCTTGTAGACTCCCTAGGACGGAACTGCTCTGATACCATTTCTATCACGACCCAAACCTATAGGCGCAACGAGCACCCGGTACCTTACTCAACCGAGTACCAACATAACATATCTTTCTTATTGTACTTTTGTTGGCAAATGGAAAAAACGGGCCATCACGGGCTGACCAGAAAAAACACAGAGGAATACTCAATATAGGATGACTCAACCTAATATAAAAACTTATACATGTGATATACGGGCCTATAAGGCTAACATGATCATTTGTAAACTCAAAACATAAGCCGGCAAGGCCATGCAAGCATTCATATACATGACATCCGTCTACAAGCCTCTAAAAGTACACACCAACATCTGACATTCCTATTCGAAGTGAATAAACGCACCAACATCTTTCCCTGAGCTGATAGCCTACTTGGAGGACTCTCGACCTGTCTATTGGGACCTGCGGGTATGAAACGCAACGTCCCCAAGCAAAAGGGACGTCAGTACGAATAATGTACCGAGTATGTAAGGCACATAAATAAGTACATAACAGACATGGAAGAAATATAGAGTAAATGACTCAACCTGTAAGTCTGGATAACTCTGTAAATCATGAAATAACTATAGTGTCATGCATATGCGTATGAATATCATGTCGTGCATAGGTACATGTTTCATAACATCATCAGGCCTCTGAGGGCATCCCATCATATCATCTCGGCCACTGTGGGAAAATCATCAACGTATACCAGCTGATCAGGTGGTGGTGCGTATATAACGCCGTAACCTTTTCCCATATCCCAAATATATATATATATATATATATATATATATATATATATATATATATATATATATATATATATATATACGCGTATATAACGCCATCTGGTCATGGGTCAATGTGCATGTATAAATGCATGAGATACATATGAAATATGTTAATAAAATCTCTCGGTACGTCATAAGACCATTATCCCTTTGATTAATAACATGAAATAAACTTTACAAACTTACGTATTTTTTATACCCATGAACGGATGATAGAATAATATGACACATGGCGAATCAAGAACATAAGCATCTCTAGTATTTTTATGAATAGAATCATTTATGGAAATTGTGCATTTGCTCGTTTCGTTTGTATCATATAGATCATGCCAAAAGAAAAGAAGGGATAGCCTTAACATACCTAGAGTAGGAAAAAATCCGTATGACATTCCTGGAAAAGGTTGCACCGTACTCCCTTAGAATCGCGAAATCTCACGTTGCTAATGTGGTAATAATTCTCGTTGGAATTATTTGGTGTAGGATCAATTGGTTGATGAATCACGTTGCTAATGTTTTGTAGGGATTTCCACGAAATTGGTAACAACTTGTAACAAAGTCACTTTGCTAATCTCCAAACCTCACGTCTGAGGTAGTGTTTGAGAATGAAAAAATGTTGCTTTTTATTTAAAATCCTAGAATTTAGGTGTCTTGAAATTGATATGTTAGGTTGCCACTGTCACGCCCCAAACCTGGGGAGGCGTGACTGGCATTCGGTGCCGCACTGGCCCGAGCGAACCACTCTGCAATATTTTTTTTCTTTTGTAACTATCATGCAACATGGCCACAACTCGTAATGTACAACTGTAAGTGAGAAAACAATGTATTATTGAACCATTTTTCATAAAACATGAATACATATGGGCCGTCAAGTCCTCTGACATACTGTACAAAATGAACATCTGTCTATAAAGCCTCTAAGATTATTTGACATAAAATGTGACAGGTTACCGACCTATCCATAAGTATGTAGCAAAACTCTAACACTATACTCGACTGCACTCCGAATGAGGTGGAGTCTTACCGATCCTTCACTGAACGCCAATCTCGTCTACTATGAGGGATCGTCAAACTAATTATCTATACCTGCGGCATGAAACGCAATGTCCCCAGGCAAAAGGGACATCAGTACGAATAATGTACCGAGTATGTAAGGCACATAAATAAGTACATAGCATACATGGAAGAAATATAGAGTAAATGACTCAACCTGTAAGTCTGGATAATTCTGTAAATCATGAAATACTTATAGTGTCATGCATATGCGTATGAATGTCGTGTCGTGCATAGGTACATATTTCATAACATCATCTGATCTTTGAGGGCATCCCATCATATCATCTCGGCCACTGTGGGCAAATCATCAACGTATACCAGCTAATCAGGTGGTGGTGCGTATATAACGCCATAACCGTTATATATATATATATATATATATATATATATATATATATATATATATATATATATATAGCGCCATCTGGTCATGGGTTAGTGTAATGAATGTAGCATGAAATGCATAAGAAATACGTTAATAAGATTTTCTCGGAATGCCATAAAAATCAATATACCTTTCGGATAAACTTTATCAATACGTATTTTTCTGAGACCCATGAACAGACGATAGAATAATATGACTTATGGGAGAATAAAAATATACACAACTCTAGCATTTCTATGAATAGAGTTATTTATGGAAGTTGTGTATTTGCTCGTTTCGTTTGTGTCGTATAGAACATGCCAAAAAGAAATAAGGGATAGCCTTAACATACCTGGAAGAACTTAGGCTGGGCAGAAACCAACTCACATGTATCATTCCACCAACTATTGGGAAGCTTTATAAGCTAAGATGTTTAATCTTGTCACAGTTGACAGAACATAGTCACGGGAACTATACCTTATTCCATTGCAAATTCGAACCTTTTAACCGAGTTAAATCTTGATCATAACAACCTTAGAGGTAGAATACCTTCAAAAGTATTGCAAAATGTCAAAATCTGCTATATCTTACCCTGGACCAAAATAATTTAATTTGTGTCTCTTCCTTGGTTGTTTATAGACTTGAAGGCGCCCTTCCTCCATGCTTTGCTAGATACATGATGCTTCAAATATGACTTAGCAGTTTTCACCACATACACTAAAGCTTATGAATCTAATGCAACAGTAGCAGGAAAAATGACAGGAGAAATAACTCTTCATGTGAACAAACATCCATTTCAAGCGTTTCCACGATATCACCTGTAACTGCCACTTCATAGAATTTCCAGCGGACCTACCAGGAGAACTTGACAAATTCTAGAAAATTTCTCCACATAATTGAAATTGTACGCGCCCTTTAGTAAACCCCAACCTGACCTTACAAATTAGGAAGTTGATCGTATCAATTCCATCTAGTAACCAGTTCTATATGACCAATTCAGTTCGTCAAAAGATAATCGTCAACTAAAGACAATCGATAGGTGCAAAGTTATAGCATCAATAAAGTGGACTTTATCTCCTAACAATGTGACACCTATTTTAAATGACTAATGAGTCATTAAATAGAAGGTGAGGGGGTTGCCACATGGGGATGGGGTGGAAAGTTTAATCTTTATCCACTTAGGGGTCGTTTGGTTGGAATACAATTTATACCGGTATAAGTTATGCCGGTATAAGTTATATTGGGATAAGTTATGCTGGGATTGTTGTTTATTCATTGTTTGATATGTTGTATTAAGAATGACAATTGCATAATTTCTAAGAATAAGGTATAAGTTATACCGGTGCTAATTACCCCACCTTCTATAAGGTATAAGTTATCCCATTGTTAAAATTAACACCGGGATAACTTATATCTGGTTTGCTAACCAAACAGAGTATTAAGGTGGTATTAAATTTTTATACCACCCTTATATCTTCTTATACCTCATACCAAACGACCCCTTATTAGGTAATTAGGTAATGTCCCGTTACCCGGTAATTAAACAATTACCCGCATAATTAAGAAATGTCTCAAATTACTTAAAATATTACTCATTTTTAATAAACTTTATATATACCCTACTATCATGGTCATGTGGTATCATGTAAAATAAATACGTACACTATTATTTTATTAAAATATCTATGTAAAAATACATATATTTTCTCAACTTCTAATTTTCCTAATCTTATATAAAGACATTTAATTCTTAAAATGGTAAATATAACTCTCCACGACACCTTGATTTGTGTTTTTCGTCCTTATATTAACCAATATTTTGAGCTGTTATACAAAAATTACTTTCAATAAAATGGTTGGATTCTTTTCCAAGAATATATAAGAGTCAATTCCATTCCAACACTTCACCCAAAAATGGAATAACAAAGTACAACTTTTGCTAGCATTAGCTTTTGGATTTATTAGCCCTTCCGTATACTAATAGATACTCTCTATCTAGGATAGTGATTTTCCTCGTTGGAAGACAATGACTTTAGTCTTCCTTTTTGTTTTCAATATTTAATCTAGCATTAGAGGAAATGATATATTAACGAGACTGTGATGTTGTTTTTGTTAAAAAATGGGAATGAACAACTCGTTCCATTATATTTGTGAGAAAATAATTTATATCTTTACAATAAAGAAAATCTCATAAACTTTCTCATATTATATATGCGTAAAATTTAGAGCATATTCGAAAGTAGTAATATTAATAACTATATAAAATCATAATTTTCAAACTTTTTACAAAAATATTCCACTCAAAATACCATATCAAATGTATATATAACGGTATCAAGGTTGTTAACTTACAGAGTGTAACAGCCACCTAATGTAATGATTTAAAGAGTCATACATATGATTTAAGGTGTGCTGCCACGTGAATGCCCCCTCACTTATCCAATTGTCCACCCTTTTTTCTTAATTAATTCATTAAATCCCCTCACTAGTCCAATAATTAACCAATTACCCACATAATTAAGAATTATCTCAAATTACATAAAATATTACTCACTTTTAATACACTTTATACAACTTACTATCATAGTCATATGGTACCTTGTATGGCACTAGTCCATAAATATCGGGTATTTTAGCTCGGGTCGTATTTTATCCCAAAATATCAAACTTCGACGAAATTCATTTGCTTCGATTCTCTTACCCTCTCACCTTCACGAATTTATTTATCACTTGTTTGAAATAGCGTAATACTTATAAACTCGAAATAATCTCATTCCCCAGCTTACGCCGATTAACTTATGGCGAAACTTTAACGAACGAAAATGCGGAATCTAACATCTCATTTCCGAGATTTCATCTATTTACTTATGGCGTACTTCCACGTACGAAAACATGAGGTGTAACATTATTCCCCCCCCCCCCCTTTGGAACATTCGTACTCGAATGTTGATTGATGCACCTATCATTTTCATGACTTATGTCTTCCGAATACTTTAGTACTCTCCTTGCCATTTGTGAATAATTCCAAAGGCCAGGGCATTCCCCCTTTTAGGCCTCTTTCTCACACCACGACTTATGGTCGGAATCCTTTCAATCTCGTAACTGTTGCTACCTTCTACCATGCAGCCCGTACTACTCTGACCTTGTAAGTGTGCATATGCGACTCTTCTCTCCTTTTTCCTCTAGCTTTTAGCCCATCTCTAGGCCTCACCTTGTAAACATATACAGAGCTTGACAAGATGTCCCTCTGGGCATCTATAGGTATAGTGAAGTTCTTTGCTTGGTACTTTGTCAAACTTACGAATATTACTATATCTTATTTTATAGGCTCGATTATGTATCCGCAAGACTTTACTGCATCTAAGTAGGTCATAATATACCATAACTCTTACCTCGATTTATCATTACTGAGGTATGCTACCAAACTTCAGGTTACGTTCGTTTTTTATATGTATAAATGTGTGTCCTTTAATGCTTCCTCATTACCGTTCATTTTAAGAATGACGGCCTAATTTTACCTCATACTTTGTGACTTTTGTTCATTGTTGATTCACCTTAATGTTGATCTATCATCTACCACTTGATCTCTTATGTAACACTGCCGCTAGGTCTTACATCTCATCGGGGACATCTGGAGTAATTAGATTGATCCATCTAGGGGCGATACTATACTTCCATAACCGTATTTTATAGCACACCGATATGACTCACCTTACATGGGTATTTTAATCCCGTGCAATTCATGAAATCCTCCTTAAGTCATTACTCAATCAAAGGCCCAACATCACCCTTTATCTATCACAATTACACCCTCATTCTACTACCAGAGCAGCATTCCATATTTTCTAAATGCTATTAGTCTTAGACTCATTTAAGTTCATCCAGGCTATACTGAGCTCTCTATAACTTAGAGGAATCATCAGCTCTCTTGTTTTCATGGGCTTAATCCCGAGGACTTATCCATTCTCGTCACCTTTTCACTCACATTTTCTCATCCGTGCTTATGTCTTCCTAAAACCTTGTCGCTCTACCATACTTTAGATTGCGACCTACATATATCCATTTATACTACTCGCAGCCTTTCTTCAACATGCTTGCACCATAGATTTCCTTATGTTATTCTGGAACATCAAGCGAGACATCACATTGTCTCTAACTCTTCTTTACTCACTTGGCTAGATCTATCGGTACCTAGAAACTATAGGCTGGAAGATATGCCACTAACGATGACGCTATCATTCCTGGATACAAAATCCCCCGCGCTTATAGCCATCTATCCGATGTATGAACTGTTCACAACCTTCTGCATTTGAGTATTTCGCACGTTGTTTACCTTTACCTTAAAATCTCGCATCATATCTTCTATTTCTTTCACGACTTCCCTTCCACATAGGTATAATTCACGTTCATAACTTGAAGCTCTATTATAATACTTGCACCTCTGGGGCATACACTATCCGGGCCTTGGGTTTTATTGCGTAATTTTAGCGAGATGGGTATTTGGGTGTTGCATGATTGATTGTGCATTGGTTATGTTCTTTCGGGCTTGTGTGGCATTACGCCATTTGCTTCTCCGTGGGTATGGTAATGCACTTTGGAAACTTGATGTCAAATCGTGTGGGGTTATTGATTTTGAGAAGGGTGGCTTGAGGTATATGACATGGACCAGTGTTTGGATGGGATCACGCATTGCAGCGGAGTTATGTTGAGGTATGAATCTTTGTGTTAGATTCGTATGATGGTTCTATAGTGTGTGATAGATTTCCATCATTTTGTTGTGGCGGTACTTGTTAAGCTTGCGGGACAGTTCTCTCATTTGAGTCATTTTCCATGACTGAGTACATTTAGAATATTGTTTATTGGTGTACGTATTGCACGGGTTATGGATTTAGATTGTATTGATGTGGCATGTCACTAGAGTGGTCGTGTTGGATGAGATGAGGTCATCGGACCTAGAATGGATACTATCAAATTTGATTACAACATGTTTGGAAGGATAATATCGAAAGTCTGCCTAGAAATTGGCTATAGTTCTTGTCGAAGGAGAGGGAGTTCCATGACTCGTTGATCTGATGAATGTTATGAGTTCTGCATCTTTCTTTCATCATTGGCATATGAAGGTTTTAGAACGAGGTTTTGGTTGACATGAGGTTATATACCGGAATTGGATTGTTTTGGGCAGCTACTGTGATTGGAGATTTTGCTATGAGTATTTTGAGTTATGCGGTATATCATGTGATTACATCGTGGGTTATGGATATGGCTTGATACAGCTTGTTCAGACCTATACAGTGTGTAGATGTGAGATTCTGATCTTATAGAAAATTTTGGATGTTGGAAATTGGATTCTAAGGCTTATGGGCTAGGTTGAATTAAGAAATTTTAGTTATGTTGTGTTATCAGACCTATATGGGATAGGGTGATGTGGGATCACCCCCGGGTATGTGCATGGTAAGGTTATACGGTAGTTTGATGGCTTGGGGAACTACTCTGGGCACGTTCGAGGACGAACGTATGTTTAAGTGATGGAGGATATAACGACTCGATCGGTCATTTTGAGCATTTGCACTTCGCCCGGCATTTTACGGGCATGAGTAGCTCCATATGATGTGTTATGACTTGTGTGAACCATCGGTTTTGGTTTTCAGGTTATTCGGAATTGATTTGGAAGAATGATTCTCAACTAAGAAGCTTTAAAATTGGAAGAGTTGACCAAGCTTGACTTTTTAGTATTTGAACTCGGATTAGAGTTTTGATGGTACTGTTAGCTTCGTTGGGTGATTTTGGACTTAGGAGCGCGTCCGGATTGTGATTTGGAGGTCCGTAGTTGAATTTGGCTTGAAATGGCGAAAGTTGGATTGTTGGGAAGTTTGATTGGGAGTGGACTTTTTGATATCGGGTTCGTATTGTGGTTCAGGGAATTGGAATAGCTTCGCTATGTCATTTGGGACTTGTGTGCAAAATTTGGGTTCATTCCGGGTTGATTTGCTATGTTTCGGCGCGAGTTTTAGAAATTGAAAGTTCAAAGTTCATAGATTTCGATTTGAGGTGCGATTCGTGTTTTGATGTTGTTATATGTGATTTGAGGCCTTGAGTAGGTTCGTGCAGTATTATGGGACTTATTGGTATGTTTGGACGGGTCCCGAGGGGCTCGGGTGAGTTGCGGGGTGGTTTCGGATCACTTCCGGGTTGGCTTGGAGTTGTTGGTTTCTGCTGGTTTCTAATGTCTTGGTTGTTCTTCGCGATCACGAAGACATAGCCGTGATCACGTAGTGTTTTATAGAACTGGGGGATTTTTTTCTTCAATGCATTCGCACAACGAGGCTGCGTTCGCATAGTGTTGAGCTGGCAGTTGGGAATAGGGAATTTCTTATACGCATTCGCATAATACTGGACACGTTCGCGAAGCTTGGTCGCCTCTGTGCTTCGTGCTAGCATGAGTATGTTTGCGATCGTGTAGTTATTGTTAGGAGGCAGTGTGGTTTGTTCTTCGCATTAGCGGAGCTCTGTTCGCGATTGCATAAGGTATTTTCTGGGCAGTGAAATTTTCTTCTTCGCGGTCGCGATGGTATTCCTGCGATTGCGGTTCATCAATTGGCCTAGTGATTATAATATTCTCTATTTCGAGGGTTTCGGCCATTTTTACATTTTTGGAGCTATGGATCTCGGATTGAGGCGATTCTTGAAGCAATTTTCACCATATGAATCGGGGTAAGTGTTCTCTGCTTGGTTTTGGTTATATTTCGTGAATCTATCTTCGTTTTTGGTAATTGGATGGTAAATTTAAAAGAGGAAATTGGGGTTTTAGTCTAAAGTTTCATAATGTGAATTTTTGAGTTTTGAACATCGATTCAGAGTCTGAAGGAGCCCCTACGGAGTGTGCACACACCCTAGTGAGCACAGTTATGTGTGTGTGTGTGTGTGTGTATATATATATATAACCCCAATTGGTCGAAACAACTAGAACATCTTCTCCTTGTCTTGCAGATCTTGCAGGATCATAAATTTGTGTCCAAGGGATCCAAATGCATGTTTAATCAACAATTTGTTGACTATTTGGGCCATGTCATCTCACACAATGGCTTAGCAGTTGATCCGTCAAAGATCACAGCCATTAAATAATGGCCGCAGCCCCGTTCGGTGAAAGAAGTGCGTGGATTTATAGGGCTCACGGGATATTATCATAGTTTCATTCATCATTATGCATCTATAGCAGCCCCTCTGACTAATTTGTTGTGCAAAGATGCATTTCAATGTTCACCAGAATAACAAGTTGCTTTTGATAAGCTCAAAATGTGCCTTAGCTCCACACATGTCTTGGCTCTTCCAAATTTTTGCCAGGAATTTAATCTAGAAAAAGAGGCATCGAGAGTCGGCATAGGAGTAATTTTATCCCAAAGAGGACATCATGTGGCTTTCTTCAGCCATAAACTTAACCGTAGGATGCAACAAGCTTCCACATATCATAGAAAAATAATTGCCATCATTCAAGCATGTCACCACCCAAAATCCTACTAGTCTTAATGGCACCTAACCCAATCCGCTAGGTAAGCCAACTAACAACTATCCAATTCCAATAAAATCAGTAAAACATCTAAAGAGAGAAGTTAATTGAATCTTATACATTCCCAAGGACTGATAGTATAAATCATGAGCTTCTAAGAATAGAATTTACAAGACGGTATGAAATAAATACAACATCTATTCAAAAAGTACATAACAGAGTTTTATGTATCTAAGGCTACCATGAACAAGAGGAAGCTACAATCGGAATGCAGGTACGTCTTCAAGTCCAGCTCCTGTCGAACACAACAACATCATCAGTCAACATCTGCACGCAAGGTGCAGAAGTGTAGTATGAGTACAACTGACCCCATGTACTCAATAAGTAACAAACCTAACTTTAGGCTGAGAGTAGTGACGAGCTGGAACAAAGGTCGGGTCCAACACCAATAGCCAACAACAATTCATAATAATGTAAAGCAATTAATAAATGAAGTGGCTCGGAATTTAAAATGCTCAGCTCATTCATAGTTCCCGAAAATAGTTCCGCTTTTCAAGTATATCAGTAAAAACCCAAATCCTTTACCGAAATCGTCGAAAATATGAGTGAGTTTGAAAACTGTAATTTTTCCCAAAAACCTTTCAACAGGTAAGTGTTTCATTTTTAGATAGCATGAGGAAAGTACATCTCTATGCCTACATATCAAGATACATGTAAAATCATGAATGTCACAAAATCGGGTTGCAGAAGGAAATGCATCTCTATGCATGTATCTCAAGTACGCATGTCAAATGTGATGCCTCTCAGTGATGAACTCATGTACTTACACTCTTAGAGTACTCAATCTCATTGTCTCACTTTCTCTCTTACCGTGCTTAATACTCAGCACACTCAATCACTCAGCACTTTATAATACTCGTTGCGGCGTGCAACCGGTTCCACACACATATATAGCCATAAGGCTCGTTGCGGCGTGCAACCCAATCCATATGAAAGGAAAAAGGAAAATAAGAAGAGATTTGAAAAGGGGTGTCATTGGGCTAGTTTCATACCAAAATTTGGACCAAACCAGCTTAATTTACGCTCACAGCCCAGGCCCAAAACAAGCCTACCTGGTCAAGCTCTGTCTAACCCCAAACGACCCCGTTTCGTTCTTGATTGATCACAGCCGTTGGATTTTGTTAATCCAACGGCCCGGAACTAACCTAATCGCAGCTCCCACATCCGGGACCTGCAACTTTTATACTTAGAGGATTTTAAACCCATTTTTCACATTCTCTCAAAACATAAACACACTTATGCGATTTTTCAAGGATTTCTTCTTCTCCAAATCAATTGTAAGTCGTTTTGAACTAACTTCCTTCAATTCTTAACATATTTTAACATGATTTCAACTTCAAATCAATGATTTTCATGGGGGAAATTGGGTGTTTTGGGTAGAACCTAGGTTTTTAAAAAATCGGGGATTTGGACCTTGATTTGAGGTCCGATTTCAAAATAAATTATGTATTTGAGTTCGTGGGGGAATGGGTGATCGGGTTTTGGTTCGAACCTTTGGTTTTGACCATGTGGGCCAGGGGGCGATTTTTGACTTTTTGGGTAAAACTTTGGAAAATTCATTTTTATGCATTCGAATTGATTCATTTAGCGTTTATTAATGTAATTAAGTTACTTGTGACTAGATACGAATGAATTGGTGGTGGAATCGAGGGGTAAAGCTATAGTTGAAGCGTGAATTGTGTTCATCGCATCGAGGTAAGTGTTTGGTCTAACCTTAGCTTAAGGGATTAGGAGTTGACTCCTATTTGTTAAGTGTTAATTGTTGAGTACAACGTATAGGCATGGTGACGACTATCTATACGTTGGTGTCTAGCATGCCCGTGAGTCTTTATATTGTGATTTTTATGACTTCGTACATCTAATTCCAACACAACTACTCTAGTGACATGACACATCAATACAATCTAAAGCCACAACTCGTGCAATCCACGCACCAATAAGCAACAATTTGAACGTACTCAGATTATGAAAATGACTCAAATGAGAGTCCAAATGGCATAACTAAGAATTCATAGTGGCCATCATGTGTGCGAAATGATGTCTTCTCCACGTCCTTAAGTTGGACTCTAATATGATGATACCCAGATAGGAGGTCCAACTTGGAGAAAAACTGGGCACCATAAAACTCATCAAACAGTTCGTCAATAGTTGGAATGGGGAATCTATCACGATTATGACCGGATTCAACGCCCGATAATCTAAGCAAAATTGCCAAGTACCGTCCTTCTTACGAACTAGGAGGACCGGAGATGTAACGACTCGGCCGATCGTTTTGAGTACTCTAGATTGTTCCCCCGTTTATTGATTGTTTTATGTTTATTTGTTATTATATGATTTTCCAGGGTGGTTGGTTTAGCTCCGGGGATGTTTGGAAATGAGTTGGGACACTTAGTCCCAAGTTTGGAAGCCTAAGTTAGAAGAGTTGACCGGATCCAGACTATACTTTGTATAGTTTTGATAGCTTTGTATTGATTTTGGACTTATGAGTATGTACGGATATTGATTTGGAGGTCCATAGGTGATTTGACTTGAATTGGAGAAACTTGAAAAAATTGAAGTTTGAAGAGTTGAGAAGTTTGACTGAGAGTTGACTTTGTTATTACCGGGCTCCAATTTTGGTTTCGAAAGTTGGAATAGGTCTGTTGTATTATATAAGACTTGTGTGCAAAACTTGAGATCAATCGGAGTTGATTTGGTGTGTTTCGGCATTGGTTTTAGAAGTTGGCAATTCGTAAGTTCATTAAGCTTGAATTGGGGTGCGATTCGTGTTTTCGATGTTGTTTGATGTGATTTGAGACCTCGACTAAGTTCATATAATGTATTAGGATGGGTTGGTATGTTTGGATGGGGTCCTAGGGGCCTCGGGAGTGATTCAGGTTGAAATCCGAATGAATAGTGGACTTAAGGAATTGCTGATCTACTCCAGTTCTGGTACGTTCGCACATGCGGTGGGAATGGCCGCAGATGCGGCCTTATGAGCACAGGTGCAGAAGTGAATGGGGGCAGCGGGATCGCAGAAGCAAGAAAAGTCACTGCAGAAGCAAGGTCGCTTCTGCGATGAAGTGAAGTGCAGGAGCGAACCAGACCACAGGTGCGATATTTTCTCCGCAGGTGCGTGCGCGTAGATGCGGGTGAACTTCCGATGAAGCGAAGGGGAGCGACTTAAGTGGTGTGTGCAGGTGCGCTCCATTTTCTGTAGGAGCAGTTCTACAGAAGCGGACCTCCTGGCCGTAGAAGCAAAAAAGCTGGCAGTGTCATTAAAAACGAAGGGTTTGAGTTCTTCTCTCATTTGAGAATTTTGGAGTGCGGACTAAGGTGAATTTTTAAGAGGTATTCACCTAGATTGAAGAGGTAAGTGACTTTTTGATCGTTTAATCTATTAATATTGAACCCATTGAATTTTCCCATAGATTAGGTGTTTTTGAGGTGAAATTTGGGGGGTTTGACCAATGTATTAGAGAGTAAGATTAGGGGATTTGAGTGTAGATTTGTGGTCGGAATTGGATGATTTTGGTATGGTTGGTCTCGTTGTTGAATGGGCATTTGGATTTTGAAAATTTTGCCGGTTCCGAAATGTGGGCCCGAGGTTGACTTTTTGGGTTGACTTGTTGACTTTGGTTAAAGATCTTACCTCTATCATTTGAAATCAATTCCTATGGCTTATATTGATAGTATTACGTTATTTTTTACTAGATTTGAGCCTTCCAGAGATTGATACGCATGGGAAGGGCTTGCTTGTGGGGTTATTTATTTGCTTGAGGTAAGTATCTTATCTAAACTCGGTTGAGGCACTAGCTGCCTGAATTATTGTGATAGCTCAGTGTTATTGGGTGCGCACATGCATTGGGTTGAACCCATGTGAGGGCACCGGGGTTATTTATTCATGTTCGGGTTGTGCTCAGGCTCTTATAAGCCTAGAATATGACTGTTAAACCTTAAGCTATGATGCTTCGCACATTTGTGTCATTGTTGTGAACTATTTGAGCCATGTTTGGGGCTACATAGGGGTTTAATCCCTAAATGAAGTGATAAATGTTATTCTTTGATGAAATTGTTGGGTTGAGCTATGATAGTACACTTGCACATGCCTACACTTTAGCATTCCATTTATACATGTCCAGGAACATGAGATTTGTTATTCACTCGTTTCATACATGTATAATTGTTTCTTTTCTCTTGTATGATATGATTGGACTGGGTGCCTTTGACCACTCCGGGCGGATATTATTGTAGTGTTTGTGATCACGGTAGGCGAATTGTGTTGTAGTGCATGTGACCATGCTGGGCAAATTGTGTTGTAGTGCCCCTGACCACGCTGGGCAGATTTTGTTGTTATGCATGTGGCCACGCCGGGCTAATTGTACTGTTATGCCTATGACCACGCCGGGCGAATTATGATATGGAGCCTGTGACCACGTCGGGCTGGTAGCATGGTGAATTGGTCGTGCTTGCGTGTGGATATGGATCCATCCCCCTATGGTCACCCTCTCATGTTTCTCTCTTGATAGTGTACATGCAGTTATTGACAAAACTGATCAGTGATTTGGTACGGATATGGAAAAGTGAGGAAATCTGCCAAGTGTTTTGTTTGGATTTTGAATTTCATCTTTACTTGCAGTTTCCTTGATCATTTATCTGATTTAGCTGCATATCATCTCTATATGCCGAGTATTGACTGAGTAGGATGTTTGAGAAACTGTACACATACACACAGATGTTTTCTTACTGAATTTATGATTTGATTCCACTATTGTCCTGTACCGATTTAAAGGATGAAACTACATAGGTGATAGCTACTATTATTAATAATTTGTGCTTCTCTTACCTTTCCGCGTTTATTTACGATACTTATTGAGTACATTGGGTCGGTTGTACTCGTACTGTAATCTGCACTTAATTGTGCAGATCCAGGTGTCGGGACCAGTTATCAGCAGTAGGCTTGCATGTTTGACTATCTGCTAGAGATGAGGTAGAGTTGCATCCTTGGTCGCAGTTTGACTTGTCTTTTCCTTTCATACTGTTGTTACAGTTCAGACAATGTATTTATTTTTCAGTTTTAAACTTGTATTCCGTTGTAGAAGCTCATGACTCCGTATATACCAGTTTCTGGAGGAATCTAATTTGTATTAGCAGTTATATTGTTTTGAGACCTCAGACTTATGTTATTTCTATAAATTTTGGTATTATATTTGCCTTCCTTATCATATTTCGACTTGCCTAGCCAGTGTGTTAGGCGTCATCACGATGGGTAGGGATTTTGGGTCGTGAGAAGTTGGTATCACAGCCCTAGGTTCATAGGTATTATGAGTCATGAACAGGTTCAGTAGAGTTTTACAGATCGGTACGGAGACGTCTGTACTTATCTTTGAGAGGCTACCGAATCATTAGAAAAACATCGCTTTCTTGTATTTTTGTCGTGCGAATTTGTTGATTCCGGAAATTAAACTTCTATTATTCTATTCTCTCATAGATGGTAAGGATACGTGCAACCGGATCGGGCGGACAGCCACCAGTACCACTAGCAAGGGCCATGAGAGGCAGGGTCCGCGGTAGAGGCTGAGGTACGGCTTGTACAGCAGCTAAAGCAGCACCTACCGAGCCACTAGTTGCTCCCGCTCAGGAGCAAATACCAGGTGTGGTTAAACTGGTAGGACAAGCTCAGGTACCAGTTGTGCCCATTATGATTTCAGGCTTTCAAGAGGCTTTGGCCAGATATTGACTGTATGCACTAGCCTTGTTCAGGCGGTTTTAGTTCAGGCTGCACCAACCACTTCTCAGTTCGGGGGAGGTGCTCAGACTCCCGCTACTCGTACTCTTGAGCAAGTGGTGCAGGGGCTTCAAATACCAGGGGTACTACCATCCTAGCCGGTTGCACATGCAATGCCCAAGTGGGTCCACCTATGAGTGACGAGGAGCATAAGAGGCTAAAGCAGTTTGAGAGGCTCAGGCCTTTAGCTTTCAGTGAGGCTGAGTCACAAGATGCTTAGGATTTCTTAGACGGATGCTAGCGGATCCTTCGTACGGCGAGTATTCTGGAGACTAGTGAAGTCCTATTTACTACTTTTCAGCTATCGGGGGCAGCCTTCAGATGGTGGGAGGCCTATCAGTTGAGCATGCCAGCCGGTGTTGCACCACTAACGTGGCATGAGTTCTCAGTTCTCTTCTTAGAGAAGTTTGTTCCACAAACACGCAGGGAGGAGTTATGTAGGCAGTTTGAGCAACTACGCTAGGAGGGTATGTCTGTGACCCAGTATGAGACGAGATTTTTAGAGTTGGTTCCTCACGCAATCTGGTTGGTTCTTATAGAGAGGGAGAGGACTAGGAGGTTCATTGATGGTCTCAACTATGGACTACGTTTCACCATGGCTCGGGAGATAACATTAGGTGCTAGGTTCGATGAGATGGTTGATATTGCTAGGCGGCTAGAGCAGGTCCATACTCAGGAGAGTGAGGAGAGGGAGGCCAAGAGGCCTCATGGTTCAGGTGGTTTCAGCGTTATTACTTCTGGATGACAGTCCCATCACAGCAGGGGTCGTCCATATAAGCTCGCTCAGTTGGCTCGTCCGGTTTATCGTGGTGCATCAGCTAGCCATGGCTCATACAGTGCTCGTTTGGGCAAGTCATCCTTCAGTGCATTACCAGCACAAATTTCTTATCATGCTTCGCCTTCTCAGGTTTCTACAGGCAGTTCCTCAGGTTATCAGGGTTAGCAACCCATCAGGAGGGGTTGCTGCGAATGTGGGGATTTGAGTTATCTCAAGAGAGATTGCCCTAGATTATTGAGTAAGGCTCCACAGCAGAGGTCCTAAGCTATGACTTCTGCACTAGTTACTTCACCACCCGCTCAGCCAGCTCGGGTGGGGCTCAGGCAGCTAGAGGTCGCCCTATGGGGGGAGGTCGATCAGGTAGCGGTCAGGCTCGTTGCTATGCTTTCCCTGCCAGGCCAGAGGTTGTTGATTCAGACGCAGTGATCACAGGTATTGTTTCACTATGCCACGGGGATGATTCCA
Organism: Nicotiana attenuata; assembly: GCF_001879085.1. Classification (NCBI taxonomy): domain Eukaryota; kingdom Viridiplantae; phylum Streptophyta; class Magnoliopsida; order Solanales; family Solanaceae; genus Nicotiana; species Nicotiana attenuata. Next base: position 49,971,664 of record NC_031993.1, read on the forward strand.
TATTATTTGAACCTAGTTCAACTTATTCATATGTATCATCGTATTTTGCTTGTTATTTAGATATGCCCCGTGAGTCCTTAGTTTTGCCTATTCATGTATCTACACTGGTGGGCGATTCTATTATTGTGGACCGTGTGTATCGGTCATTTGCGGTGACCGTTGGAGGGTTGGATACGAGAGTTGATCTCTTATTGCTTTGAATGATTAATTTTGACATAATTCTGTGCATAGATTGGTTGTCCCCATGTCATGTTATTACTGATTGTCATTTTAAAAGCGTGACATTGGCGATGCCGGGGTTGCCTAGGATCGAGTGGAGAGATTGTCTGGACTATGTTCCCAATAAGGTGATTTCATATCTGAAGACCCAATGGATGGTTGGGAAGGGGTTTTTGTCATATTTGGCCTTTGTGAGGGATGTTGGTGTTGATACTCCTACCATTGATTCTGTTCCGATAGTGCGAGACTTTTCAAATATGTTTCCTGCAGACCTGCCAGGCATGTCACTTGACGAGGACATTGATTTTGGTACTGACTCGGTGCCGGGCACTCAGCCTGTTTCTATCCCTCTGTATCGTATGGCACCAGCAGATTTGAAGGAATTGAAAGAGCAGCTTCAGGAACTTCTTGATAAGGGGTTCATTAGGCCCAGTGTGTCGCCTTGGGGTGCACCGATTCTGTTTGTGAAGAAGAAGGATGGTACTATACGAATGTGTATTGATTATAGACAGTTGAACAAAGTTACAATTAAGAACAAGTATCCTTTGCCGCGCATTGATGACTTATTGATCAGCTTCAGAGAGCTGGGGTGTTTTCTAAGATTGATTTGAGGTCTGGGTATCACCAGTTGAAGATTCGGGACTCTGATATTCTGAAAATGGCATTCATGACCCGTTATGGTCACTATGAGTTCCTTGTGATGTCTTTTGGGCTGACCAATGTTGCTGCATCTGATGAACAATGTCTTTTATCCATATCTTGGTTCGTTTGTCATAGTATTTATTGATGATATTTTGGTGTACTTACGTAGCCAAGAGGAGCATGCACAGCATTTGAAGATTGTACTACAGACATTTAGGGGGAGAAGCTTTATGCCCAGTTCTCCAAGTGCGAGTTTTTGCCCAATTCAGTGGCATTCTTGGGGCACGTGGTTTCCAGTGAGGGGATCAAGCTGGATCCAAAGAAGATTGAGGCGGTTCAGAGTTGGCCCAGACTGACTTCAGCTACTGAGATACAAAGTTTTCTCGGCTTGGCCGGATACTATCGTTGCTTCGTGGAGGGTTTCTCGTCCATTTCAACGCCTTTGACCAGTTGACATAGAAGGGTGTTCCATTCAGGTGGTCGTATGAGTGTGAGGAGAGCTTTCAGAAGCTCAAGACTGCCTTGACCACAGCTTCAGTTCTAGTTTTTCCTTCAGCATCGGGTTCTTATGCAGTGTATTGTGATGCTTCTCGGATTGGTATTGGGTGTGTCTTGATGCAGGAGGGTAGAGTGATTTCTTATGTTTCATGCCAGTTGAAGCCTCATGAGAAGAACTACCCCGTCCATGATTTAGAGTTAGCAGCCATCATTCATGCATTGAAGATTTGGAGGCATTATCTCTACGGCGTGTCTTGTAAGATATTTATAGATCATCGGAGCCTTCAGGACTTGTTCAAGCAAAAGGATCTAAATTTGAGGCATCAAAGGTGGTTTGAGCTGTTAAAAGACTATGATATTACCATTTTGTATCATCCCGAGAAGGCCATTATGGTGGCCGACACCTTGAGTAGAAATGCAGTGAGTATGGGTAGTCTTGCATATATTCCTGTTAGTGAGACACTGCTTGCAGCAGATGTTCAGGCCTAGGCCAATCAGTCATGAGGTTAGATGTTTTGGAGCCAAGTCGGGTTCTTTATATTATCGCATCAGAGAGCGTTAGTATGACGACCCCCATTTACTTGTCCTTAAGGACACGGTTCAGCACGGTGATGCCAAGGAGGTTTCTATTGGAGATGATGGGGTGTTGCGGATGCATGGTCGGATTTGTGTGCCCAACATGGATGTGCTACGTGAGTTGATTCTTGAGGGGGACCACAGTTTGCGGTATTCCATTCATCCGGGTGTCGCAAAGATGTATCAAAACTTGAGACAACACTATTAGTGGAGGAGAATGAAGTAAGATATAGTGGAGTTTGTAGCTTGGTGCTTGAATTATCAGCAGGTGAAGTACGAGCATCAGAGGCCGGGCAGTTTGCTTCAGAGGCTTGAGATTCCTGAGTGGACATGGGAGCGCATCACCATGAACTTCGTAGTTGGGCTCCCACGGACTTTGAAGAAATTTGATGCTATTTGGGTAATTATGGACCGGCTGACTAAGTCCGTGCATTTTATTCCAATTGGGACTACTTATTCTTCGGAGCGGTTGGCTGAGATTTATATCCACGAGATTGTTCGCGTTTATGGTGTGCCAATGTCTATTATTTGAGATCGGGGCACGCAATTCACATTGTAGTTTTGGAGAGCGGTGCAGTAAGATTTAGGCACAGGGGTTGAGTTGAGCACAGCCCATCCTCGGATGGACGGATAGTTTGAGTGCACCATTCAGATATTGGAGGATATGCTACGCGCTTGTGCCATGGATTTCGAGGATTCGTGGGATCAGTTTCAACCACCTGCAGAGTTTACCTACAACAACAGCTACCAATCGAGTATTCAGATGGCTCCATATAAGGCCTTGTATGGGAGGTAGTATCGGTCTCCAGTTGGTTGGGTTGAGGCGGTTGAGGGTACGCTATAGGCTATTAGTTGATTCAGGATCGTCTTCGCACGGTACAGTCTAGATAGAAAAGTTACCCCGATCGAAAGGTTCGTGATGTCGCCTACATGGTGGGAGAGAACGTATTGCTCAGAGTGTTACCCATGAAGGGTGTTATGAGGTTTTGGAAGAAGGGCAAGTTCAGCCCTCGGTATATTGGCCCTTTTGAGGTGCTTGAGATGATTGGAGAGGTGGCTTACAAGCTTGCATTGCCAACTAGTCTATCGTGTGTTCATCTAGTGTTTCATGTTTCCATGCTCCGGAAGTATTTTGGCGATCCATCTCATGTTTTGGACTTTAATACGGTTCAGTTAGATGGGGATTTGACTAATGATGTGGAGCCGGTGTCCATTTTCGATCGGCAGGTTCGAAAGTTGAGATCAAAGAACATAACTTCAGTGGATAGTTCAGCCATTTGAGGAAACTACTTGGGAGACCGAGCAAGAGATACGAAGTATATATCCACGCCTATTTGAGGCTCCAAGTATGATTCTAGACCTGTTCGAGGACAACGTTTGTTTAAGAGGGGGAGAATGTAACGACTGGGCCGGTCGTTTTGAGTATCATAGCCATGTTCCTCATTCATTTGTTGTTATGTGACTTACAGGGGTGGTTAGTTTAGTTTCGGGGATGTTTCGAAATGAGTTGGGACACTTAGTCTAAGGTTGGAAGAGTTGACCGGATGTTGACTTATGTATAAATGACTCTAGAATGGAGTTTTGGTGGTTTTTGATAGCTTCGTATGGTGATTTTGGACTTTGGAGTGTGTCCGGATACTGATTTGGAGGTCCGTAGGTGATTTTGGCTTGAATTGGCAAAAGTTGGAAAAGTTGAAGTTTGACCGAGAGTTGACTTTGTGGTTACCGGGCTCGGATTTTGGTTCCGGAAGTTGGAATAGGTCCATTGTGTCATTTATGACTTGTATGCAAACTTTGAGGTCAGTTGGAGTTGATTTTGAGTGTTTCGGCATTGGTTTTAGAAGTTGGCAATTCGAAAGTTCACTAGGCTTGAATTGGGATGCGATTCATGTTTTCGATGTTGTTTGATGTGATCCTCAATTAAGTTCGTATGATATTTTAGGATGGGTTGGTATGTTTGGATGGGGTCCCAGGGGCCTCGGGAGTGATTCGGGTTGAAATAGGAATGAATGGTGGACTTAAGGAATTGATGATCTGCTCCTGTTCTGGTACGTTCACACCTGCGCTAGGAATGGTCGCGGAAGCAACACCGCAGGTGTGGCCTTATGAGCGCAGGTGCGGAAGTGAATGGGGGTAGTGGGATCGCAGAAGCAAGAAAGTCTTCGCAGAAGCAAGGTTGCTTCTGCGATGAAGTGAAGCGCATGAGCGGGCCCGACCATAGGTGCGACGTTTTCTCTGCAGGCGCACGTGCGTAGATGCGGGTGAACTTCTGCAGAAGCGGAGGGGCCGGATTTAAGTGGGATGCGTAGGTGCGCTCCATTTTGAGTGTTGATTTATGATCGGAATTGGATGATTTTGGTATGATTGGACTCGTTGTTAACTGGGTATTCGAATTGTGTTGTTATGCAAGTGACCATGCCGGGCGGATTTTATTGTTATGCCTGTGACCAGGGCGAATTATGATATTGAGCCTGTGACCACGCTGGGTTGGTCGCACGTTGAATTGGTCGTGTTTGCGTGTGGATATGGGTTCATCCCCCTAGCTTCACCCTCTCATGTTTCTCTATTGATAGTGTACATGCGGTTACTGTGGAAATTGATCAGTGATTTGGTACGGATATGGAAAAGTGAGGAAATCTGCCCTGTGGTTTGTTTGGATTTTGCATTTCATCTTTACTTGCAATTTCCTTGATCATTTATCTGATTTAGCTGTATTTCATCTCTATATGATGAGTATTGACTGAGTAGGGTATTTGAGAAACTATACACATACACACACAGATGTTTTCTTATTGAATTTATGATTTGATCCCATTATTGTCCTGTACCGGTTTAAAGGATGAAACTACACGTGTGATAGCTAGTATCATTAATAATATGTGCTTCTCTTACCTTTCCGCATTTATTTACGATACTGATTGAGTACATTGGGTCGGTTGTACTCATACTATAATCTGCACTTAATGTGCAGATCCAGGTGTGGGGACCAGTTATGAGCAGTAGGCTTGCGTGTTGGACTATCTGCTAGAGACGAGGTAGAGCTGCATCCTTGGTCGCAGTTTGACTTATCTTTTCCTTTCATACGTAGGTTTGCGTGTTGGACTATCTCCTCAGCGAGAAGATCATTGGGAGGGAAATTCTCTGGTAAGGCTACTTCATCCTCTAGGCCATCAGTTAAGAGGAGCAACTGGGGGCCAGTCTTACAATGATGGTTAGGGGAGAATTTTTCATCGCAGTGGTAGAAAAGGCCCTTCTCTCGTCGACTCTACATCTCCGTCATGGTAAGGCGTTTGAAAGGCAACTGAGCAGGTGGAGCCGGAGAAGGAGCTACAGGAAAGGTGGGTGAAGAAGGATTGGGTGAAAGCGGTTTAGGATTAGGAATGGGTAATATGGGCTGGGTGCGGGCAAAAGCGGGTCGAGCAGGCCCCTGTTAAGATGAAATCATTTGTTCATGCATATGGGCCAAAGTAATGGCCTGGTCCAAAGTGGTGGCTGATGAATGGTAATGGAAGACAAAATATCAAATATAAGGCTACCTCAACCAAATACCACTCCGGCAACGAATTGGGTTCATTCAACAAACGACCCTTAAATTCAGCCACTTTTGAAGTCTGGCTAAGCTTTGGTAACCGGCTGGCAGGTGACTGGACATGGCGTTTATGAAAGTGGTTGCGTAATTTCTCGGTAAAACTGGTCTAATCGCTGAGTTGTTTGTTCTGGTAAAGCCACTGTACCATTCCAAAGATTCGTCGTCAAGATAGAACGAGGCAATAGTGAGTTTTTCCTCTTCAATAATACCATAGAAGTCAAAGTAACGATTAGCTTGAAAGATCCACGCCTCCGGCACGTCACCATGAAAACGAGCGAATTCCACTGGTTCTGGCTTATGGTGAAGAGGAGAAGAACCCTTTGAAGAAGCAGCAGGAAAACCCACTGGGTCCTGCACACCTTTGGAGCGAGAAACATCAAGTAACGGCAATCGAGCGGTGAGAGTAGCCACTTGAGTGACTAGATCCTATAACACCAACTGCTGGCTAGCCTGGCAGCATGAATATCTGCATCCGATGAAAATGGTGCGAGCAGACCATCGGAGGCTTTGAGTTTTGAGTCAACCGACATAGTTGTCTCTCATTGAAAGCACCAATGAAACTGTATTAATTCAGCACCACTAATTTGTGTTGATTGACAAGGAAACTAAGTGACAATGAAAGCAAACACGAACGACTCAAATTTGAAAATAACAATAACTGGAAACTAGAACAACTGAGAAGAAAGGGATGAGAAATCAGAGGAATATTGAGATGGGAAAATCAGAAGGTTCACACCACATATTGCTTGCCTATTCCTTAGTGGTACTGACTATTTAACTAACTCTCCTTTCCAGCAAATTTTTAATTCACGTATTTAGCCCTTGCCCACTACGAAATTTGTTAGCCTTGTTGGAATCTTCCTCACACGCGTGCTTCTACGCGTAGTGTCATTTTGCCGCTCCTGTTATCATCCCTCGTGGCAACTTGGTAAGTATTTGACTCTACGTGGTTCACAACATAACATATACTAAAAGTACCTATAAATCGTTTGATTTTAAACATATCATGGTATTTTTATGATTACAAGAGCATTTCATTGAGAATAAAATAAAAAATTCAAAGTTAAAGAATTATTAGTATATTTGAAACAAATTTTTTTTTTGAAAAACAAACATAGTGTAAAACTAAAAGCAACATAGGCGCTCTGTTCTCTCTCCTCCATTGGAAATTTTGGGCGATCAACCGGCGCTGCCCTTTCATGGCCTCCACGGCCGGCGGCCAGCCACCCTAGTGGCTGCGCTGCCTCCCCAACCTCCCCCCACCATCTGTTACATCCCGTACATTATTATTAGGATAAGTCGTAGTAATCCATATGAATTTCAAGGAATTAAGACCATTCATGAGATTATAGAGGATTTGTCACTATGTTATTTGTTTACCGTGAAAATGGTAATAACAATTAAATTTGATTATGTGAGGTTCTAAAAATACGTGATCTATTCTTATGCTAGTTACTAAGAAGTTGATGTCATGTGAAAGACTTAGAAACGAGATTAGAGCTTGAGAGCAAGGTGATAACCAAACCGAATGATTAATAGTCGGAGCATCGAGCTGGCTTATTCGAGGACCTCGGGGTCGAGTTTGAAGCTCGGCTAGGAGCTACCGGGGGTAATCGACGGACGACTAACAGTTGTAATAAGATCAATGACGGCTCATTATAGCCAATAATATGCAATAAATGACGAACAGTAAATAGAACACAATAAATGTAAGCAATAAATGAAGCGATGAACTCAAGAGAATATGTTAGAGAGCAGAGAGAATGTTCTTGTGTATTTTAGTATGGAGCAACAGATATCTACAAAATGACAAAGATCCCCTTTATATATGAGGGGGAATCCCAACACAGTACAAACGCATTAATTACAAAGATATGGGGCTGGTATAGCCATTTAATGCCTTGATTCGCCTTTTGGGCTAGTCCACTAGACTTGACCTGCCATATGCACGTGCATTGGGAACTCCACCTTGATTCGCCGAGACCGATGATTCACATTGTCCCGAGGCCGGTCATTACTCATAACGTCTCGAAGTCGAACTGTCTCGAAATTGACCGTCGAGGATTCTCGGAGTCGAACACTGGAAGCCCTTGAGATGCTGTGATGCTCATCGATTTCTACCGTATACAGATAGTCCCCGCGTTTCTTACAGTGGAACGATAAGAAACGACTTTGATATCCATCTCTTCGAACTACCCGTGATGATGTCATATTGATGGTGTAAGCCTTTGTGATAACTGAAACGTCCCGTCAGTCCATTTTTCTAGAATTATTCACTGCACTGTCGACCTTTATTCTTCAAAATAATAATATCGTCGTCAGTCCATTTTTCAAAAAACGCATTGATTGCTCCTGCCGATACGTCTTTCAAAGACATTAATGGGGCCGCCGGTTACGCTGCCACCCCCTATAAAAGGGAACCTCCTGGAACTATTTCCTCATTCAAGCGTTTTCCCATATCCTTCCACATATTCCTTCTCTTCATCCTCATCCATTGATATCTCTCATGTTTGAGGCCCGCGGCCTTAAGGTTACATGGTGGCGTTCTCGCAGTTAGGCCACGACCCTTTTTCAGGGCTCTCCCTTATCGAGCGGGATCACACCATCTTGTCGTTGTTGTTGTTGTTATTGTTACTGCTGGCGTCCTTGGCTCGAGATGACGAGGTATGGGGCCAATTTCTCCCGACTCGGGAAGATATTTGGATTTTACACCGCTGCTCACGAGGGTGCTCGGACTATACACTGCTGCTCACCCTCCTACCCCGACCTGGTGTAGCACTTCATCCCTTTTGCTTTCCGTGGGGTGAAGCGGCACCTCTGGCTGGTAAGTTGCACGGCACAATGTCCCAAGAAGTGGACTCAATGTAGCCGTGCAAGTAAGGCCGACGCTCGCCAAATTTTCTATCGGGTCGCGATCTTCTTGGCCTGGTAGAAGCCTTTGCCCTTTGGCGGGCTATGGCATTTTTTCATCCCTTTCTGCTTCTCCCACTTTCCTCTTCTCCATCTTCCCACTTTCCTCTTCTTCATCTTCTCCCTTGGAGATACCATTTTGGAATACCGAGACAAGACTTCCAAGGAGATGGCGCTCGAAGATGCTGCCATCGAGGATGCATCCCCGAGAATAGATTAGACTCTTGGCTTTTACTATATGTATACTTTTGCTCCTTTGTTTCTGTGTAAGGACCCCCCGTGGGCTTTTGTAACCATATGTAAGGACCCCTCGTGGGCTTTTGTAATCAAGTATTTATGAATATAAAGATGTTTCTTCAATTTGTCTCTGACGTAGGCTATATTTCCCTTTATCTATGTTTGTGAAGAATCTGAGTGCATGACCCCACTGATTGGTGCATATATCGAGCCCGGGTGTGAGCATTTCTTCTGACTTTTGATTGATTAACACGGTTCCCTGCGGAATCTTTTGTCGTTCCTTGAGCCGACCCCGGATTGGACTGATAAACTCGGATCGCCGGGACCCTGACTTCGAGTTGAATGAGAGTAGGGCTTCGAACCCATAGACCGAGACATAGCCTTTGGACCCTGCAATAATCTTCAAGGGGGGATTTGCTTGGAAGCCCGAGAATAGAGACTGCCTTTAGTCTTTCGAGAGCAGTCCCCGAGTGGGGGTTTGCCAAAACCCGGGCCACCTGGAGACTTGCTTTGAACTTAGTGTAGGTAGCCTTAAGGCGTTGTAGATAGATCACGGATGAGGGCTTACTCGGGTTTAGATGGTACCCCGAGGCCAAGCCCATATGAGTAGGTTTTTAGAGCTTATCTCCCTTTCGGTGGAGGTCCGCGAGATCGGGTACCATCTCGGGACTTGTAGTGATATCAATGGCTTCCTGGAGCCTAACTTCTTTTTAATGGAGGTCCTCGAGGTTGGGTACCACCTCGGGACTTGGTTGACGCGGGTTTTTCGACCTCAAAGCGTCGTATGGCGACGTCGAGTGTAGGATATAGTTACGAAATGGGTGAGGCGACTCCGCCGCCATATCTTTCCAAATCGGTAAAAGCTTTAGCCGACATTTTTAATCGGCTTTTGAGGCAGGCGGGTGGTCGCCGCTTTTTACATATATAGGGTTGTCTTCGCCCTTTTGGAGATTCTGCTATTCTGAGTAGTTATCCTCTTTCATAGAGTTCTCCTTTCTTACGCCAATTTTCCTTAACTCAAAGCTTTCACCCAAGTCTTCATTTCCCCTTCCTTCGTTTTACTATAGCCATGGATGCTATGCCCGAATCCGCTCGGCAAAGAGAAAAGAGCTCCGCCTCTGGGTGCTTTGCTTCGGGAGGGAATCTCCCGCCAGAAGAGACTCCTAACTTTCGAGGTTATCGGGATTATGCATCGAATTTCATTTCGTTAATAGGAGAGGAGCACCTTGAGTTGGTGAGGAAGGACTGTGGATGGTTGGAAAAGGTAGCATTGCGGGTACCTCCCCCGGGGGAGAGCATCATGGACCATGCCGAGGGATTTTTGAACGTGTACACGTACCCCTTTACGCTAGGCCCCGCTGATAGGGTCGTGCTTGATTTCTGTCAGAAATACCGGGTCACCTTAGCGCAGATTCATCCGTCATTTTGGCGGATAGTATTGATGATGAGGTTCTTTGCGGAGAAGGCAGGGCTTGAATTCACGCTCAGTCATTTTATCAGGCTGTACAGACCTTTTCATCATCGAGGTCTGCTAACCTTACGATGCCGGTCGGCGACACCTTTTGTTGTTGATGATGAAGAAGACGGAGATCGGGAGTAGATGAGTCGATTCGTCTGAGTACGGACTGTTGATATTATCCCCATGGAGTTTATGCCATTCCTTGAGGAATGGAATTATACACGTAAGTTGTACACTCGTGCCTTCGCAGTTTTTTAATTATGGCGAAAGAGTGTTCTGTAAATGTGCCATCTTTCCCTCTTCTGCAGCAATTTCATGGATGCCGTGCGAGGTCCCTGATCTGCCAAATTGGGCTCGGGAGTTGGCGTCCCACTCGACCTGCGATGAGCGTAAGTGATGAGCTTTGTCTAGGGGCAGGATGGGAGGCAAAACACCATGGTATGTTCTGTGCGATTTGTTCCCTTCCCTTTTTTCAGTTAGAAAAGCACTTTCTCTTTTTACGTACTAACCCTGTTATTGTAGGAATCGGGGAGTATTCCGAAGCGAGGCATGCCCCTTTGGAGAGGGAGAAGGGTTGCTAGCTTCAGGGCTAAAGAATGATAACAATAAGCAAGAGATATCTTTGCAGGGCGACGGTGCTCAAAGCAAGGTAAACCTGGACAGGGGGCCCGGAGGTATTGACTGAGCTTGTCGCGCTCGTGATTTCTGGCTTTGGAAAAGCAGTTTCTCCTCCACTGTCGTCCTATTTTTCCGTCAGAGGTACTTCGAGGGATATTCAAAACCCGGGATCATATGCGCCGAGCAACCGTGCCCCGACCGAGGTCGACTCTTTCGGAGCTAAGGGATCCAGGCTAGCAGATGTGCGCTCGACCTTCGTGGAAGCCCAGCGGCTTTACTCTGCGGTGAGTTTTGGCACAGACCTTTCGAGCTTCGTACCTTCCCTTCCTTATTGAGTTTTCCTTTGCAGGCTTTTGACAAGCTTAAGTCTGAGCTGCTTCGCCGTGAGGCCAGGCTGCGGAAAGCTCTGGATAAGGAGAAATCCCTTAGGCTCCTTTGCAATAAAAGGGAAGTCGAGCTAGCACGCTTACGGTATGAGGCGAGTCGGAGCTTGAATTATGAGAGCTATTTGAAGGATCAGGTAGTTTTTGTTCCGAGGGAGTGTGTATTCCTTCTTCTAGCTCCTGAGGCTAATGTTTTGTTTCTTTTCAGTTGCAAAAGAAGACGGAGGACCTGGAGCGCCTTCGGAATAAAGCTGGCCGAGCCAAGCGTGAGTATGGTGAGTTAAAGGCTTAGATGGAGATTCAGGCTTCTGTGGGGAGGGGTGCTCTGACTAAAGCCTCCGCTTTTGAGGTTCAACTTCGCTTAGTTCGTGATAATAGCTCAGTTAGAACAGATATGATTATGAAGCTCGAGTCTGAGCTTTTGAAGATAAAGGCCGAGGTCGTGGATGCCCGGGCTGAAGCCGTAATGAGTCGAACCGCAGCTGACCAGAAAGTGGCGGTCTATTTGAAGGATGCTGCCGATGCTCAAGCTGAACTGAGAAAGGTTCTCGACCGCGAGGGCAGGAGCAAGGAATATGCTCGGCGTAAGTCTCGAAGGAAAACCCTTGAGGAGATCCGTGCTAGGGGTTTTGACCTCTCAGAAGAGGTGAAGCGAGCGAGGGCAGACGACCGTGGCGCTAAGGCGCTTCTGTCAGATGCCGAGAATAGCAAGGATGAGGCCGACGGGCCATAGTCCCCAAGGGGAACGTAGATTTCACTTTCCGATTATGTATATAGTACTTTCAAAGCACGTTTGTAGATGGAGCTTGTGTTTTTTCGCATCTGTGTATAAAAAGAAAATTTGTGGTTTTATTCCTCTTGCATTTCTTTTGCCTTGATTTTAGCCATACAACCTGGTCTTGAGTTGAGAGGAATCCTTAAATTCATAGTATAGCCCTAGGTCTCATTAGGCTGGCCCGTAGGCTCTTACGCGCTCGGTCGATGTGACCTTTTAGTATAAGTCGGCGACAACGGCTCTTATGCTTTTGCTCATAGGTTGATTTAGTTAACTGTTTTGGGTTTAGTCTCCGAATCGGGTTTCTACTCGAGCTCATTTGACCCCTCAAGTTTTGGATTTAGAGCTGGCCCTTAGGCTCTTACGTACGGACCTTTTATGCGGGCTGGCGACAATGGCTCTTATGCCTTGGGTCAATGCGACCTTTTATGTGGGCTGGCGATAATGGCTCTTACGTCTTGGGTCGATGTGACCTTTCATGTGGGCTAGAGACAATGGCTCTTACGCCTTGGGTCGATGCGACCTTTTATGTGGGCTGGCGACAATGGCTCTTACGCCTTGGGTCGATGCGACCTTTTATGTAGGCTTTATTTTTCCTTCGATAAGGATTTTTTGAAAGTGTTTGCCTGACTCGTCGACGGTTTAATTAGAAACCTCGATGGCGAGTCGTTATATGGCGATGATCGAGCACCTCGGGAGGTTTGGCTCGGAGGCTGAGTATCTCGAAGCCGGTGTTTAGGAGCTGACATGGTCAAAGCTCTTTTGCCTATGTCGAGGGTAGCCTGTTTAACCGGTTCTTTTCGAAGTAGATTCCAAGTAATTGAAGGCCTGTGATTTTGTAGCGACGGTCGGGCGTCCCCGAGTCGGGTTAGTTTGGCTGGTACAGCCTTGTGACCATAGTCATTTGTGTTTGGCCGGAGCCATTTAGTCCCGAGTGAATTAGTTTCGGCGTCTATATCGAGGGTATGCCTTTTAGGGGTCTTACAAGTTCGATACATAGCCTTAACTTTGAGATCGGGCTTATGCCTTTTAGTAAGGTCTTACAAGTTTTACATGCCTTTGAGGTCTTACAGTTTTGGATACTTGGTACAAGTACGGTTCATGCCTTGCTTGAGGTCTTACAGACATTGACGCTTGGTACAAGCGTGGTTCATGCCTTTCTTGAGGTCTTACAGATATTGTCACTTGGTACAAGTGTGGTTCATGCCTTGCTTGAGGTCTTAAAGATATTGTTGTTGCCTTATACAGGTCTTACGAGACCGAGGCTGCCCATTTGGGGTCTTATGGCCTCGGACTTTTGATAAGTCGATGGAGATGGTGATTGACGGTAGTCCCCGAGTTATCGAGAATTTCTCGGCTCGGGAGCCGTTACTTGAAAACTTGGTATTGCCTCATTGAGGGCTTATGATTCCGGAGTTTCCGACCCGGGGGTCATGTGGACTTGAGTTTTCGACGTCAGTCCCCGAGTGTTCGTGACATTTTTGGCTCTGGAGCTATTTTGCTATCTCAGTGTTGCCTCATTGAGGGCTTATGAGTTAGGAGCTCCGACCCGGGGGTCGCATTGTTTAGAGGAGACATTTTTGCAAAAATACCGAGTCTCTATTGAAGCATGAAATGCTTTGATGGAAAACATTCTTCGATTACTTGGTACGAGTATACATGTTTTTGCTGTCAGGGGCCTGGTTATTCTATACGGACACGGTTCGTTCGACCGTTTGGTCCGATACATCATTTTCCTTTCGAGACCCCATTCAGCGTATCTTGGCTTCTCCGAGTAGGTGACCTTCCGGGAGGGATGTGATAAGTTAGGATTTTAACATGATTATACCCCTACTTGCTATTGCTTTTGTTATGAATTGCCACAAAATAATCCCAAAATCCTTACAAGTTGCGGTTGATTGCAGGTTTGAGAGACAAGATGACAAATGTCAAAGATCGGCCAAAAACGAAGTGAAACCTGCCAAGTGTCAAAGACCAATTGAAGTGGGGAACAAGAAGACCTAGCGCGGACCACACTGTTTTGCCACGTGGCCGCTCTAGGAGATTCAGAGACTGGTTCATTCAAGGGCAATCTGCGCGGTCCGCGCCTACCCCGCAGGGGCATTTTTGTCCAGATTTTCTAGCTCGGTATAAATAGATCTTTTTGACATTTTTAGGTCATGTTTTAGCTGCTGAACGAGAGCTGCGCTCGTGAGAAGTATTTTGTAGCCTATTTTGGCAATTTTACTCTTGAATATCATAGATTTTAAGTAGTAATCAATTATTATGTTCATTTCATCATCTATTTCTATTGTTTCTTCTTTAATTATGTCTAGCTAAACCCATTAGCTAGGGTTGTGGCTCAACCCTAGTGTGGGTAGTTAATGGGTGTTGCATTCTAGGGTGAGATTGAGATTGGGTATTTGTTATTTGGGTTGATTTTGTGTTTCAATCTAGAATTTGTGGTTGAAAACATGAATTCAAGCTTAGTGGGTCTAACTCTTCTTGAGAGAGAGAGAGTCATATGACCCAAAAGTTAACCCAACAAGGAATTGGGATGGACTCATGAGAATGGTAGTCCCAATTAACGGGTTAAACCTCGAAAGAGTAACTACCCTACTTGAGCCCTAGTTGTCCGGTCTAATTGGCCTACCTAATTGGTCTCGAGAGAGTCAATTGGGAAAAATCGTTCTCTCTACCGAGAGGTGTGAGAACGAGTGCAATTGTGCAATGGCTATAGCACTCAACCCAGGTTTATCAATCTCCCCTTAGTAGCTTCTACCCATTAGCTAGCCACCTAGGTAGTGTCACAACCCTAGTGCCTTTCTCCTATATTAAGCACAACTTAGCAAAATTTCCTTAGCATAATTTAGCTTTAATCTTTAGATTACAATAGTAGTTTTAAATATAAAAAAACCCCAAAAATGTTAGGAGTGCAATTAGAAGTACAAACGCAATTCTAAACTAAACAGGTAATACAACTCCATTCCAAGCTCCCTGTGGAAATTCGACCCCGATCCACTATTCGGGTATAAGTTATTGCTACCCACTCTTCCTGCCATTGTGTAGTATTGAGACGGCTGCGATCAGGATGCCCCCTAGTATTCGAGGTTGATTGCAAAAGAAGCCTTGAATACTTTGTTGAGTCTTCCTTAGGTAGCATATGGATGTTGCCTCGTTAAAAGCCTTGCCGGTAAAACCCTTTTTGGGATAAAAACCCGGTCGAAGGAGAAGAGTGCAACGCATGCTTTTGAAACCTAAGGCCTTCGAGTTGGAGAGTGCTTTGGCCGTTTCGATCGAATACCTGCACTCAGGTCAGTGTAGAATGTAATTGAAAGAGAAAGGAGACGGTCATACCTTAGTGTAGAATGTGCCGGCGATGTTTCGATCGTTTGTCATGAGGACGCGGTATGGTCCTTTGCTTCGTTTGGTTCGAACTTAGCCGAGGGCGTAGCTTGCTATTGCTATTTTACTGTTTGATAATCCGTTGGCTCCTTCGAGGGTGGAGGCACTGGTGTCGGCGTTACATCATGTACTGCGAACATTTCCCTTGCCGCATACTGTTCCCCGTAGACGATTTTAATCCCCTCTTTTGTCGGGAATTTCATCATTTGATGGAGGGTGGACGGTACCGTTCTCATACAGTGTATCCATGGCCTTCCGAGCAAGGCGTTATACCTCATGTCTCCTTCGATGACATGGAATTTGGCATTTTTGGTTGTGCCGGCCACGTTGACTGGGAGGGTGATTTCCCCTTTTGTTGTTTCGCTCGCCATGTTGAATCCGTTGAGGACTCGTGAGGCGGGCACGATTTGGTCGAGCAACCCGAGCTGCTCTACCACTCTCAACCTGATAATGCTGGCCGAGCTACTTAGATCCACGAGTACACGTTTAACTTGAAATGTATTCACAAGGAAAGAGATTACCAGTGCATCGTAGTGAGGTTGAGACAAGGTCTCGATGTCCTCGTCGCTGAATGTGAGGGCATCCTCAGGTATGTAACCCCGAGTTCGTTTTTAGCTGGTGATGGATATTTTTGTTCTTCTGATGGTGGGTTCCTGTGGTTCGTCGGATCATGTGGATGACATGCTGTGGCTCATTTGTCTCGTTCTTCTTTGTCGCCTCTCTTTCCTGGAACTGGTTTTTAGCCCAATCGCTGAGGAATTCTCGGAGGTGACCTTTGCTTAGTAGTCGGGCTACTTCTTCCCGGAACTAATGGTAGTCTTCAGTTCTTTAGCAGTGCGTGTTGTGAAATTCGCATACTAAGTTATGGTTCCTCTGCGAAGGATATGATTGTACAGGCCTTGGCCACCTGGTATCTCTGATTTTACTGATGGCGAACACGATGTCTGATACATAGACGTTGAAGTTGTATTTCGACAGACGGGGTGCTTCCGTCGGCCCTGTGTACCTATCGGACCCGGCTCTGTTGACGAGTCCCCGAGGATTCTGTCCTCGGTCCATCCTCTGATCATTGCGTCGTGTGTTGCGCCTCGGGGTATTTCTCCTGTCTTCGATGTATGGCTGGTACCTATCTTTGTTTGGCTTTGGCTCCTTCGCCAGAAGCTTGCTTGGGTTTACCGAGCCCGAGGGGGATCCTAGTTGGTCGTCCTCGACCCTGATTTTCGACTGATATCGGTTATGAACGTCCGACCAGGTCACGACGGGATATTCAATCAGATTCTGCTTCAGCTGCTTCGAAGCTACCGAGCTTCATTCATTCAGACCTTGAGTGAAGGCCTGCACTGCCCAGTCATCGGAGGCTGGTGGTAGTTCCATCCGTTCTATTTGAAAATGAGATACGAACTCTCGCAGCATTTCATTCTCCCTCTGCTTGATCTTGAAGACGTCGGATTTCCTTTTTACTACTTTGATGGCACCGGCATGTGCCTTAATGAAAGAATCTGCCAGCATGGCAAATGAATCTATTGAGTTTGGGGCCAGGTTGTGATACCACATCATTGCCCCTTTAGAAAGCGTTTCCCCGAACATCTTCAGCAGGACGAACTCGATCTCATCGTCCCTCAAGTCGTTGCCTTTTATCGCACAGGTGTAAGCAGTAACGTGCTCATTGGGGTTCGAGGTTCCGTTTTACTTCGGGAGGTCTGGCATTCTGAACTTCTTCGGAATGGGTTTCGGAGCCGCTTCCTGTGGGAACGGCTTTTGCACAAACTTCTTTGAATCCACACCTTTCAGGATCGGGGGTGCTCCCGGAATCTAGTCGACCCTGGAATTGTAGGTCTCGACCTTTTTATCATTGGCCTCTATCTTCTTCTCGCCCGATTCGATCCTCCTCGTGAGGTCCTCGAGCATCTTTACGATGGTGGGGTCAGTTGCCGACCCGTTGTTGCTTGATCTCTCTGGTACCTGCTCGGCTGGGGGAGTCGTCCCAGGTGCTACCGTGCTAGGAGTTTTCTGGTGACTTTGTAGCTGAGCAATAGCCAGCTATTGTGCCTGCAACATTTCAAAAATAACGTGAAGGTTAACCTCCCATTCTTCCCTAGCTGGGGTTTTCTTGGGCTTCTTGTTGGTCGCCTTGGTGTATGCTCCTGTTGGTGTGGGAGTTTATTTCGACGTGTTGAGCGTCGCGTGAAATTGCATCCACGGGAATTGGTTCCGGTGCATTCTCAGGGTTCGTGGTGGTACACCAAGACCTGGAACGTCAACATCATTTTCTCCATGGTCTTCAAGGTTGATGTTTTCACGTGCGTTTACTGAGTTAGACATTTTGACCTGAAATCAAAGATCTTGGACAAGAAAAAGTGTGAAAGATAACTTGCGTTACATGGTTAAACCTACAAGAAAATAATCACTATTATTTTTAGCCCCACGGTGGGCTCCAAACTGTTTACCGTGAAAATGGTAATAACAATTAAATTGGATTATGTGAGGTTCTAAAAATACGTGATCTATTCTTATGCTAGTTACTAAGAAGTTGATGCTATGTGAAAGATTTAGAAACGAGATTAGAGCTTGAGAGCAAGGTGCTAACCAAACCGAATGATTAATAGTCGGAACCTCGAGCTGGCTTATTCGAGGACCTCGGGGTCGAGTCTAAAGCTCGGCTGGGAGCTACCGGGGGTAATCAACGAACGACTAACGGTTGTAATAAGATCAATGACGGCTCATTATAGCCAATAATAAGCAATAAATGATGAACAGTAAATAGAACACAATGAATGTAAGCAATAAATGAAGCGATGAACTCAAGAGAATATGTTAGAGAGCAGAGAGAATGTTCTTGTGTATTTTAGTATGGAGCAACAGATATTTATAAAATGACAAAGATCCCCTTTATATATGAGGGAGAATCCCAACACAGTACAAATGCATTAATTACAAGGATATAGGGCTGGTATAGCCATTTAATGCCTTGATTCGCCTTTTGGGCTAGTCCACTAGACTTGACCTGCCATATGCATGTGCCTTGGGAACTCCACCTTGATTCGCCGAGACCGGTGATTCACATTATCCCGGGGCCGGTCATTACTCATAACGTCTCGAAGCTGAACTGTCTCGAAATCGATCGTCGAGGATTCTCGGAGTCGAACACTGGAAGCCCTCGAGATGCCGTGATGCTCGTGAAATCGGGCCATCAATTTCTACCGTATACATTATTATAAGACCCCGTAAGTTTAACAACCTTGATATCGTTATATACATTGGATATGGTATTTTGAGTGGAACGTTTTGTAAAAAGTTTGGAAAATATGATTTTATATAGTTATTAACATTACTACATTCGAATATGGTAAATTATACATGTAAGATAAGAAAGTTTATGATATTTTCTTTATTTTAAGGATAGAAATTATTTTCTCCCAAGAAAAGAAGGTTATCTTTTTACCATTTAAGAATTAAGCCTACGAGAATTTATACTCTTTATATGAGATTAGGAAAATTAGAAGTTGAGAAAATATATGTATTTTTTACTTGTATGTTTTAATAAAATAATAGTGTATGTATTGATTTTATATGGTTTCACATGACAGTTTACAGTTTCAACATTTATCCTAAATGAAATTTAGACTTTCCATTTTGAGCGAAGGTAGTATATCAGAGTATGAAAAGTGTTTAATTAGTTCTAGTAAATGTTAACCGGAAATTATAGGATAATTATTTTGAAAATACATCACATCAACATTAAGGTAATATAATTATTACTTATGTAGTTTGAGTTGGTAATCTTTTTTAAAACGAATGAGAAAAGTTGGACAAGTAATTTAGAATGGAGTAATAACTCATTAAGATACTACTACTAGTGAAATTTAACTTCGGCGTGGCTTAAAATGACATTCATTTCCTTGAATAACCAAAGAAAAACCAAAATATAATCAATTCTTTGATAAAGGAAGATCTGGGATTATTTTCATTCTTGCATAAAATGGGAGATTATTTAATTAAAAGACTAGATAAGGCATATAAGGCCTAACATGGCAACCCCCTCCCCCCATTCCAAAAATAATGTGTGACTAATATGTGACATCTATGCCACATGTCACAATACTGCAAAATGGTGGCAAGTGAGGTAGACCCCACTATCCACTCATTCCTTTTTTTGGATGGATACATTATGACACACACACACACATGGGAGAAGTTGCACAAATAAATAATGCTCTGGAATTTTATTCTTTTAAAAGATTGAACTTTCAAGTAATGTTTTACCAGAGCTCCAATGGTTGTTTGACCCTAGAGTTATTCTTGTGCCCTCTCCTCCAGTCTTATAGCCTCTGCACAGATGTTGCATTAGGTGAAGCGACTGGTTTAATTTTAGGTTCAAAAAAAAAATTCCTGCTCTTTTGCGTGTTGTAGCAGTGTTTAGAAATGAGCTAGGAGATGTATTCTGGTTCAAGAGGAAAGAGGAGACATGTCTTGTGCTTTAGGCTGACACATTTGCTTGAGATTAGAAACAGTTCTGGAGGGATTTAAGCTACAAAGGTAGATTTGAGATTAGAAACGCTCCTTGCATTAGAACAAACCGTGAACGTAGATGTGTATTTCCTATATCGGTTTTCTCAAAATTGAGGAGATTGTTCACATATACAAGTAGGAAGTTGACATTAAAAGGTATGTTAAGGCTATCCTTACTTTCTTTTTGGCATGATCCATACACACGAACAAAACGAGCAAATACATAGTTTCCATAAATGACTCTATTCATAGAAATACTAGAGATACGTATGTTCTTGATTCCCCATGTGTCATATTACTCTATCATCTGTTTATGGGTATCAAAAATACGTAAGTTGGTAAAGTTTATTTCATGATATTAATTAGAAGCATAATGGTCTTATGATGTACCGAGAGATTTTATTAACGTATTTCATATGTATTTCATGCATTTATACATGCACATTGACCCATGACCAGATGGCGTTATATACGCGTATATATATGTATATATATATATGTTTATGGGATATGGGAAAGGTTATGGCGTTATATACGCACCACCACCTGATAGCTGGTATACGTTGATGATTTTGCCCACAGTGTCTGAGATGATATGACAGGATGCCCTCAGAGGCTTGATGATGTTATGAACACATGTACCTATAGACGACATAACATTCATATTCATATGCATGATACTATAAGTCTTTCATGATTTACAAAGTTATCTAGACTTACAGGTTGAGTCTTTTACTCCATATTTCCTTTATGCTCTTTATATATTTATTTACATGCCTTACATACTCGGTACATTATTCGTACTGACGTCCCTTTTGCTTGGGGACACTGCGTTTTATGCCCGCGGGTATAGACAATCAGTTTGACGATCCCTCATAGTAGACGAGATTAGCATTCAGTGAAGGATCGGTAAGACTCCACCTCATTCGGAGTGCAGCCGAGTCTATGAGTCATCGTGTTAGAGTTTTGCTACAGGCTTACAGGTAGGCCAGTACCCTATCCCATTTGATGTCAAATAATAGAGGCTTTGTAGATAGAGGTTCATTTTAAACAGTATGTTAGAGGCCTTGACAGCCCATATGTATTCATGTTTTAAGAACGATAGTTTATTGATACAGTGTTTGCCCACTTATAGTTATGCATTACAAGTTGTGTCCATGTTGGCTCATGATTGTTAGAAGAAAAAAAATGAGTTAAGCAGTGGTTCACTCGGACCAGCACGGCACTGGGTGCCAGCCACGCCTCCCTAGGTTTGGGGCGTGACACCGTCGCCTAGCCATCCACAACCACAAACAACAATCCCCAACCCATGGATTACTTAAAAATCTTAAAACCTATTGCCATTAATGCCCCCATGCAAACCCTAGCTATGTTACCATTGAAACTAGTTGAGTTCCTTCATGGAGAACCAGTTGTGAAGTTGAAGAAACAAGAAGTGAAGCAATCCATCGTACAACATGGGCTTCAACTTGCAGTTCTTGGGAAATTTTCGTATGGGAAGCCTGTTATTGGTGCATTACGTAAAGTGATTCCAGTTCAATGTGAGATTAAGGGTCATTGTTCAGTTGGCTTGATTGAAGATAATCATGTTTGATTAGGCTGTCGTTATTGTAGGATTATGTTCATCTTCTTTCAAAGCCAGCTTTTTACTTAAAGGCTCAATCAGACATGTGGCATATGCGTTGTACAAAATGCAATCCATGGTGGACACCTGATAAAGAGACTCCCATTGCCATAGCTTGGATTAGCTAACCTGAACTTCCTCCAAATTTCTTTGGTAAGGAATGCGTATTTTCATTAGCTCATGCAGTTGGTAATCCATTAAATGTAGACCTAGCAACTCAAAATGGGACTAGACTTAGTTGTGCTAATGTGAAGGTGGAAGTGAATTTGGTAGGTAAGTTCCCTCAACGTATTAAGATTGTTGAAGAAGCTGATGAATCTGGGCCAGAATAGTTTAAATGGATTAGGATTAAATATGATTATATGCCAAAATGTTGCAAGCCTTGCAAGAAACAAGGGCATAGTGAGGCGGAATGCTGGGTAATTCATCCTGAATTACACAAGAGATTCGAAGAAGGTGTTGAGGCTCAAGGTAAGGAGAATATAGTTGTGGTGAGTACTGATGCAATTGGGACAGCTGCAAACTCAACAAAGGTTCTATCAAGTGGAAAGCTGGTTGGTAAGCTTGCTACTAACCATGCCAAGCAGAAATGGATGCAAGCAAGGAAGAACAAATACCAACGAGATAATAGGGGTCACATTGTTGATAACAAACAAGGAAAGGAAGCTGACAAGGGTAAAGGGAAGGCCAAGCTTGAGGAAGTAGAAACCAAGAACAAGTTTAATTCACTAGAGGTTGAGGAAGTTCATCAACCTACTCTACAAATTACTGAAGGCAAAGGTAAGGATCATAGCAATGGTAAGAAGAAGGAACATGGGGAAAAGCAATCCAAGAAGGGCCAGGAGAAGGAAAAGGAAGGCAATACCGGAGTGTCAAGCCTTAATCATAAGGCTTCTGGGGTTAGGGTTGGGAAAGATGCTAATAATAAACTAGCTGGAGAAGCTGATCAATAGGAACATAAGCGTGTGAAGAAGGAAGCAGTTGAGAAAGTGTTGGAAGATCAGCATAATGGGAACTTAGCTAAGGCTAATTCTATTGTTCCTAGTGATCAAAGTACTTATGAAAGGGCTAATAAGGAATCCACAATCGACTGGGTTCATAGAAGGTTTGGAACTAGAAAAGAGGAGCTAAGGCAACTCAATGTGACTACAAACCAATCATGTCAAGATATTCCATCTCAAACATTTGCAGATTCTGGGCAGCTTGAGGACCTTGATGAGGTAAACTCAATAGAGGTTTTATGGAGTGATGTAATTGAGGTGGAGGATGATTAGCTAGGCACGACAAAGACAACAGGAGACAAGGTAAAGAAGGACAACCCTCAACCTGGCGTAGGCTGGCGACGCAAGGCCTGAAGCCAGGTTCCCCAGGCGTTAGGCTTGCAACGCCAGGCCAGAAGCCAGGTTCCCTAGGTGTTAGGCTGGCGACGCCAGGCCTAGCGCCAGGTTCACCTGATGAGGCAGCTACAGTAAACCCTATCCCTAGTGCAACTGGAGAGATTTTGGCCTATGTAGATGGTGTTCCGGTGTATGCATTTGAGAACAAACTTCATGGAGATGATAATGTAAAGGTTAGGGATGAGACAGTGGGGTCAGACCAAAACACAGGCAATGGAAAGGGTGGTGATATCAATAGAATAGACATTTCTGAGTAAACTGCTACAGTAATTCCTGGGGTAGGCAGTGTCTATGAGCAGAAATTCAAAATGATACAGGCTGTTGCTTCTTCTATGGAGAATAGCAAGGAAAAGGCTGATGAGCATGCAATTGTAAAACGAGCATCTGGGGAAATAGAGGAAGTGCCTATGGAATCTGGCACCGATCAAATTATGCAGCTGCATCTTAATGTTCCATTGAAGACTCCTCTACAATATTTACATGATTTAGTTACACACAATGTGGCACCAATTGATGAAGACTTATTGAGGCAAAATCCAATGGAGGATGACGGAGATGATGAATCAACAGCAGAAAACTTCAAACAGGTGGCAAGGGAAGGGGATATATCACCTACAGCTAGTGCTAATGGAGGTAAGAAAACAAAGAAGAATCAGAATAAAGAGCCACAACAACCTTCAAGAATTATGCCCAGGAGGGCGGCTTCTCTATCTAATTGATGATCAAAACATTAATATGGAACATAAGGTCTGTGAATACACAGCAGGCCTTTCCTAGGGTGACCAATATGAATAGGGAGCATCACTTTTGTGTAGTTGCATTGATGGAGCCTTTTCAAAAGAAGGGATTCATTAATTGATATAGAAGGAGGTTGAATATGGAGACTGCTTATGCAAATATAACGGGCAAATATGGTTGTTCTTTGATGTAGTGGTGGAATGGGAATTAGTGGAGGATACTGAGCAACAGGTGACTGTGAAAGTGTTTCACCATGACTTGGGGCAGCACATGATGATGACTTTTGTTTATGCAAAATGTTCAGCATTGGAGAGGTTAGAATTGTGGGATCATTTGTATTACCTAGCAAGTGATATGGAATTGCCATGGTTGGTAGGAGGGGACTTCAATGTGGTATTGCATGAAGATGAGAAGATAGGGGGACTTCCAGTACACCCTCCTAAATATGAGGATTTCGCATTTTGTGTAAACTCTTGTGGTACGTTTGAGCAAGGGTACAAGGGAAGTCCATTTACATGGTGGAATGGGGGACCCAATGCTGCGTGTATATTCAAAAGATTGGATAGGATCCTTGTGAATTTGACATTTCAAAACATGTTGCCAACTATTGAAGTTGAGCATCTAATCAGAACTGGATCAGATCATGCACCATTGCTAATGACATGCGGGGAGAAGACTACTAATATGTCGAGCCTTTCAGATTCTTGAACTTTTTGACAAAGCATGCTACATTTATGGATGTGGTGAGGCGGAATTGGGAAGCCGATTTCATAGGGAATCATTCTTGATGTTCAAGCAGAAGCTCAAAAGGGTGAAGGCAGCACTTTCAAGATGGAGTAGGGAATCAGGTGATATATTCAAGCGGCTGTCTATTTTAGAGGACATTGTTAGGGTGAAAGAGATATTGTTTGAAGAAGAACCTACAATTGAGAATAGGATTGTGCTTCAAAAGGCTCAATCTGAATTGAAGAAATACTTGAGTATTGAGGAGCAGTATTGGAAGGAAAAAGCTGGGATGACTTGGTTTGATGAAGGAGATATGAATACAAGTTTCTTTCACAATCATGTCAATGGCAAAAGAAAGAAGTTGCAACTGAAGAGGATCAACAATGGCAGTGGGGTATGGATTGAAGATCAGGAGCAATTGGCTACAGCTGCAATGGACTTCTATAAAAACCAGTTCACAACTGAAGGTGATGCTTCTGACTTTTCCTTGCTCAATAATATACCTTCCATGGTGACTATGGATGAGAACTTGGAACTTAGCAGAATGCCAACACTTGAAGTCAGGGATGCAGTTTTTGAGCTTAGTGGGGAGAGTGCTAGTGGACCTGATGGATTCACTGGCCTATTTTATCATTCATGCTGGGATGTTATTGGTGCTAACACACACAACATGGTTCTACATTTCTATGGAGGAGTTGCATTGCCTAAATCCATTACTCATACCAATCTAGTGTTGCTGCCAAAGAAACCTAGAGTGGAGACCTTTTCTGACTTAAGACCTATTAGCTTGAGCCACTTCATTAACAAGGTCTTTTCTAGGGTGTTACATGATATATTGGAGGGATTTCTTCCTTCTCTAATATCTCCAAACCAATTCAGATTTGTGAAGGGTAGGAGCATATTTGAGAACATCTTATTGACCCAAGAAATTGTGACTGATACAAGGCTAAGGGGAAAGCCAGCTAATGTGGTGATCAAGCTTGATATGGCTAAGGCTTATGACAGTGTTTCATGGAAGTATTTATTGCATGTGCTGAGGAAGATGGGATTCTCTGAACACTTCATCATCATGGTGTGGAACTTGGTGTCAATTAATTGGTATTCACTGTTGGTGAATGGGCAGGCTTTAGGGTTCTTCAAGTCAACTAGGGGTGTGAAGCAAGGGGATCCTCTATCTCCAGCTTTGTTCATATTGTCAGCTGAGGTACTTTCCGGGTCTTTGAATAAGCTCTTTGAACACAAGTCATTTATGGGATTTGGAATGCCTAAGTGGTCTGATCCTTTAAACCACTTGGCATATGCTGATAAGACTATAATCTTTGCATCTGCTCATCCTCCCTCTTTGAGCAAGATTATGGCAGTACTGGGAAGCTATGAGAGGATATCAGGCCAGATGATCAACAAAGATAAGAGTTCTTACTACATGCATTCAAAGGTTGCTAATGGATTGTTTCAAGCAGTTGGAGCTATTACTGGATTTGCAAGAGGTAAATTACCTTTCACATATCTAGGGTGTCCCATTTTCTACACTAGACGAAGGAAGGAGTATTATGAGGACATTATCAAGAAGGTGAAGGCTAAATTGCATTCATGGAAAGGGAAAGCTATTATCATTTGGTGGAAAAGCAACACTCATCTCGAGTGTGTTGCAAAGTATGCCAGTGCACATGTTATCAGTCCTTGATCCACCAAACAACATCTTGGAGAATCTACATAAGATCTTTGCTAGGTTCTTTTGGAGCACAAAAGAAGAAGGGTGGAGCAGACATTGGGCTTCTTGGCAAAATCTTTGCCTTCCTAAAGAAGAAGGGGGCCTAGGTTTTAGGTCCTTACATGATGTTTCAAGGGCACTATTTGCTAAGCTTTGGTGGAGGTTTAGGACCACAAAATCTTTGTGGTCTAATTTCATGTGGAATAAGTATTGCAAAAAGGAGTTACCAACAGTGGTGCAGTTTAGGGAAGGGTCTCATGTTTGGAGACAAATGCTGAATGCTAGAGAAGAAGTTGAACATGAGATCTTATGGGAATTGAAGAGTGGAACAACTAATATTTGGCACAAAAATTGGACTGGATTGGGTGCACTTTATCATGTACTTCCTGAAGACTTTCCTATCAATGAAGATCTCCAGGAAGTGGCAGAATTGAGGCATGGAGAAGCATGGGATGATCAGCTACTAGACCAGACCATCAATGAAGATATTGCTGAACATATTAGATCCAATGTGCATTATGAAGGCAGTGAGGAGTACTGGGATAAACCATATTGGATGCCAACCTCATCAGGCAAGTTTAGTGTTAGTAGTGCTTGGCAAAGGCATAGGGGCAGATCCTAATCAAGAGTACAAGCTAATATGGATAAAAGGTTTTCCATTCAAGATATCATTTTTCATGTGGGGATTGTGGAGGCAGAAGATAGCCACTGATGATATGTGGAGGAGGCAAGGGCAAATGGTAATGTCAAGGTGTTGGTGCTGTCAGCAACCTCAAGAGGAGTCTATAGAGCAATTTTTCTTACAAGTCCTACTGCATCCAAGGTGTGGAACTTGTTCATGGGAGCTGCTGGAATCATTGTGCCTTTGATTCAGCTGAAGCAAATCATAAGGCATTGGTGGAATGCACAATGTTGTCCCAAGCTGAAGCCACTGTTCAGGCAATTCCAGCTATCATCACTTGGGAGCTATGGAAGAGGAGAAATGCAGGCAAACATGGAGGATCAGTGTCCACAAATAGGGTGATTCATAAAGTCAATAGGACTTTACATTATTTGGCAAGGGTGAGGTATGCTTGGCTTCCTAATATTCCATTGTTATGGCCGGACATGATCCAATACTTGGAAGGATATAAACCTATATTAATCACTATAAGAGTAACATGGTAGCTTCCTTTTCATGGTTGGTATAAATGCAACACTGATGGAGCCTCAAAGGGCAATCCTGGTCCTAGTTCCCTAGGCTTTTATGTGAGGAATGATGAAGGTGATGTGGTGTATGCTAGGGCAGTAGACTTGGGGGTGACAACCAATGTGGTAGCTAAAGCTAAGGCGATTCTTCAAGGTTTGGAATACTGTATGGAGCATGATCTTCACCCTCTCATATTGGAAACTGACTCATTGGTGATGAAGAAGGTGATAGAAGGGGAATGGGATCCTCCATGGGTAATTGCACCTGATGTGAAGAGAATTAAGGAGCTGAAGGGCAACTTCAATGTGATCTTTCAACATGTGTTCAGAGAAGGCAACTCAGTGGCGGATTTCATAGCTAACATTGTGTTTTCTTTTGCAAGTACATCTGAGTTTCACTCATTCTCTAAACTGCCTAGTGCAGGGAGGAGGTTGATCAATTTAGACAAGTCTCAAACTCCTAACCTTAGGGTCAGATTAGCAAAGAGAAGAGCCCCAGACTGATGGCTTCACGGGATTGGAATCTACACATACCTGCATGTTTCTTTTATGTCTCATTCTGTACGCTGTTAAGGTACCAGTGGTATTAGCATGGTCACATGCTCATTCTGGGGGTGCTTTGATAGTGTATAGGAACAATGTGATAAGCAGGTATTGGATGGTGCAATTTATCCTACTTCTGATATGTTCAAATGTTAAGGAAATGGCTGAATTTGTTATGTTGCATTTCTGGAGATTATTGAATCATTTCTCAGTGGTATTAGCATGTTTTCATGCTCAATCTGAGGATGGTTTAGCAATGTTTAGAATGATGTCTACATTAAAAGTTTGGGTAGAGAAGGATCTGAGCTTAAAAGATCACAAAATTACCCTGCTCCACAAGCCTGGCGGTGCCAGGCTAAAGCCTAACTATACCTGGCTTGACCCTGGGGTCGCCAGCCTCAAGCCTGGCTTTAGCCTTGCAAAGCCTGCTTAAAGCCAGCCCCAGCCTGGCTTTTGCCTTGTAAAGCCTACCTAAAGCCAGCCCCAGCCTGGCTTTTGCCTTGCAAAGCCTGCCTAAAGCCAGCCCCAGCTTGGCTTTTGCCTTGCAAAGCCTGCCTAAAGCCAGCCCCAGCCTGGCCTTTGCCTAGCAAAGCCTGCCTAAAGCCAGGTTCTTTTACATGTTAATTTTGATACGCAAGCACATGATTGGTACTTGGAAAAATTCATTTCACTGCATATGGAGATCATATAGTAGCAACACTTGGAAGACTATGCTGGCTTCAATTTTGTGGTGGAGATGTTTGGAATTCATTTTAGCCTATGGACTGTATACCCTGGCGCTTGGCGAGAGCTTGAAAGGTGTTGCTTGGTATTTGCCATTGGCAATTGGATTCATGTATACGGTCAAAATCATATGCATCTAATTTATAGGATCGAGGGTTCGTCTTAAGCCTGAGTTCAGGCGAGGTCGAGTACGAGTTCGATGGATCAGACCCGAGCTCGAATATAGGATGCAATGCCTGAGGATCAAAGTACAATGGACATCGAAGTCGAGTATGCTCGACCCCGAAATAATGCCGTTATGGATTTCTAACAGAATGAGCGAGATTCCTGCCACGTCCCTAAAATCATGGCACAAATCCCCAAATAGGATTGTAAGATTTTGTACTAGGCGGTTAGACAGCTGTACCAATAATATTCCTTACTGTAAATATAAATGTACCTTATTTAAGGTTCCCCTATTATATAAAGGGGACCCCAATCATTTGTAAGATCCATCTAATCATTTTGGCAAAGAATATACTCTCTACTTTTGGCTTACTGTTCATTAGGATTGTCCTTTACATTTATTGTTCTTACTTTATTGCTCTTAGTTCACCTCGAGGTCACTAAGTCGAGGTCACCACTGCTGAGTAACATTGGTTTGATTCACTTATTTCTTTCATTTCTACTTCATATTTCTTGATTATTAATTGGTATTGAACTAAATCACATGTCTTTAAAACCACAAATCAAATTTAATTGTTACTCGTATTTTCGAGGTAAACAGTTTGGCGCCCACCGTGGGGCTAAAGATAATAGTGATTATTTCATTACTGATTCTCGTTACACATGTTATTTTTACACTTTTTCTTGTCAAGAATTTTTTATTCTCAGGCTGAAACATGTCTAGCTCACAAAATGCACTTGTTCATGACAACGAAGGTCTTGGGGAAAACAACAATATAGGGGTCGGTGTACCACCAATAAACCCTAGGGAAGTGCTAAATATGGAACCAGTTGATGTTAGTTCGCACATTGCTCTAAACGCGGATTTAGGCACAGACCTCGGAGGGACTGTAGGCAGGGAAGCCCGATCTGGTGGCCAAGGAACACAAGAAATGGGAGATGGTGGAATCAGCCTCCAAGTGATATTCGAGATGCTACAAGCTCAACAGATCGCCATCACTCAACTTCAAAGTCAGAATAAGACTCTGAGTGCAGTTGAATATGAAAACACTCGACGTGTTGAACCAGCGCCATAGAGGTCGAACGGAAATAACTCGGGGACTGACCCCACCATTATGAGGATGCTCGAAAACTCACCAAGAGGATCGAGTCCGGGGAAAAGAAGATTGAGGACAATGATAAAAAGATGGAGACTTATAACTCCCGTGTTGACCAAATACCAAGGGCACCTCCAGTTTTGAAAGGTTTAGATGCCAAAAAGTTCATACAAAAACCATTCTCTCACACCACAGCTCCGATGCCTATTTCCAAAAAGTTTTGCATGCCCGATATACCCAAATATAATGGGACAACCGACCCTAACGAGCATATTACTTCATACACTTGTGGGATCAAAGGAAATGAATTGAATGACGACGAGATCGAATTAGTTTTATTGAAAAAGTTTGGGGAAACGTTGTCTAAAGGGGCCATGATTTGGTACCATAACATGCCTCCTAACTCTATTGATTCGTTTGCTATGTTAGCAAACACCTTCGTGAAAGCGCACGCCGGGGCCATAAAGGTGGCAACGAAGAAATCGGATGTTTTCAAGAAAAAGCAGAGGAACGACGAGATGTTAAGAGAGTTCGTGTCCAGGTTTCAGATGGAGCGAATGGAATTACCACCGGTCTCGGATGACTAGACAGTACAAGCTTTTATGCAGGGATTGAATGAAAGGAGCTCGATTGCGTCTCGATAGTTAAAGTAGAATCTGATCGAGTATCCAGCTATGACGTGGTCAGATGTGCACATCCGTTATCAATCAAAGATCAGGGTCGAGGATGACTAGTTGGGAGCCCCCTCGGGTTCAGTTCATCCTAACAGATTCGCAGCCAAGCCCCTGAGGGATACGGACAAGGAATCAAGATCGAACAAGGAACGGTATCAGCCATACGTTGATCGGAAAAACAACAGCTCAGGCCGTAACGCCCCTCAAAATGATCGAAGAAACGATCGAGGCCAAAGCTCTTGAGGACTAATGAGTAAGAGCGGGTTCGATAAGCATACCGACCTCGCGGAGGCACCTCGATTGTCGGAGTACAACTTCAGCGTAGATGCATTGGGGATTTTATCAGCTATTGGAAGAATCAAAGACACCAAGTGGCCCAGGCCTATACAAATTGATCCTTCTCAAAGGAATCTAAACTTGATGTGCAAGTATTATGGCACGCATGGCCACAGAACCGAAGACTGCAGGCAGCTAAGGGAGGAGGTTGCTCGGTTGTTCAACGAGGGTCACCTTCGAGAATTCCTCAGCGATCGAGCTAAGAATCACTTAATGGAGATAGATGCAAGGAAAAATGAGCAAGAAGAACCACAACATGTAATAAGATGCAAGGAAAAATGAGCAAGAAGAACCACAACATGTAATCCAAATGATCGTTGGCGGAGTAGATGTCCCTCAACGACTTGTGTTCAAACGCACCAAGGTATCAATCACTAGGGAAAAACGGACTCGGAGCTATGTGCCCGAGGACGCCTTATCCTACGACGAGGAAGCAGAAGGCATATCTCAGCCACAAAACGATGCCCTGGTAATTTCTATCCTTTTAAATAAAATTCAAGTTAAACGTGTTCTAGTGGATCCAGGTAGCTCAGCAAACTTAATCATATCGAGGGTCGTAGAACAACTCGGCCTATAGGATCAGATTATACCTGCATCCCGGGCCCTAAATGTCTTCAACATGGCAAGCGAAACAACAAAGGGGGAGATTATCCTACCAGTAAGCATAGTCGGGACCATACAAGATACAAAATTCCATGTCATCGAAGGCGACATGAGGTGCAATACACTCCTTGGAATACCATGGATACATAACATGAAGGCGGTACCTTCAACTCTTCATCAGATGATGAAATTCCCAACGGAGGATGGAGAGAAAACAGTCTACGGAGAGCAACACACTGCAAAAGAGATGTTTGCAGTCGATGAAGTGACGCTGATACCAGTGCCTTCGACCTCGGAAAAGACGAACACCAAAGGTAAGCAAGCGTCCAAATAGCAATCACCGCCTCCAACCTCAACGGAATTGGAGCAACAGGTAATCGAAGACGAAGAAGAGGATTACCTTACTCCTCGAACCTTCGTCGTTCCCGAAGAGTCCGATGCAACCAAGTCAACAGTTGAGGAACTGGAGTAGATCATACTGATCGAATACTTGCCCGAGAGAAAGGTATACCTGGGAAAGGGATTAACCCCCGAACTCAGGAAAAAACTCATTCAGTTTCTTATTGATAATATGGATTGCTTTGCTTGGTCCCATTTAGATATGACAGGGCCCACAGGAGATAACTACGCACCGTCTTAGCCTCAACCCCAGGATCAAACCAGTGAAGCAAAAAAGGAGGCATCAATCCGAGGTGAAGCATGCATTCATAAAGGACGAGGTAACCAAACTTCTTAAAATAAGGTCTATTCGGGAAGTAAAATACCCCGAATGGTTAGCTAACGTAGTTGTAGTTCCTAAAAAGGGAAATAAACTTAGAGTGTGCATAGATTACAAAGATTTGAACAAAGCATGCCCGAAAGATTCTTTCCCACTGCCGAACATCGATCGTATGATCGACGCCGCGTCCGGCTACGAGATTCTAACTTTTCTCGATGCCTACTCTGGGTACAATCAGATTCAGATGAACCCGGAGGACCAGGAAAAGACTTCATTTATTACTAAATTTGGAACTTATTGTTACAACGTAATGCCTTTCGGGCTAAAAAATGCAGGAGCTACATACCAACGCTTAATTAACAAAATGTTCGAAGAACAAATAGGTAAAACAATGAAAGTTTACATTGATGATATGTCGGTTAAGTCCCTACGCGCAAAGGACCATTTAGCTCATTTGCAGAAAACATTCAACATCTTGAGGAAATAAAACATGAAGCTTAACCCGGAAATATGTGCCTTCGGAGTTGGCTCGGGTAAGTTCCTCGGCTTCATGGTGTCGAATCGGGGCATCGAAATTAACTCCGATAAGATCAAGGCCATCGAGGATATCACAATCATGGACAATGTGAAGGTCGTGCAAAGGCTAACAGGTCGAATAGCTACTTTGGGTCGATTCATTTTGAGGTCATCATATCAAAGTCACCGGTTCTTTTCCTTGCTCAAAAAGAAATAGGATTTCGCATGGACCCCGGAATGCCAACAAGCCTTGGAAGAACTGAAGCGATACTTATCAAGCCCGCATTTGCTTCACACCCCGAAGGTAGATGAAAAACTTTACCTATATTTGGCAGTGTTCGAGATAGCGGTAAGTAGGGTTCTAGTTCGAGAAGATCAAGGTACGCAATTCCCTATTTATTATGTAAGCCGAACAATAGGAGATGCTGAAATCAGATACCCTCACTTAGAAAAACTAGCACTTGCATTGATAAGCGCATCTAGGAAGCTAAAGCCATATTTTCAATGTCATCCCGTATGTGTATTAACCACTTACCCCCTTCGAAAAGTTTTGCGTAAGCCCGAATTATCGGGCCGATAGGCCAAATGGGTTTTACCGGCAAGGTTTTTAACGAGGCAACAACTATATGCTACCTAAGGAGAAATCAACAGTATCCAAGGCTTTTTTTCAATCAACCTCGAATACTGGGGGGCATCAGTCATATTTTCGAGGAAAATACTTCATGCCTAAGAAAGCCCCGATAGGGAAACTTTGTAATGGGCCAAACGGTCAGATGAACCGTGTCCATATAGAATAGTCGAGCCCCGACGTCAAAACATGTACACATGTATAAATTATTTGAAGAAACATTCTGTTTATATCAAAAACACTTTGTGTCTCAAAGAAGTCTACTATTATACAAGCTCTATACTTATAATCCTACGGGGAACGGCTCAAGAGCCAGAGCACGAATGCAACCTCAAGATACTCGGGGACTGTCATCGACAGTCAACACTCGGACTCGTAAGACCTCAAAGAGGCATCCCCTCAATACAAAGGTCAAGGCCAACATACTCGGGACTAACCTTTCGAACAAGTTCGAAAGGTTATCGGGAAATAAATCCAAGAGACATACCCAAAGGCTATGGCCATATTAAAGGCTACGGCCATATCAAAGACTACGTTCATATAAAAAGGCTACGGCCGAAATAATGCGGCTCGGAGACGTCCGAATTCCACCATAGATTTAATGCCTTCAAACACTTTGAAAAAACCCGTTAAATCAGGCTACCCTCGACAAAAGCAAAGATTAAGGGCTTCGATAAAATCAGCCCTCGAATAATTTAGAGGCTTCAATAACATCAGCCTTCGAAAAAACCTCAAGAGGTATTCAATTATGTTTACACAAACAAAGTACGAATGGGTACAAAAAAACACATGCTAAGGTATTAATAAATTTTCACCAAGTCTTTTAGCCGAAAAGAGGGAAGAATTATAGCCGCTTTAGAGGACGAATTGGCCCAGCTTAAAGAGCCTAAGGGCCGATATATAAGAGCCTAAGGGCCGATATATAAGAGCCTAAGGGCCAGCTTAAAGAGCCTAAGGGCCGATATGTAAGAGCCTAAGGGCCAGCTTAAAGAGCCTAAGGGCTGATATAAAAAGAGCCTAAGTGCCAAAATATATAGGGTTCGAGACCTTGCTCTCACTTAACTCGGACTCAAGAGTCCCTACATCCCGAGCTCACATCAAATCAAATTAATCTTAGCTCGAGGATTAATTAAAACCTTAAGAGATGAAGACGAAGCGAAATTGAAGATAGAGCAAAGAGGTTCTTTATATTCATAAGAGATGTATTACAAAGTATA
Source organism: Nicotiana attenuata (assembly GCF_001879085.1). NCBI lineage: Eukaryota > Viridiplantae > Streptophyta > Magnoliopsida > Solanales > Solanaceae > Nicotiana > Nicotiana attenuata. The sequence goes on from NC_031993.1 coordinate 50,006,067, forward strand.
TTTACAACACCCACGAAGGGTCCTTACACAAAAAAGAAAAAGGGAACCTAATCTATTTCGGGGTTACATCCCCGGAAGCAGCCTCCTCAGGAATTGCACCCTCGGCAGCTCTATCTTCGGGAACCTCCTCTTCCTCGGGGACACCTTCTTCACCTGCCCCGTCTTCGAAGCCACTCACAGCATCCTCATCATCAGAAGAAATAAGAAATCTGGCATCGGTTTCCCGCGCGTTTTCTTCAGCTATTTCTTCAGTAAGGTCAAATCCCCAGGCGTGGATTTCTTCAAGAGTCTCCCTCCGGGCATGGCACTTGGCCAAGTCATTACTCCATTTTTTCCCGGTCGGAGGACTCCCTCAGCTCCGCTTGAACAGCCTCGGCATCCCTTAAGTATACGGCGATGGTCTTATCAGTCGTAGCCTTCGTCTTCTCAACTTCAGCCTTGGCCTATGTAGCTTCGGCCCAGGCTCTAGCAAGCTCTGCCTCTAACTCCTCAATTTTCTTGGCCTGGGAAAGACCCTTCACTTTAATGCCCCGGAGTTGAGTTTCACTCGAGGTCAGTTGGGCCGTAATAGCTTCCTTATCGGCAGCGAGCTGATCCATGTTCTCTTTCCATCGATGGCAGTCACCCTTAACTTGATAAACCTCGCCCCGGAGCCGCCCAATCATCTCCAACTTTTGATGCAACTGAGACATCGAAGTATTAGCCTCCAAAGTAGGGCCAAGAAGACCATACCCTGTTAAAATCACAGTTACCTGCTCATCTAGCTTGGTCTTATTTTGCCGAGCTTTGGCCAATTTAGCCCGAAGGTCCTTAAGCTCCTCCTCTTTTTGGCTACAGAGGAGCCTCAAGGCCTTCTCTTCACCCGAAACCTTCCTAAGCTCGGCCTCACATTGGCTCAGGTCAGCTCTAAACTTGACGATGGCCTATACATGAAATGAAGATATGTTAGTCAAAGGAAAGGAAGGAAAGAAAAAATTACAACAATGAAAGTTAGTATTTACCCGAGAGAGGAGACGTTGAGACTCTTCAAAGAGGGTGGATGCATAGTTAAGGTCAACGGCATCGTCAACCCCGGTGAAACAGTCCCGGAAAGGGTCTTCATCGAAGACCTTGCTTGGGTTAGGTGTTCATAGAGCCCGAGCATCCTTTATGGTCTCCTCGGAGTAAGCTGGTAGAGATGGTAAGTGACCCATTGTCACGACCCCGAGCTCCTCACTCGGGGCGCTCTGATTAGCTTCGGCCCTCTCAACACTTGTTGGATAGGGGGAATGATCTCTATCTCCTGGGACTCGAGGGCTTTACCCAAATCTTTTTCCGGAGTTCCTCCACCATAAGACGAGATCTCAAGTCGAGGGCTTGACGGCCTCGACTGGTTTTCTAGTTCGGGGCACCAACATCATTTCTTCACCCTCGTTCTCTTCATCTTCTGGATATTGAGTGGCGGAATCCAAATCCACGTGTACAAGTTTCCTCCTCGGCTTTCGAGTAGGGTTCCCCTCGTCCTGTGAATGTTCAGGATTTGAAGCCCTCTTTCTTTTGTTGTCCTTCCCCGATTTTGGGATGGAGGATGCAGTCTTTTCCCCAGGCGGGGTTGGCCTCATTTCGGAGATATCTCCGATGTCTGCACAAGTAAATATGAATGAGTTGACGCCACCAATAAATGAAAAATATCTAATACTGGGGAAGAGCACTTACCATGATGCTTGGCCTCCTATTTGCCCCTCGATAAATCACGCCATTTGCGCTCATCATACGAGGAGGTCGCATCCAACTTTCGGACCCAATCCTCGAGGTCCGGGACAGCGTGAGGTATCCAAGCAACAACTGCAGAAAAGATAAAAATATTATGGAACACAGAAGCAGAATATGGAGAAGCATTGGTTAAGGAACTCCACTTACAATTAAAATTCCATCTCTCCGGGAACGGCATTTTGTCCCTAGGAATGACGTCCGAAGTCCTTACTTTGATAAACCGGCTCATCCAGCCTCGATCTTTGTCTACATCGTTACTAGCAAAGAAGGCCTTCTTTGTTCGACGTTGCAGCTTGATGAGCCCTCGAAACAGTTGGGGCCGATACAGCCGAATAAGATGGTTGAGGGTGAATTCCAACCCCTCGGCCTTTCCGGAAAAATAGCAAAACATGATCACGATGCGCCAAAAGGAGGGATGAATCTGGCCGAGGGTGACCTCGTATGTTTTCCAGAAGTCGATCACTACCGGATCGATGGGACCTAGTGTGAAGGGGTAAGTGTAAACACTTAAAAAATCCTCCACGTGGGTAGTGATGCTCTCCTCGGGGCCTGGGATCTGAACCACGACCTCGTCTCCCCAGCCGCAGTCCTTCTTCGTGGCTTTGAGGTATTTCTTCGAATCGAACTGATGTATCGAGATACATGTTCACATCGGTCTGGGATATCGGGAGGATTTTTGATATTGAAGTCCTTTTTTATCACACAAGGGCCGAGAATGATTTCGTGAAGAGCCGGCGGCGCCACCGGTTTGGCCGGCCGGGAAGTAGAAGAAGACGATGCTTTCTCTTTTTTGGGAACTGTTTTGGAAGTTTTAGCCATAGTTTTGAGCTAAGAAATACAGACGGTAGCAGAGTATAGTGTTTTACGAGAACTTGGCATTTTCCGGCGTATTAAAGAGGCGGTGGAAACGGATGATGGGAGTAAAAGATGAAGAAGAGAGGTAATCAGAGTAAATGGGAATGAAGGAGTAAAGTTTTCAATTCAAAGAAGTAGCCTCGTATTTATAGATGAGCAACGACGGTTTGGCGGCGCTAGTGGCCGACCATTACTGTCATGCATTTAATATTTTGGGGAAGCGAGCAGACGGGACGTTTTAGTCACTTCGAACACCTACGTCATGGGGATGACATCATCGTCGGGAATCCGAGAGATCGAGATTCAAGTTGTTTCTTATCATCTTATTCTAAGAAACGCGAGGACTATCTGTATATGATCAAAATCATATGCCTCCGATTTATAGGCTCAAGGGTTCGTCTTAAGCCCCCGTTAAGGCGAGTTCGAGTTAGAGTCCGATGGATCGGACCCGAGCTCGAAGATAGGATGCAATGCCCGAGGATCAAAGTACAATGGACACCAAAGCCGAGTATGCTCGACCCCGAAATAATGTCGTTATGGATTTCTAACAGAATGAGTGAAATTCCTGCCACGTCCCTAAAATCATGGCGCAAATCCCGAAATAGGATTGTACGATTCCGTACTAGGCGGTTAGATAGCTGTACCAATAATATTCCTTACTATAAATAGAAATGTACCTTATTTAGGGTTCCCCTATTATATAAAGGGAACCCCAATCATTTGTAAGATCCATCTAATCATTTTGGCAAAGAATATACTCTCTACTTTTCGCTTACTGTTCATCAGGATTATCCTTTACATTTATTGCTCTTACTTTATTGCTCTTAGTTCACCTCGAGGTCACTAAGCTCGAGGTCACCACTGCTGAGTAACATTGGTTTGATGCACTTATTTCTTTCATTTCTACTTCATATTTCTTGATTATTAATTGGTATTGAACTAAATCACATATCTTTAAAACCACAAATTAAATTTAATTGTTACTCATATTTTCGAGGTAAACAATTCACATACACTGACAGGAGATGGAAGCATTCAACTTACCATGTTGTAATAGCTAGTTCATTAGATTTTAGCTTTTTAACTTTTTAGTAGCTAGTAGCTTCATGCAACTTCTATTTTGATTTGAACATCCTATAAGTTTTGGACCCATTTTGGAATTTTATTTATATATTCTAACAAGAAAAGAAGCGAATTTGGAGTTGGTGATTTCGAGAAGCCAGGCTTGAACGTTTTGTCCGAGTTACGTCACTTCCACACCAATTGTTCTTCTAATATGGATTCAGCGTATAACTGTCAGCGTGTTAACCGATGCAGCGTAATTCTAGGTGAGAATATCGAGGAAATGTGTGTGTGCAACTCTCCAAGAAGAATTTGCCACTTGTCATACTATACCCTCTGCTCTCGCTTTCACCAAAACGATTTTTGCTTCTTAGCATCTGGCCGCCACTACTCTATATATATGCCTTGCCCATCACTTGCATATTTTCATCTCATTTTTTCTCTTGTTATTTAATCTTCTTCTTTAATTTCTTGTGGCTGGTAATATAATCAACTCTAAAAGGGTTGATTCTTTTGTTAAAAAAAGAAAATGGAAAGTAATTTGACACTCACGGGTTTTTTGAAACATGTTGCTGTTAAATTCCCTACCCGTCGGGCTATATCTGTTTCGGGAAAATTCAATGTCACACATGCAAGGCTTCATCAACTTATGGAACATGCAGCTTCTCAACTTGTTGCTGCTGGTGTTAATCCCAGTGATGTCGTCGCTCTTACCTTTCCCAATACCATTGAGGTATGTTTAAGCTGATGAAAAAAATTTATACTGTAAATGTATATACTCAGAATGTCTAATTGTATTAGTAATAATTAATATTTGAAATTTTCTTGCAGTTGGTGATTATGTTTTTGGCTGTAATTCGAGTTCGAGCCACAGCAGCGCCACTAAATTCAGCGTACACGTCCGAAGAATTCGAGTTCTATTTATCGGATTCTGAGTCCAAATTGTTGTTAATTGCAAAGGAAGGAAATGAGGCAGCTGAAGCAGCGGCAAACAAGCTCAATATCCCTCAAATTGCTGTAACTCTGCCCCATTCCGACTCTGATGTCTCTCTGATCCCGACTAGTCCGCTATCAGATTCTGAATCGGTTTCTAAGATTGTTAATGAACCGTCCGATGTAGCACTTTTTCTCCATACTTCAGGCACCACGAGCAGACCAAAGGGTGTTCCCCTGACACAACACAATTTGGTATCATCAGTGAACAACATCAAATCGGTTTACAAACTCACTGAATCGGACTCTACAGTCATTGTGTTGCCACTCTTTCATGTCCATGGATTAATTGCAGGTAAAATGTCACAAAATCAATCCGTTTCTTTAGTAACCAGTGCAATTTTTCAAAGTTTAAACGAGTTAAATTAATGACCGTTGATTTTACCCAATGATTTGAACTCATAGTGACTTATCAAATTATTGTGTCAAAAAAGATCAAGATAGGGTAACTTGACCGGTCAAAATGCAACTCTAATCTAAACAAAGGATAAAATAAAATTTGAGATTGAGAATTATGTAAATTTTTTAAGAAATTAAGACATTAGATTTCACCTCTTTTTTCGAAAACTAAAACAAAAAGGAAGGAGACGGTTGATCATTCTGAACATGTTGGGTTATGGCACGTTAATTGGCGCGTCTTATTTTGATCGAAGCAAACTTTGAACATGTTGAATTATGACTTGTTTATTGATTGCACCTATTTTAATCTGCCCAAGTTTGACGCAGTTAGCCTATTTGTCATATGTAATTGTAGGGTTACTGAGCTCACTTGGTGCCGGAGGATCTGTGACACTCCCAGCATCTGGGAGATTCTCTGCTTCATCTTTCTGGTCAGATATGAAAAATTACAATGCCACATGGTACACTGCCGTGCCTACCATTCACCAAATCCTATTGGACCGCCACTTGAGCAACCCCGAGTCTTCTTACCCGAAACTTCGGTTCATTAGGAGTTGCAGTGCTGCTCTAGCACCATCTATACTGTCTAGGCTAGAAGAAGCATTTGGTGCACCTGTTTTAGAGGCATATGCAATGACAGAGGCCACACATTTAATGTGTTCAAATCCATTACCTGAAAATGGCCCACATTTACCTGCCTCAGTAGGAAAACCTGTGGGTCAAGAAATGGCAATATTGGATGAGAATGGTGTGGTACAAGGGCCTGATTCAAAGGGAGAGATTTGCATTAGGGGTCCAAATGTTACTAAAGGATACAAGAATTATCCTGAGGCTAATAAATCTGCTTTCCAGTTTGGTTGGTTTCACACCGGAGATGTTGGATACTTGGATTCTGATGGATATTTGCATTTGGTTGGAAGGATCAAGGAATTGATCAACCGTGGAGGTATGTTATTTATACTTTGTAATAAATTCTTTTTCGTAATCAATGATTCATTCTACCCTCTAGACCCTTCGGGTAGGGGTAAGGTCCGCGTACATTCTACCCTCCCCAGACCCCACTAGTGGGATTCTACTGGGTGGTTGTTGTTGTTGTAGTCAATGATTCACTGTGATTTTGATCTTCTATTAAAGAGCTTCTCTTGAATGCATGATGATTGTGTTAATGTTTATTGATTGGTATTGGTCAAGGGTGTAAATGCTTTCTTGGATATTATGTTTTGATTCTTTTTTACTAAAGTAAAAAAATACTATATTCTTTACGGAGTTAAACTAGTTATTTTTGGCAAAAGATTTTTGCAAATATAATTTCAAAATTTTTAACCATAAAACAAAGTATAGAATGAACTGGATTCAAACAGAGGGGAATAGATATAGATGATTCATATAAGTAACTTAAACAGATAAAGTGACTAAGATAAAGTTGACTAGTTGATCGATTTAACTGTAGAAAGTTGTGCTTTATCGTTCCTATAGTATATTTAATTCTAAATTAAATGCATCGACGTTCCTTGTTGAACTTGTCATTGTTTATGGGAGGATTTTCTAGTACATTAGTATGTAAATATCTATTACTACTATTATTTTATTGACTATTTTTAGTTACAAGTTTGTGGTCCCAGTATGATTAATTTGGCATCAAACTTGGCTTGCACCTCCCTTTTACTATTAGGCAGGATGTAACAGCTTACTAGAGCCTTTCTCCATTGTAATTTTCGTAATTTGCCCAATTATAGGTTTATGATATTGACCTCTAATCTTTCAACCATTCGATAATGTCCTTTCCCAAAAGCCAGACCTAAGTTTTTCCATAATCCTGTCTTTTAACACTATTTACTCTAAAGTATATCTAAAGGAATCTCAGCAGAACAATACAAAAAAGAATTTAGGAAAATGATTAAAGCATTAATCTGTCTATATTTTCATTAAGTCTATATTTTCATTAATGGGTTGCTCATGTTTTCCTGAGCCGAAAGTCTATTGGAAACAGCCTCTGTATTCTCACAAGGTAGGGGTAAGGTCTGCGTACACACTACCCTCCCTATACCCCACGGTGTGGGATAATACTGGGTATGTTGTTGTTATTGTTGTTGATTAAAGCATTAAATCACTAACCAAATGCTGAAAAATATTTTTCTGAAACTTCTAATTCTATCCTTAATGAGAAGTTTTTATAACCACACAAATACTCTGAACCCCATTTTAACTTGTTTAGTACCACAAATTCCAAAAGTCTTCATTTTTTTCTTAAACTCCGTGCCCAATCAAACAGATTCACATAAATTGGAATGGAGGAAGTAGCTAATCTGATGGAATAGTTGGTTTCTGGAAGAAGAGTTAGTCGTAAGCCGATGAATCTTGAGATTGGTATAAATTTGACAAGTCCGATGTATTAAACTCTGTGGACAACCTCATGAGCTGTTTTCTGGTGTGTAATTTTCCATTTTACAATTTCAGGGGAAAAAATATCACCAATAGAAGTGGATGCCGTCCTTGTTTCTCATCCTGATATTGCTCAGGCTGTTGCTTTCGGGGTTCCTGATGACAAATATGGTGAAGAGGTAAGAAAATGACCCCAATTCTTTTATGTCTCATTTTCCTACTTGCATAAATGATGGGACTTCATTTGTTTGTTTCAATCTATATGCATTTCACGAACGAGCGATGTGGACTTTTTATTTTCTGTTAGACGTCTATTTTTCGTGTGGGGTTAATATTTACTGGTGTCTAATTTAGTTGAATCATTTTCACAGATAAACTGTGCAGTTATTCCACGAGAAGGGTCAAAGATAGATGAAGCAGAGGTCATGGGATTCTGCAAGAAAAATCTGGCAGCTTTTAAGGTCCCAAAAAAGGTGTTTATGACTGATTCTCTACCAAAAACTGCTACTGGAAAAATTCAACGACGACTTGTAGCTGAGCACTTTCTTGCACAAATTTCAACTGCTAAAGTGCACAAGTTTGGAGCTTAAAAATATACTCCTACTTGGGTCTCTGCAATTGCTTACCCAAAAAAAAAAAACGAGAATCACAATTAGTGCCTCTAGATCTTAATTGTGGCACAACTAAATTGTCTATCTACTAAAAAGTTTTTTTTTCAGGCTACTAAAAATATTGTTAGACTACAAAATTTTCGGGGCGTTATTTTACAATCGTAGGCTATTGTTTTTGGTAGAAGTATTAGAAGTTCTTTTGTTTGTAGAAGTGACTATTAAACAGTGATATTTTTACAATAAATTGGTTCTGGTCTTTTAACGCAATTGTTGTTATCAGTAATTCTACGTTGTCTCCTTAAGCAGCAATTCCATAATATTTGATAGTACAAAGTTTCATTAGCAGACTCGAATGGAGATGACTAGCCAACAATAAATGTATTCAAGTAACCAACTCTAATGGAAATGACTAGCCACCACAGATATGTATTTGCGTTAACTAAGTAGTAGATTTAATTTAGGGACGGCAGTGGGGGGTGCGGGGCGGGTGCGGCAAAACCCACAAAAATTTCAACTCGCCCCGCCACGGCCCGCATAGCTATTTTTCTATTTTCAAACCGTCCCGCCCTGCTTAAGTTTTTTTTTCTTCTTTTTTCTTTTATTTTTTTCTCTAAAACAAATTAGTTTGACATTTTATTTTTTTTATATGCTCTACCAATTGATCTCATTAGTAGTAACATAATTTTCCAAATGTATAAAGCTAATCATGCACTATCCATGAAATAAGAGAGACAAGATTTTATCACCCAATCAGTCAGTTGGCATATGAATAATACATTGGTTTTCAATTTTGCGAGAAATTAAAAAATAGCCAGATTCACAAATATTCATTCAAAAATAGCCACAGTTTCAAAAGCCATCGAAATTTAGCCACTTTTCATGTAAAGATAAATCTAAACGAAAACACTGTTCAAAATCCGAAAAATACTCCAACATAATATACTGGAATTCCAGTATAATATACTGGAGCCAGCAAAGTATACCGGTCCAGCATAATATGCTAGAAGTTCATACACAGACGCACCGAACTCCAGTATATTATGCTGGACCGGTCTCTGTTGCAGCAAAATAGTGGCTATTTTTCAATGACTTGGCAAACGCTGGCTACTTTTGAATGACCAGTCCGAAAACTGGCTAGCCCATGCTATTTTAACATATTTAAATACTATCAACAAAATAAAGCTGAAACAAAATAAATCAAGCTTACAAATCATCCTTTTTAACAGTTCATAATATATTTCACTGTCACGATTCCCGATATGAACATACCAATATAGTAACAATTATCATTTTTAAATATCTTGAAAGCAAAATAATTACAAAAACAGAATGCTTTTCACAGAAAGAAACCGACAGTTAAATTGCTAGTCAATAAGAATGCAAAGTTGTAGTTGAAATGATCACTTTGTTTTAGAAAAGTTCATAATTCAAAAGCCGACCCGCCTTGAACCCGCATTAAACCTGTAACCCGTCCTGCTTTAATTTTTTTTAAACTATTTTAATCCGCCCCGCACCCGCATAAGAGTAAACCCATCCTGCATCAAACAATACCTGCTCCGCTCAGCACCGCCCCGCCCCATTGCCGTCCCTTGAGTAGAAGAATGGGTTACACCGACACAGCTTTATACAGTTCAGCTTTTCCACGCGAGTGTAGGTACAGTAGGGAGTAACAACCTTCTAGCTAATATAACCAGCTTTTCTAAGGGGGAATTACGTACAAATACAACTCCCACATATACATTGCAACTATGTGGCCTATATTTAACTTTGCAAAACTGTAGCCCAAAAATAATAGGCTAAGATTCAACATTCAATTCCAAATAGGTTCTCGAAACTATTATTCAATTTTTTTTTAAATGTTCAAGATTTTTATCTAGTTTTCGAATCTGTAATGGTCACTCAAATATTAGTTCAACAAACCAAATACATTTGGGTGGTAAAAAATTAGATTTTAAAGATAATCCACCATTGTTGAACACGCTTAAATAAGTGAGTTTAAATTTCAAATATGATTTTTTATAAATTTGGAGTGGATGTTGTTTAGACTTGTTAGAAATAGTATAAGGAGGTTATATACAAAATTTAAAGTCATTTAGTAAAGATTTAGTCTGGTCCACCATTGTTGAACAAGCTTAAATAAGTATATTTATATTTCGAATTTGGTTTTAGTGGGTTTTGTTTAGACTTGTTAGAAATAGTATAAGGAGATTGTATACGAAATTTGAAGTCATTTAATGGAGATTTAAAATGGTTTTGAAAAAAAATTGCAATTGAAAATCGTGAAATAAATTCGTATACAGACATTTGTATAAAGGTGTAAAAAGTGAATAATAGTGTATACAAGGTATTTATACAATATTATACATCATTATACAAAAACTGACTTTGTCTTCTTCCTAGCGTCTTTTCTGAAATTTAACTCAAATTTTGCTCAAATTTACTCCAAATTTTAATTTTGAACTCCTTCTATATTTTTAATTAATTGGAACAACACCCAATCCAAACAACTAACAAATTAAAAAAATCCTATTTTTAAAAGCGAAGCTTTGAATGGCCTTCAATGGTGGGACTTCTATTCTTCAATTTATTACATTCACACGCATACATTGCAACTAGGTAATACAGTTATAACTTGGCAACTCTGTAACCAAAAGAGAATAGGCCAAGATTTTAAACTAATGAATTTTTTCCACACAATCAACTACTATTTTCACACAAAGGTGGCAGAAAATGCAAAGCAGAAACTGCAGACAACTAAAAATTAGCTAGCTTCCAATAATTTCTTTTCAATCATGTACACATTGGGCTAAGCCGGGTAAAGATTTGAAATATTGGCCAATTTGCGTTATGTGGTCCGGCGAAGTGATTCTAAATGTAATTGTTCCCTTTTCTAAGCAAGTATACACTGTTAAAATATCATGGTATAGCCAGTTTTCACACTGGTCAATGAAAAATAGCCAGCGTTTATCAAGTCAATGAAAAATAGCCACTATTTTGCTGCAACAGGGACCGGTCCAGTATAATATACGGGAGTTCTAGTGCATTTGTGTACGAACTCCAGCATATTATGCTGGACCGGTACACTTAGCTAACTCCTGTAAAATTTGCGGGAGACTGGAGCACCAGTGCTCCAAACTCCAGTATATTATACTGGACAATTATACTTGCTGGAACTCCCGTAAAATTTGCGGGAGTTCCAACATAGTTATCCTGGAACTCCCGTAAAATTTGCGGGCGTATTTTTCCGGATTTTGAACAGTGTTTTCGCTCAAATTTAAAGTGGCTAAATTTCGATGACTTTTGAAACTTGGCTATTTTTCAACGACCAGTGATAAATCTGGCTATTTTTGAATTTCTCCCGTATACACTACTACATGACTATGGTTAGCCCAACAATTAGTGGAGCAACAATAAAACGCTGGGCTTGTCAAATGACAAATTCCAACAGAACTCAATGTAGCCTGCGGGCTTGCATTTTAGCACTTGTAATTTGATTAAAAAGATAATGGACACTAATCAGTCAAAATTAAAGCACAAAACATATATTGCTTAAGAAATAAGCCATCTTCCCCTTCCAAGATATTTCAAATCAAGGACCTAAACATGTTATCCATAAGATTTCAATATACTAATAGGTATGTATAGCAGTATTAACTACAACGCAAAGGAATCAGTAACTGTGCCACCACGGTGGCCAAACAGCATAGCACTCCAATATCCCAAACACAAATAGAAAACTTGACAGCCACTACTACATAACTGCACTGGATATACTTCACAACTTGAGTTCCTTAAGCTTCTTGATGAACTTCCTCCTCATCTTCATAGTCATAACCTTCCTCCTCAGCTGTTGCGTCTTGATATTGCTGGTACTCAGAAACTAAATCATTCATGTTGCTTTCAGCCTCAGTAAACTCCATTTCATCCATCCCTTCTCCAGTGTACCAATGCAAGAAAGCCTTTCTGCGGAACATAGCTGTGAACTGCTCACTAACCCTGCGGAACATCTCCTGAATTGAGGTGGAATTACCAATGAAAGTTGAGGCCATCTTCAGACCAGTTGGAGGGATGTCACATACTGTTGACTTTACGTTGTTAGGGATCCACTCCACAAAATATGAAGAGTTCTTGTTCTGCACATTTATCATCTGTTCGTCAACTTCCTTGGTGCTCATTTTTCCACGAAACATAGCTGAAGCAGTCAAATATCGACCATGACGAGGATCAGCAGCGCACATCATATTTTTTGCATCCCACATCTGCTGTGTTAGCTCTGGAACAGTCAAGGCCCGATATTGTTGCGACCCACGAGATGTGAGTGGAGCAAATCCGACCATGAAGAAATGCAACCGGGGGAATGGGATGAGGTTAACAGCAAGCTTGCGGAGATCAGAGTTGAGTTGACCAGGGAAGCGGAGACAGCAAGTTACACCACTCATGGTGGCAGAAATCAAATGGTTTAGGTCTCCAACTGAGGCAAATTCATCCATCAGTAAATAAATCAACAAAATCCACTGTATGAAGTATATTAATAACAATGGTACATGCAGTAGAATGCATGCACCAAATTAGGGGGGCTGAGTACGATTTTAAAATGGAAGAAAAGGAAAACGATGGCAAGCACTAATATGTAGTGATCATACAACCAGAATCATACACAATCAAAAACTTTTGCACATAATATTGACTGAAAAGGATAGCAAAGATTCTAAATACAATTAGATAACCAACTGAAAATGATACTTCAAATCAACTTTCCGATAAATGAGAAGTTTAGAAACATATAATATGTTCAGCACATACATAAATGAATGGCACCCTATCCTTCCCCAGCTCATCTCAAATTTAATGGAGTATTTTAAGTCAAAATAGATGATAAAACTAACCCAAGGTGCATGAAATATATGAAAATATAGCACACAAGTATCAGGTTGCATTAGAAAAAGAGCAGGTAACTTTAAAAAGGGATAACTTACAGCTCGGTGTAGTAAGTTTGAGAGTGCGGAAGCAAATGTCATAAAGAGCTTCATTATCCAACACCATACACTCATCAGCATTCTCAACAAGCTGGTGAACAGAGAGAGTAGCATTATAGGGCTCAACAACTGTGTCTGAAACCTTGGGGGAAGGGAAAACAGAGAAGGTAAGCATCATTCTATCTGGGTACTCCTCCCTGATCTTTGAAATAAGGAGAGTTCCCATTCCTGATCCAGTTCCACCTCCCAAAGAGTGACAAACCTGGAAACCTGAAATCAAAAACAAAGTCCAAATTCATTTGTTTAGCATATCAGATTACTCAATAGTGGACAAGGTATTTACTTCAAGCACAAAATGCATTCACAAGATGTAAGCTAAAGGTAGCCAGCCCAACCTTTTATTCATTTTAAAGGTCTAAATACCCAATCTATTTTAGATCAACGACCCATGCAAGCAGTCTGAATTTATAAAACCCAAAGCGCATTCCCATTACATAGTCATAGACCTTCTTCATTTGACTTAATTCTGGACCAAAAATAAGGCATTTATACCAAACAAATAGATTTAAGCCATTGCAGCAACCATCACATAGTCATTAAGAGAATAGTTGAGTTGCTCAAAACAAGCTAAATAAATAACTAACAAAATAAGAACAGATACGTCCTGAATTACAGTGTTAAGTAACATATCACTCAATTATTCCCCATAACTAGCGACTTAGCCAAAATAGACACAAATTTTCTTACCACGATGAAAGACGTTTTTCAGTAAAAACTGAAATACAAACACATTGAACCTTCATATGCGCTAATATATAAGAAACCTACGTTAAATCAAAGCACTCATTCAAACAGGTACCGTAACTCTTATATTAAAAATACACTCCAAAGGATGCACGATAAACAATCTATTTTAAATTACGAAAAATAAATAATCATAACAAAAACACCAGAATGACAGTGGTAAGTAACATATCACTTGATTATTTGTCATAATAACAAGCGGTTTCTCCAAATAAATACAAAAAAATTCCTAATCAATCAATTAAAGAGATTAATTTAGTAAAATCGGAATTAAAGCGCTTAACAAGACAATTAAATAGTGAAACTGAGGAGAAATATGAAGTACCTTGTAAACAGTCACAGTTTTCAGCCTCCTTCCTCACAACATCGAGAACCGAATCAATAAGCTCGGCTCCCTCAGTGTAGTGACCCTTGGCCCAGTTATTACCGGCACCAGACTGTCCAAAAACAAAGTTATCGGGCCGGAAAATCTGACCATATGGCCCAGATCTGACACTATCCATAGTTCCAGGCTCCAAATCCATGAGGACGGCGCGTGGAACAAACCTTCCACAACTCGCTTCGTTATAGTAAACATTCAACCGCTCCAGTTGAAGATCATTGTCTCCTGCATACCTTCCGGTGGAATCAATGCCGTGTTCGGCACAGATAACTTCCCAAAACTTGGCTCCGATTTGGTTCCCGCACTGGCCTCCTTGAATATGCAAAATCTCACGCATTTTTGCTGATGAAATTTGAATTGATTTTGGATTTTTCTGTGCTTTTGTTTTTTAGGAGTGAGGAAAGTGAGGGTTTTAGTGGTGTAGAGAGAATAATTGAATTTGGGAAATGCAGCAGAGAAGGGGGAGAGTTTATATATTGGAAAGCCGCGAGTAAACGGGAGCTTTTTCGCCGTTAACTGTAACGGTGGTGGAAACGTTTCGATTTAGTGGGAATTTTTGAATTTTGAAATGTAACGAAAATTTTGGGGTGGGTTGGGATATCGTAATCACCGTACGTGTATAGTTAGTTGTACATAGCAGTGATATGAATGTGAAAGGTGGCACTGGTACGTAATTGAGAGGAGACATGTCTCATGATGCTTCTTTTTTTCCATATTCTGCAGATATTTTGCTAGTTTTGGAACTATACATTTTTATTTAACATGATTCTTTCGTAAATGTTTTGATGTTTGTAATTCTAGATAAATTGTAGTAATTCATTATCATCCCCCAAATTTTCTTTAAAAATCAAACTCATCCCCCAACTTTGAACAATTATCATTTTGCTCTTCATATCAAAGGTGACTTCTTAAAACATCTATTTTACCCTCTAAAATTATTATCTCTTATTTTTATTCTTCAATATAATGATATTTTCTTATTTTAATTAATGTTATCGACTTACCTATAGAAAAATTTTAAAAAGTTTTTTGAAACCAAAAAGAGTAAGAAGGGGTAGTCAAGCATATTAGTTAATGACGTTCAATAGTGAAAAAAATTAGAAAAATAAAAAATTACAATAAATAATTTACTCGTATGAGTAATTTTATTAATAGCAAACTCAATCTATTCACAAATTTGAGAACAACGAAGGATAATGCTGACGAGGATGGTGGACCAATATAGAGACAAAGTCGAGGCAGCCCAGTACCGCTTGAAAAACATCATTGAGTATGAAAAGCGGCAGTCCCGAAGGGAGGCCCTCGAGGAGGTTCATGCTCGGGGTTTTGATTTGTCGACCGAGATCGAGAACGCCAAGAAGCTCGAGGCCGAGGCCAAGAAATTGGCTTACCCCAAGGAAGAGGAAGATTCCGAGGGTGATGGTCCCGGTGATGAGGCATCCCCCGGTGAAGGCCAGTCACTTAGACGCTTCACAGATGTTTTTGTTTTTTTGTATTACCTTCCTTTTTTTGAGGCTGTTTGGCTTTTGTAAAAATTTGTATCGAGGCCGTTTGGCCCTTGTAAGAAATCTTTTGATATACATGTAAGGCTTTTTCTCTTCAACAATTTATGAGTTTTTTCTTTGCTTTATTATTTATATTTGCAAAGAACGAAATGCCTTAGCACGAAATAGTTAGGGCATGTTTGGAGGTTCGAACAAGCCTTGCCTTGAACATTATTTTGTTTAAGGCATTGTGGGGGTTTGCTATGACCGAAAATCTTTTCCCAAAGTACTTATAATTTTTTAGATTATAGTTTTCCAAGGGTAGCATTTAGAGCCGGCTAAGAAATTTTAAGGCTTGTTTTTTCTTACAGATCTCGGACGTTTCCGAGCCATTTTCATATGGCTGTAGACTTTTTAGTTCGGGTGTTGCTCAGTGGGCTTGTTATCCTGAGTTATCCGGAATAACAGTCCCCGAATGGGATGGCCGTAGCCTTTAAAGTTCGGGCACTGCCTAATAATCTTGTGCCCCGGGGCTCTGATAGCCCGAGCCGTCTGAGTTTGTCTTTAGACCGAAGTCCCCGAGTGGGAGTGATCGTTTAAACTCGGATTAAGGCGGACCTTGGGCTCGATACCTTTAGGGGATCGGATGTAGGAAATTCCTTAAGAAATGAAAAAAGAAAAAATTTAAAGGGACAATATATTTATCCGCAAGATAGACACTTCTTTTTATTCTTGTGCGTAATAGTTACACATGTGTACAAGCTTTGTGCCAGGGCTCAAGCAGTCTATGCGGGCACGGCTTATTTGACTGTTTGTTCGTTACAGTAAATCCTATTGATTGAGCCGAGACCTTTCAATCACAAAGTCTCTTCCTTGCTAAAGCCGTTATCTGAGGGTAATGCCCCCAGTGTCCGAGGTTGATCTTAGAGAAGCCTCAGATACTGTTGATGTGATCTTTGACACCGATTCATGATCGGCCTTCGATTCTAAGTTAGCACAATTCACTGTTGCCTCGTTAAAAACCTTGCTAGAAAATTCATTTGTGACAAAACTGGTTTAAGGAGAAAAGAGTGCAATGCGTACTTTCAGGCCTAAAAATTGTATCGTTCCTTGTTGGTTACCTGCAAGTGTTAGGTCAAAAGTAAGTAAAAGGAATGAATGGGGTCGTACCTTAGCAGTAGTATCGCTTTACGTGAGTTACATTCCAGTTATTTGGTAGTCGTTCAGCGTTCATTGCTCTGAGTTTGTACGATCCTTTTCCGGTGATCTCGATTATTTGATATGGCCCTTCCTAGTTCGGTCCCAATTTCCCCTCGTTCGTATTTCGGGTGCTTAGTGTGACCCTTCTTAACACTAAGTCCCCGATATTGAAGTATCGAAGGTTGGCCCTTTGATTGTCATATCTCTCGATCCGTTGTTTTTGGGCGGCCAACCGGACAAGGGCGGCTTCGCGTCTTTTATCTAATAGCTCCAAGCTCGTATTCATGGCATCGTCATTCGATTCCTTGGTTGCGTATCGGAACCTGAGACTTGGTTCTCTGACTTCGACCGGTATTTGAGATTTGGCGTTGTAAACCAACAAGAATGGGGTGGCCCCGGTACTAGACTTCGAGGTCGTACGGTATGCCCATAGGACTTCGGGCAGGATTTCCTTCCATTTTCCTTTGGCGTCGGTTAACCTCTTTTTGAGGTTTTGGAGTATGGTCTTGTTGGTCGATTCTACTTGTCCGTTCCCACTAAGGTGGTAGGATATTGATAGGATCCTTTTGATCTTATGGTCTTTAAGAAACTTGCTTACTTTTCTACCGATGAATTGTTTCCCGTTGTCGCACACGATCTCGGCCAGCATTCCGAATCGGCATATGATATGGTCCCAAATGAATTTGATGACTTCCTTCTCCCTGACCTCTCGTATGCCTGGGCTTCCACCCACTTAGGAAAATAGTCAGTCATGAATAATATAAATTGAGACTTATCGGGTGCCAATGGGAGGGGGCCAACGATATCCATTCCCCACTTCATGAACGGCCATGGTGACAAAACCGAATGCAGCAGCTCCCTGGGTTGATGAATCATCGGAGCATGTCTTTGGCATTCATTATATTTTCGTACGAACTCCTTTGCGTCCTTTTCCATGTTGATCCAGCAGTTGCCAACTCTTATTACCTTTCGAACTAATAATTCGGCGCCTGCATGATTTCTGCAGGTGCCCTCATGAACTTCCCTCAGAACGTATTCGGTATCTCCTGGTCCTAGACATATTGCTAGTGGACCATCGAACGTTCTTCTGAACATGGTTCCGTCTTCGGACAAGATAAACTGGGCTGCCTTCGTACGCAGGGCCCTCGATTCTTTTGGATCCAAGGCAATTTTTCGGTTTTCAGATATTCTATATATTTTTTTCTTCGGTCCCAAGTCAGGCTTATAGAGTTTATCTCAGCGTGGCCCTCTTCCACTACCGATCTCATGAATTGTATGACTGTCCCCGAGTTGAGCTCGTCGTCCTTGACCAACGACCCTAAGTTAGCAAGGGCATCGGCCTCACTGTTTTGATCCCGAGGTACGTGTTGCAAAGTCCACTCCTTGAACCGATGTAATGTTACCTGCAACTTTTCCAGGTACCTTTTCTTTCGTTCTTTTCTAACCTCAAATGTCCCATTAACTTGGTTTACCACGAGGAGGGAGTCGCACTTAGCTTCGATCACCTCCGACCCCAAGCTTTTGGCTAGTTCGAGACCTGCAATCATGGCCTCATATTTGGCCTCGTTGTTAGTCAATTTCACAGTCCTAATAGATTGTCTAACTACATTGCCAGTTGGTGGCTTCAATGCAATGCCAAGTCCAGACCCTTTTGCGTACGAGGCGCTATTGGTAAAGAGGGTCCAGATCCCCGAAGACGCCCCCGATTTCACCAACAACTCTTTTTCGACCTCGAGTATTAGGGCCGACGTAAAGTCGGCCACGAAATATGCTAAAATTTGAGATTTAACGACTGTTCGGGGTCGATATTCAATATCGTACCCGTTGATTTCCACATCCCATTTGGCCAACCATCCCGAGAGCTCCGATTTATGCATTATATTTCGCAATGAGTAAGTAGTCACAACACATATAGGATGACACTGAAAGTATGGTTTTTCAGCTTCCTAAAGGCGCTTAGCAAAGCGAGCGCCAATTTTTCTAGGTGAGGTACCTAGTTTCGGCCTCGCCTAGAGTCCTGCTAACATAGTAAATTGGAAATTGCATGCCTTGCTCTTCCCGGACCAGGACTCCACTTACTGCTATCTCTGATACTGCCAAGTACGGGTATAGTTGTTCATATGTCTTCGGTGTGTGAAGTAGTGGTGGGCTCGATAGATATCGCTCTAGTTTTACGAAGGCCCGTTGGCATTCCGGAGTCCATGAGAAGTTATTACTTTTCTTCAGTAGCGAAAAGAATCGGTGGCTCTTGTCAGAGAACGTCGAGATGAATCGCCTCAGGGCGACTATGTGTCCGGTTAATCTTTGCACAGCCTTCACGTTTTCCACAGCCGTGATATCTTCGATGGATTTGATCTTGTCGGGGTTGATCTCGATTCCCTGGTTGGATACCATGAATCCGGGGAATTTACCTGATCCGACCCGAAACGCACATTTCTCTGGGTTCAACTTCATGTTCTATTTCTTCAATATGTTGAAGGTTTCCTGCAAATGTTTCAAATGAACCTCTGCTCACAGGGACTTAACCAACATATCGTCAATGTAAACCTCCATTGATTTTCCTATTTGTTCCTCGAACATCCGATTTACTAGGCGTTGATAAGCGGCACCAGCGTTTTTTAATCCGAACGGCATCATGTTATAGCAGTATGTGCCGTACTTAGTGATGAAGGAGGTTTTTTCCTAATCATCCGGGTTCATCCGCATTTGGTTGTACCCGGAGTAGGCGTCGAGACCACTGAGGATCTCGTGGCCGGCTGTGGCATCGATCATGCGGTCGATGTTGGGCAAATGGAAGGAGTCCTTTAGACGCGCCTTATTCAAATCCTTATAATCTACACATATTCTTAATTTATTCCCTTTTTTTTGGGACTACTACTATGTGTGCTAACCAATCCAGGTATTTAACCTCCCGAATAGACCTTATTTTAAGGAGTTTAAATATCTCGTCCTTGATGAAAGCAAGTTTGACCTCGATCTGGGGTCTCCTCTTTTGCTTGACTGGGTGGAATTTTGGGTCCAAGCTTAGCTTGTGGGTTTTTATCTCCGGCGGGATCCCTGTCATATCAAGGTGGGACCAAGCGAAACAATCTATGTTAGTTATAAGAAATTGAATGAGTTTTTTCCTGAGCTCGTGACTTAACCCCATGCCCAGGTATACCTTTCGATTGGGTAGATGCTCGATCAAAATGACCTGTTCCAGCTCCTCGACCGTGGATTTAGTGGTGTCGCAGTCATCAGGGGCAATAAAAGATCTGGGGGCTCCGTAGCCATCGTCCTCGTCTACCCCTCGTTCCTCTGATTCTGCCGAGGCTGGTATCGATGATTGCTATTTGGCCTCGTCTTTGACTATTCGGTTTGGATCCTCTGATGTTGAAAGTGTAGGTGCCGGGATCACTTCATCGATCGCGAAGATTTCCTTGGCGGCCGGTTGTTCCTCATAAACTGGTTTGACTCCGCTGGGTGTTGGGAATTTCAGCACCTGGTGCAGTGTCGAGGGCACTGCTCTCATGTTGTGAATCCATGGCCTCCCAAATAAAATGTTGTATCTCATATCTCCCTCGATTATATAGAATTTGGCTTCCTGCACGGTTCCGGCAACATTCACCAGTAATGTTGTCTACTCTTTAGTGGTCTCGCATGCCATGTTGAACAAGTTTAGGACTCGGACCGCAGGTACAAACTAGTCTTGTAGGCCGAGTTGTTCCACGACCCTTGATCTGATTATGTTAGTTGAGCTACCTGGATCAATTAACATATGCTTAATTCTAGATTTATTTATGAGTACCGATATTACCAGTGCATTGTTATGGGGTTGCATGATCCCCTCAACATCTTCGTCGTTGAAAGACAAGGTTCCTTCCGATACGTAATCCCGAGTCCGTTTCTCCTTTGTGATGGATCTTTGGTGTGCTTCGGCATCGGCCCTGGGGAATGTCGACCCATGGATGATCATTAATGACGTGCTGAGGTTCCTCTTGCTCGGTCTATCTGTTAGAATCCCTGTTCCTGAAGTGGTTCTTGGCCCGATCACTCAGGAACTCTCGGAGATGCCCGTTGTTGAACAGTCGGGCCACCTCTTCTCTTAATTCGGGTAGTCTCCTGTCCTGTGGCCATGGGTGCCGTGATATTTGCACATTAGGTTGGGATCCCTTTGGGATGGATCGTATTGTAGAGGTCGAGGCCATTTGGTGTCCTTGATGCGTCCGATAGCTGATACAATGGCGACACCATCGGCGTTAAAGTTATATTCCTATAACCTTGGTGCTTCCTTAGGCCCAATAGGCTTGTCAAAACCGTTCTTTCTCATGAGTCCCGGTTTCTCTGACCTCGATCACTTCTCATTTCATTTCGCATAGAATTCCGCCCGGACCACTGCTTCTTCGGTCTCTATTGTACGGGTAGTACCGATCCCTGTTTGATCTCGGTTCATGGTCGTTATATATCTTGACTCTGTCGATGGGTCTGACGGGATAAACGGACCCCGAAGAAGCCCCAAGCTGATCATCTTCGACTCTAATTTTTGATTGATGCACATCGACCCAAGTAACAACTAGATATTCTATCAGATTTTGCTTCAACTGTTGTGAAGCTACCGACCTTCGAACATTCAGTCCCTGGGTGAAAGGTTGAACGTCCCAATCATCAGCAACCGGTGGCAGATCCATCTGTCCCATTTCAAATCGGTACACGAACTCTCTGAGCATCTCATTATCTTTTTGTCTTACTTTGAAAAGGTCCGACTTTCTGGTTTCGACCATGATAGCCCTGGCGTGTGCTTTCACAAAAGAGTATGCAAGCATAGCAAATGAGTCAATAGAATTAGGAGGTAAGTTGTGATACCATATCATAGCTCTCTTTGACAGGGTATCTCCAAATTTCTTCAACAAGAAAGACTCGATCTCATCATCCTCTAAGTCGTTCCCTGTGATGGCGCATGTGTAGAAGGTAACATGCTCGTTTGGGTCGGTCGTTCCATTGTACTTAAGAATCTCGGGCATGCGGAACTTCTTAAGGATCGGCTTTGGAGCCGCGCTCGGAGGGAAAGGTTTTTGCACGAACTTCTTAGAATCCAGGCCTTTCAGTATCGGCGGTGCTTCTGGGATTTGGTCGACCCTAGAATTGTAGGTTTCCACCTTTTTGTCATTTGCTTCGATTTTCTTCTCCCCTGATTCTACCCGTTTTGTCAGTTCCTCGAGCATTTTTATGATCTCGGGGTTAGTCCTTGATTCATTTTTATTCGACCTGACCGATTCGTCCCTGCGGGTGACTTCCCGGGACGGATTGGGTTTACTTCTGCTCGGTGCGCGGCTTTGGTTCTGTAACTGAGCTATCACCGCCTGTTAAGCCTGTAACGTTTCGAAGATCATCCGTAAATTGATCCCGTCTCCTCCATTGTTTTGTGTATTTTGAGCTGCCGATCAGGCTCCACCACGGACGCTATTCTCGAGGTCGAGGCAGATTTATGTCGATAGCCACATGCGAGTTAGCGTCAAACGGGTCTGCGACTGGAATCCCGATGGGATCAACGGGCGGTACCTCATCACCGGGCACTATGTTGTTATTTTCACCGTGATGATCAGACTCATTGTCAACATGTAGGGGTGCTGATTGAGAGTTTGGCATTTTTTGAGTTTTAACCTGTAATTAGAGACACTTCAAAGAACAAGTGTAAAGTAGTGTGTGTTATGGAGATTTGTATCAAATAATCACAATTATCCTTAGCTCCACGGTGGGCGCCAAAATATTTATCTCTAAAATCGGATAGCGATTGAATTTGTAAGTGGTTTTAAGGATATGCGGATTAACTTGACACAAAATGATAAACTAAGTTGCAATTGAAATAAACAATGATAAAATCAACTCAAACCACACGAATTGAACAATTACATTCTTGGGAGATTAGCCAACCTCGAATTAGATGCACTTCGATCGGTACCAGGACACAATTGAATAAAAGCTTAAAGAGAAAAAATAATGTTTTGTTTGTAATGCGTGTTACAATATCCTTTACAAGTAATCAAACCCCCTTCATATAGTGGGGTAGTCCTATATTAGGTACAATTTTATAAAAGGTAAAAATACCTAATTAACTGATTGTTGATCTCACATCGATATATGCCGAGATCTCCATCGTGATATTCGGTCGGTCACAGATATCATAGCCTTCTGTTGGCCGAGCTTGACTACCTGACAACGTTCTTCGAAGTTAATCAAGGCTAGGACCGATCCCGAATCACGTCCTCGATATCCTTGAGGGAGGGCGTTATGGTCCGGACTCAGAATTGATGAGATCCCTACCTCGGTCTGGGCCTCATGTTACCGTATCTCAAGCTTGGCCTATCATGTCGGAGACCGGGATGTACTACGAGACCGGTTTTACCCGTATACATAGATATTGCATAGGCTAAAAGGATGAAAATGATAATTGTTCAAAGTTGAAAGATGAGTTTGATTTTTAGAGTAAACTTGAGGGATGTAAATGATTTTCACCCTTTTCTAAATAATAATTTTATTTGTCAAAACATTTTAAAAAAATGATATCTAGATTGAGATGTAAATTAGAAAATATTGTAACTCTAAATCTCATATAAACAATTACTCTACAACATAGTAACTCTTAATTGCCCACCGCCCAGGTATAAAAAGAAAACAAATTATCTTATCACCTCATAAAGTAAGGGAAAAATTTATTCACCAAGTAAATGAATGGTCTAACATGTGTTTTGCATACGAATTTCTTTTACTTAATCATACTTATACTAGAGTATCTCTAACTTCTGACTCTTATAATTAAATTATTTTATATTTAAGTATAAAGTGTGGACAAAAACTTTTCCAGAATTGCAATATTCTAGTCAATTTTCAGACAGAAGGGTGAGTGAATGTGGCCCTGTAACGGCGTTTAATAGTGTTGCTAAAGCCATCTGGAGAGGTGATGGGCAACATATATCCGAAACGTGATTTTCACTCCTAACAACCGGAAAATGAAAAGGACATGTCAGAATAATCCATATATGTTGCTTGTTGCACTGCCACTCTCAGTATAGAAATAGAGAGATGCCAAGGATTAGTCAAGTGACAAGTAGACCCATTAATCATTAAACATTTACCATGAAGCAACCATTCTCTATCCATTGCTAACTTCTTATTCAAGCAAAATAAGCTCTCTCGTTTACATATACACAACAACACTTTTAACACTTTTTTAATTAAGATACATCCACTTGCAGAATTTATTTGGGTATGTCAACGAATTGGACCATAAGCTTAATTCAACCTTAAAATTAGACCTTGTGTGATTGAATCAACACCACATATTACAAAAACTCATATATATATCCTTATCAAATGTGAGATTGTAACCGATGTGTGGCCAAAATACTATATTTTTAGTACTTTACTCGCCTTATATGTTATTAATCTAGTGGTTAATTGTGCGACGTTTGAGCTAAATTATGTTGTTTTATGTGTAGGAGCATCGGAAGACAAAGATGAATGAAAGTTGTACAAAAAGAGAACCAAAATGCAAGAAAAGAGTACAAAAGCATCAAGTACCCAAATCGTGCTACAGACAAGTAAAGCCAGCTCTATAGCCAGCTTGATCGCATTACAGGCCAAGCGTATCCAGCTCTGTAGCTAGACTGACCGCGCTATAAGCCTGGCCTCGCGAGGTCTATAGCCCGGTAATCAAAAGTGCGTGAATTAAAAGACTCCGACCCAAATTTGGACTCAAGGACTTCAACCCTAGCCTATAAATACTCCCTACACATGCTAAGAAGAGGGAGACCTTTAGAGCAGATTCGACCTAAAGGGAGGACGTTTTTGACAGGGGATTCGGCCTAAGGAGGCAAGAACACACTAGGAGCAAGGCGGAGAATTCTTCTATGAGTTTTTCACTTCCTTCTTCCTATTTTCATTATTGGTTATGAATTCTAGTATTGTGCTTTTGCATACTATTATGAATAACTGATTCGTTATCTAGAATTTTGATGGAACCTTTTGTAGGATAAATTCTTGTGATGTTTTTATATAATTGAGCCGTTGGATTTCTCTATTTATTCAACTACGTGTTTATTGATGTTGATTGAATGGCCATCAATTAACTGTGCCTATTTAGTGTGTATATTGCTCTCGAGAGAGAGAGTATGCATTTAGGTAGTTGTTGAACAACATCACTCCTAATGTATGTGAGAGATCAATACGGAGGGTTTAAAGGTGGGATTTGAGATAACGAAACTTTGGTGCGATCGTAGTAAGCGGTAAATTAGTGCAAGTTAGCATAGTTCGAGAATACGTCTAGTAAATTATGATAGTTGCTCGAGAGAGAGCTACGACACCTAAAGTACTCACGATTAGTAGAGAATATTTAGGCGAAATTATAGAAGGCATAGCGGGAAGGATTCCGACAATTTGGGGAATCATAACTCTAGACCTCCTTAGTCTTGTCTCAAATTCCATCCATGTTAGTTGATAATTTTACTGCTTTATGATATTTGTTAGTTAATTAGTTAGAAATAAACGTTATAATCTTTATAATTAGGAAATTATTTGGACTTGTGTTTCTTAGCAATATTGAACAACTGTAGCTAAGCCTTAGTTCTTTGTGGGATTCGACTCCGGACTTGTAACCTGATTATTTTTGCAACGACCGCTTAGTCCTTTTTATAAGGCATAGTTGAGCGTTATCAGTAACATTTCTTGCACACTTTTGACCGGGTATGAAATGTAATCGAAATAACAAGGCGTCATGCGAAAGCTAGCAAAGCAAATCTCGGCGATGATAAATCAGACGGCGAATAGAATTATACTAAAAGAGTCATAATATACTTTAACATGTTTGGTCGATTGACCTACATATATATGAGAAAACTAATATAAAAACTATTACGCGAAAAATCTCCCCCTAAACAAGACTTTCTTAAGTACTACATTGTGGATGCTATTGTGTTATTGTATATATATGAAGGAGGGATTTTCAATTTCTAAAGGTCAAAACCTTTTCTTCCGAGAAAAGAAGCTCTCAAATATGAAAGAGATCTAAATCCTTTTAGTAAAAGTAAAATCAATTATGGTATACTATAATTTTTCTTCCTTGAAGAAAAGATGAAATTCAAACATGAAAAAAAAGATTCTAAGTTAAAATCCAAACAATGTGATCCTGGACCTAGTAGAGTCACGAAATATGATTTATAAAGTGAGAATAATAGTCCAAGATTATATGAGAAGAGAACAAGTCATACCTTTGAGTCTTCGACTAATGTTGGATTAATCAGGACACGTCTTTGGGAATTCATGTCTCCTTATTGGCTTATACTCACATAGAGGAAAGTTGAGTGTGTAAATATCTGTCTTGTATTCAATGCTAACTCAGTTTATGCTAATATTGTAGTAACTCGAATTGCCTAATTTACTTTCCGTTCTCTTTTTTTCTTGTTTGTTCTTTTCTTTAATCCAATTATTTGAGCCAATTGATCCACACCTTACTGAATACTGATGCATTTTTCTTTTAAGTTGTCAAGTAACAATAGACTGACTGAATTGTGATAAAGCTCGACAAGATAGATTCTTTGGCGCGTCTGAATTTTAATTCATTTTTTTCATTAACTAAAACCATGTTTCTATTGGGAGTTAATCTTTTTTGTATAAAGTTATATGCTATCCACTTGGTTCGTTTTATAATTAGTTAGTTGTTTAGTTACTTTCCAAAAACTATGACAACTCATTATCATATTTATTTTTGTAATTGTTTGATTACCCAACTAAATATAATTTGAAAGGAAAAAAACAAAATTTACTCATTTATACGATAAATTTCAATAAACAATTAGAAATAGTTTCAAAATTCCGGGAAAACAGGACTTGGAATTCTTTTAGGAAGACCTTTTAGGAAAGTGAAATGAAAGAAATATAATGGAGTAAAAGATTTGCAAAGTTATTTTGGTCTGATGAAATTTTAGAAAACAAATCATCAAACTTCAATTTCTAACTAACTTCTTGAAGGGATTCATTTACTAATGTGAAAATAAATGCCTCAATGAGATGTTATCTAATTATTTTAAACTCTTAAATAATGATATCTTTCACAATTTTAATATGGTACTAAAGCTAGTATTGAGTTCACCGGTTAGAATCGATCATCATCACCTTTCAACAATAATTTTCCATTTTTAAATTGATCCATAAAGGCACCTGACCTAAAATAAACAAAATAGAAATGTCCCATTTTTTAATTGATTGGACAGTCTTTTGCTTGGATGTATTAGAAAATAATCCAGTGCATAATAACTCGATATTATTTATCTTCTGTTTGGTTAGTATTTTCATTTCCAGTATAATTAGTATCCGTAACTTGTACCTTAATCTATGTATTATTTATACGGAGACAACAAGAATTAACATATATATATATATATATATATATATATATATATATATATATATATATATATATATATAATTTAATTTTTATTTTATTTGGTTTGATAATGATATGAGTTAAATTTGAATAAAATATAAGAATTAATAGAGTCGACCCAACCTTATTTGAGATTGAGATGTAATTATTTTAATTGTATTAGAGTTTTTGGCCAATATTGTCCCTTATCTTTGAGGCTAGGTCTATTTTGGTCCCTCAAATATAACTCTGAGCATATTTAATCCTTTATCTTTGAGGGTAGGTCTATTTTGGTCCCTCAAATATAACGACGAGTATATTTAGTCCCTTAAGTATGCTAAGGTGGAACACCTTTAGTCTTACTGACAGAATTTGTTCAAAAACTAACGGTGTTAACCAACTCTGATTCATGAAGCAAATCTTCAGCTTTGCAGAAAAACGTTTCCTCTCCTTTTATTGGATAATGCAAATTATCACTTTAATTCCTCATTTTTAATGTCTTCTAAAATTTTGGCCTTGAAAATGTATAAAATTTGTATATTATTTTGTGTGTATATATATATATATACAAAAATTATAGTACAACCTTTATATACATTTTCGGGTACCAAATGTAAATAGTTTCTGGCGTGGGCTAAAAGTGAGAATACAATCTGGTTATTCGTTTGCTTCAATAATATGCCTAGAAGTGATCTTGGCAGCTCTATTTTTTAAAAAATAAATTAACTTTTCTTTTTGGAAAAATCAACCGAAATTTTTAAAAATAAAAGTTTCAACGTTAAAATCTTAAATTTATCAGCTCTATTCTATTAGTGGGTGTTGGTTTATAAAATATTTTCGATAAGTAAATTAAAAAGACTGCGAGTGTCGAGAATCAACCCTGTAATTGATCTTGGATAGATTCTGTCAGTGAGACTAAAGGTGCTCCACTTTAGCATACTTAAGGGACTACATATGCTCAGGGTTATATTTGAGGGATCAAAATAGACTTACCCCCAAAGATAAGGGACTAAAGGTGCTCCACTTTAGCATACTTAAGGGACTAAATATGCTTAGAGTTATATTTTAGGGATCAAAATAGACCTACACTCAAAGATAAGGGACAATATTGGTCAAAAACTCAATTGTATTAGCTACGCTTGTATCAGATATTGAACAGTATTCTTTACAAAACTAATCCACAAAATTAAACGACCCTTCAGCTCTTAAGAGGACGTTTCATACACATAAATATTAGACAATACTTTGCTCTCTCATTTAATTTTCTTGTTCTATCTGCCTCCTTTTATCCTTTGACTACGTACACCTGTTTTCCTAAATTTGGTCCTATCGCATTGTCATATCAATGCCATGATGAGATATTGACATCTCATCTCCATAAATTGATTAAGTCACGAACTGTGTATTTTCCTACTGGTCCCAATTCCTAGGTGGTGAGAATATGGATGCATGGTTGAGGATTTACCGTATTTTGCTGGTCTAGAAAGGTTGAATTTTCCTACTCCTGTTTTTTAGGTTGGAATTTGGTGATTTTTAAAGTTAATATAAATCCATTTAAAAGATAACATAAATTAGTCCTACAAAAAAAAGGTTACGAACCATTGAATTTTTTTAGTTAGTTTGTCAAATATAGCAATGATAAAGAAAAAAAACATTTTTTTTTAGTTTGGCTCGATACGAAACAAATGACTCATATAAGAATCAAGCAAATTTTGAGTGAGGCGGGTTAGAATTATGACTTATTATTTAGTTTAAATTGTCATTCCAATCAAACTTTGAATGAATTTATGCAACCCGTTTGACAAAATCGTAAAAGAAAGAGATAAGATTGAGCTCAGACGAGCTCTAATGGAGGAAAATCAGTAATTCCAGTTAAGAGAAAAAAGAGAAGTGAGAAGCTTCGAGAAGCATAATTGGGGAAAATGTAATTGAATATTTCACCTTACAGAGAATGTCCAAATACCATATATATACACGTAACTTGTCCTGCCCACTCACTTGACAGCTGGCAACAATTGTTCACTAACTAAAAATGACTAACAGCTATTAACATCTAATATCTACTTAACAAAACTAACCAACTGAAAAAGAATTAAGAGGAAAAGAGGAAGAAAATAAATACAAATGTGTAACTAATATCAATACCCCCCTCAAGTTGGAAGGGAGGAATGCACTGCCAACTTGCTGAGTAGATCTGAATGTTTGATTCCAGTTAAAGACTTAGTGAAATGTCTGCGAGCTGCTCGTTGGTAGACACATGGTGTAAAGAGATTAGTCCCTCTCGCAGCTTGTTTCTAACAAAATGGCAGTCAACTTCTATGTGTTTTGTGCGCTCATGAAACACTGAATTTCGGACTATCTGCAAAGCTGCTTGGCTGTCACAAAACACTGGAACGGAAAGATTCATGGGTACAGTCAACTCTTCAAGGAGTGTAACCAACCAAACTAGCTCATCCACAACTTGTCTAGCTGCTCTATACTTCGCTTCAGCTGAAGATAAGGATATGGTGGACTGTTTCTTTGATTTCCAACTAATAGGACTGTTTCCGAGTAACACAATGTAGCCACTGACTGACTCAGTGGCCTCAGGGCATGCTGCCCAATCTGAGTCACAAAAAGCTCTTATTCCATAATCCTCAATGTTGGAAAAGAAAATTCCCAGGCTTGGATCACTCTTTAGATATCTCAAGACATGGTATGCAGCTTTCAGATGACTTTCTCTAGGTGACTACATGTATTGACTGAGGTGCTGGACACTGTAGGATATATCAAGCCTTGTATTTGTCAAAAAGTTTAGTTACTTACCAGTTTTCTGTAGTTGGAAAGGTCAATTAACAATGGACTTTCATCTGCCTTCAGCTTTGTAGAGGGATCAAGAGGTGATGTTAGGCTGGAATATTGGGCACATTCAAACTCTTTCAGCAGATCCATAGTGAATTTTCTTTGAAATATCAACACTCCATGTTCTTTGTAAAGTACTTCCATTCCTAAGAAGTAGTGTAACATTCCTAAATCTTTTATCTTGAAAGTTTCATGCAGGAAACTTTTCAAAGAATCAATCTCTTCCTGGTGACTCCCTGTTACAATAACATCATCTACATATACAGCTACAAACACCACTAAAGGTCCCTTCTTTTTGTGAAATAAGGAGTAGTCTAACAGTGAGTGTGTAACCTTTGAAACACAAAGCTGCAGTCAATTTCTCATACCATTGCCTGCTTGCTTGCTTGAGTCCATATAGAGACTTATTCAACTTGCATACTAAACCTGGCTTGTCTACTACTAGGCCCTGAGGCACCTCCATGTATACTTCCTCGTGTAGATCTCCATGAAGGAAGGCATTATTGACATCTAATTGAAACATCTGCCAACCTATTTTCATAGCAGCTCCTATTAGTGCTCTCACAGTTGTGGTTTTTATAACAGGTGAGAATGTTTATGTGTAATCTATCCCTGCTTTCTGTGTGTATCCCTTTACCATTAGTCTAGACTTAAACCTCTCAATACTATCATCAGACTTGTATTTTATTTTGTTCACCCACTTACACCCTATTCCACTTTTGCCAACTAGTAATGGTACAAGACTCCATGTATTGTTTGCCATCAAAGCCTCAAACTTTGATTCATGGCTGACTGCCATGCATGGCTCACAACTGCCTCTTCAAAAGAAATAGGTTCACATTCATGTGAAATATTTCTTACCAATTGCTGACTGTCAGAACTTAACACATTAAAAGAGATATATTGTACATTAGGTACATAAGTGGCAAAGGAAAGAGAAGAGTTACTGTCATTTGAAAAATCAGACTGTGGAGAGGATTGATTCTGTAGGTCATGTAGCTTAGGGAGAATAGTTCTAGTCTTTTAGGTATGTAGGAATTTTGTGTGTTCTAGAGGGTCTAGTTTGTGTGGGGCCTAAATGATGTTCTTGTAGGCTTGCAATGCTTGGACTATTTGTATTGGGTGGAGATTCTTGGTGTTCATTGTTAGGTGACATATGTTCACTATGGTTGAACTCTGTGAACTGTGTCCTGTTGGAGATGGACTGCGGTGAAAACTGCCTATGCGAAGGTTCAGGTGACACTGCATTGTGATGTTAGTTTGATGGGTTTGAAGCTATTTCTCTGGGAGGAAAGAAGTCAGAAGCCAATTTTGTATTGACTTGAGGAAATGAAGGAAAAACTTTGTTTGTCTTTGAAAGCAAAGTGAAAGGAAAGACATCCTCATGGAAGACTACATATCTTGAAACATGGATCCTTTTTGTGATTAAATTTAACACCTTATAGCCCTTTGTTCCAAAGGGGTCCTCCACAAACACATGAGGCAGAGTTCTAGCTTCAAATTTGTCCCTATGAGTCTTAAGTGTGGCAGGAAAGCGTAGACAACCAAAACTCTTGAGATGTGAGTAGGAGGGCTTTTTCTTATAGAGTAGTTCAAGAGGGAATTTGCCCTTGAGAGAAGAAGACGGTAGTCTGTTTATTATGTAAGTGGAGGTAAGAATACATCTCCCCAATACTGTAAGGGTAGTTTTGATTGATACAACAGTGCCCTTGCTGTTTCCAGCAAGTACTTATGTTTTCTCTCCACTACCCCATTTTGTTGGGGTGTGTATGGACAGGTTCTTTGGTGAGTGGCTCCCAAAGATTTAAAGAAAGAGGTAGTTTCTAAATTAATGAACACCGTCCCATTGTCTGTTCTTATAGTTTTGATAAATGTGTCAAACTGAGTTTTCACCATAGCAAAGAAAGCTTTATGATTTGTAGAGTATTGCTCTTACAACTCAATAGATGTGTCCATGTGCACCTACTGTAATCATCTACAAAGGTGATGAAATACTTGTGTCTATCATGAGTTGCAATGTGATATAGTCCCCATAAATCAATATGTAATATTACAAAGATTTTAGTTGTAAGAGTGGTTCTTTCTGGAAAAGGTAGTCTGTTTTGTCTGGCCATCGGGCATATAGGGCAAAGAAAAGGTTGTGTAGGTGTAAATCTGATAGGTATCTCATTAATCCCCTTCATCTTGGCAAATGGAACATGTCCTAGTCTATTGTGCCACAAAAGTTCAACCATATTTCCATCAGATGTAGATGTGAAAGTAGAGACAGAGGTAGATATATTTGACAGAGAAACATTTTCTTTACTACTTGAAGATGAAGTATTAACACTGGAGTATTTCTGCGAGTCAACACACATCGTATTACAAGCATGATATGAAATAGGTAAACTAGATACAACAGGAGGAACAAGATGTGAATGAGGTGTGTATTATTCTTATCAGGTACAGTAGATGAAACTTGAGTAGGAGTTTGAGTAGATGAAACATATTTGCAGAGTTCTGAAATGTGATAGTATAGGCCATCAGAAGCCTTACCAATCTCCAGAGGCCTCTTCAGTGAAGGGGCCTGCAGAAGAATACATGTCAATTTGGTAAAGATAACATAGTAATCAAACTGAACTGTTAAACAATGGATAGATATTAGGTTGAATCTGAAACTGGGTACAAAAAGAACTCTTTTGAGGATGAATTTAGGACTCAAAACCACATCACCTACTAGTGTCACCTTCACTTTATATCCATTAGGCAGTGTGACTAGGAAAGGATAGACTAAGGTTTTGATATTAGTTAGAATAGATTTGTTGTATGTCATGTGATTTGTGGCCCCGGAATCAAGTATCCAAGAGTCAGCATTTGGTTTAAAATATTCATATGAACGAACATTAGAATCAGAAGAAGTAGAGCAAGCTGAAATACCTGCAAAATTTACTGCTCCAGCCTTCGTTTCAGAATTGTCTTCTGTGCTTCCAGTCTGAAAATTTTCTAGAATATATATTAGTTGATTATGCTGCTCTCTGGTCAAGTTTTTCATCACTCGTCCTTCTTCTTGAGTCTGCGGCCTTTCCCCATCTCCCATGCCTGTGACCTTGTCACCATAATCTCCAAACACATTTGCAGCTACTCGCTTTCCCTTATTGAACTTAGAGTCTTGTGGATAACCATGGAGTTTGTAGCACCTATCCTTGGTGTGCCCTGTCTTTTTGCAATAATCACACACTGGTCGTGGCCTATTTGTAGGGTAACTTCCTCTGAAGCCATTGCCTCCAGTCCCACTTGACTGGTTATAGTTGGAGTAGGAACTCCCTCAAGATCCATTTCCTTGTTGACCATAACTTGTTCTGAAGTTGTTGTTTGCTGCCCTGTTCACACTCAAGGCACTAGAATCAATCATCAATTGATTGTTTGGCTTCATCTCCCTTTGTTTCTCCTCTTGGACGAGAGTGGAAAATGCTTGTGCTAGGGAAGGTAAGGGTTCATCATTAGAATGCTTCCCCTGACAACAGTGTAAACTTCATTTAATCCCATTAAAAACTAAATTAACCTCTTGTCCTATTCAGCCTTATGCATACTCGCCTTGGCACCACATGTACACTGGCATTTGCATTGAGCATGAGCATTCAGGGTGTTCAACTCTCCCCATGGCGTCTTCATCTTAGTATAGTATCCAGTAATGTCGAGTGTTCCTTGGCTCAATCATTGATTTCTTTCTGCAGCTGATATAGTTTTGCCCCATTGGTTTGATCATACCTGTCCTCCAATTCTTCCCAAAGCTCTTTGGCATCGTTTACATACTGTAGGCTATCTGCTAAGTCCTTTGATAGAGAGTTCAAAATCCACGAAGTCACTACATTATCACACCGTTCCCGTTGATCAAAGGTAGGGTCCTTTGAGTCTGGTTTCCCACACTTACCATTTATGAAGCCTTCTTTGTTTTTCACAGAAAGATCCCTAAGCACTCCTTGCCTCCATGATCTGTACCCCGATCCATCAAAAACTACTGGTACAAGCAAGGAACCTGCATTTTCGGATGGATGCATGTAAAGCGGATTAGTTGAATCAAGCAGTGGATTGGTGGAATCCGATGTGTTTTCCTTAATCGTCATGATTTTAATCGATGTGTGTGTGCAAAAGAACCTCAATCACTGGATTTCAATGTCGATCTCAACTTTAGGGCTGACCTCAGATCTCAACTGAAACAACACTGAACTTAGATCTTTCTGGACTAAAAAGAACAAAATTGAGCTAGAGATTAGAACCTCCGCTCTGATACCATGATAAAATCGTAAAATAAAGAGATAAGATTGAGCTCAGACGAGCTCTAATGGAGAAAAATCAGTAAACCCAGCTAAGAGAGAAAAGAGAAGTGAGAAGCTTCGAGAAGCATAATTGGGGAAAATGTAATTGGGTATTCCACCTTACAGAGAATGTCCAAATACCCTATATATACACGTGACTTGTCCTGCCCACTCACTTGACAGCTGGCAACAGCTGTTCACTAACTAACAACGACTAACAGCTATTAACATCTAATATCTACTTAACAAAACTAACCAACTGGAAACGAAATAAGAGGAAAAGAGGAAGAAAATAAATTCAAATGTGTAATTAATCTCAATATCGTTAATAGATTCAATTTGTTTTAATCCATCCAAATTTAGTTTAACTCTCCTATATGACACCTTGAGTTTTTAGGAGCCACCGCTTGGCCGGAGAAATTTACAGAGCATGTATATAAATGACGTGCAAACAAATATGGTTCTGAGCTCCCTTCTATTTAGAGATCTATAACACTGATTTCTTTAAGTCTCTTACATATGGTCAGGCAAAAATTTGGCCAGCCACAGATGAAAGCTAGCTGGAAAAAGCTACAAAGTATGTTGCATCAGCCTATATATTGCAGAATGTGCAGAGTAGTGAAATGGATCGGATCACCTCCTGTATTTTATAAGTTAAATACTGATGGAAGTTATATAGAAGGACTTTGTGGGGTTGGAGGAGTAATTAGAGACAACAATGGAGTGTTTATTATGGCATATTCAATGTATCTTAGGCCGGGCACAAGTAAATGGAGTGAGGGACAAGCGATGTTATATGGACTTTATGTTGGGAATAAACCCCCTACAGAAATAATATTCATGGTAATAAACGCGGAATAATAATGTAGCACCGAGATACCGTAATTAAGAAGAATAAAAGAGTAACAACGATACCAAAATTTTTACGTGGAAAACCCTTTTAATAAGGGAAAAAACCACGGCCCGAGAGGAGCAACTAATATCACTATAGTAAGGAATTTTATACTTTGTAGGTCCGAGTAAAATACTCCAAAGACCACTACAACACTCAAAAGAAATAACCTTCTTTTGATATTCCCACCTCATTACAATATCGCTCACTCTCTATTTTTCCCACAGACTATTTTCTTATACCCTGTCTGTGAAACCTCACTCTTTCTTTCTAACTCTCAGATATATTTTTCCTCTGAGATTGGCGTGTTGAAATGAGAGCCGAAGCTCTCTTTTTATAGGCGGAACCTCACTCTCTCACGCCTACTATATTTGACATTTTTCTTCTGCAGATTTGCAAATCCCAAAGCCTACCAATGTTGACAATGTAGAAAGAAAAAGGTGGTTTCCAATCAAAGGAAGAAAGTTATCTTCCTTAATTTATGGGATGGACCCCACAAATCTCCCTCCAATCTCATTCACCTGAAGGAGGTAACACCAGAGGTTCTAGTTTGAGTGCATGCCGACAAGTTCTTTGCATAGCTCAAACTTGTCTCTTGGTACTACCTTGGTTAGCATATCCGCAGGACTCTCACTTTTATGGATCTTCTTGACCTGCATAGATCTATTCTCTATCCTTTCTCGAATCCAGTGATATCTCACGTCGATATGCTTCGTCCTTGCATGATACATGGTGTTTTTGCTC
Organism: Nicotiana attenuata; assembly: GCF_001879085.1. NCBI lineage: Eukaryota > Viridiplantae > Streptophyta > Magnoliopsida > Solanales > Solanaceae > Nicotiana > Nicotiana attenuata. Next base: position 50,042,135 of record NC_031993.1, read on the forward strand.
AGGTCTATTGCACTTTGACTGTCACAATAGACGACATACTCATTTTGATGTAATCCAAGCTCTCGAAAGAACCGTTTCAGCCAAACCATATCTTTGCCAGCTTCAGTGGCGGCAATATACTCTGCTTCAGTTGTAGAGAGTGCAACATACTTTTACAACTTCGACTGCCATGATATAGCTCCCCCTGAAAATGAGAGTAGGTATCCTGTAGTAGATTTACGATATCAAGATCACCTGCCATATCAGCATCCGTGTAGCCCTTCAAGATTGGATCAGATCCTCCAAAACACAAGCAATCTCCTATAGTACCTCTTAGATATCTAAGTATCCACTTGACTTCTTCCCAATGTTCCTTTCCAGGATTTTCAAGGAATCTGCTAACAACTCCGACTGCATGAGCAATATCAGGTCTGGTGCATACCATTGCATACATCAAGCTTCCGACTTCTGAAGAATAAGGAACTCTAGCCATGTTCCTTTTCTCCTCCACTGCTGTAGGACACACATCTTCTTTCTCAACTTTAGATGACTAGCAAGAGGTGTGCTGACTGGCTTAGTATTCTTCATGTTGAAGCGTTACAGTATACATCCAATGTACTTCTCCTGAGACAACCACAACTTTCTGCTTGTTTGCTCTCGAACTATCTTCGTACCCAGAATTTGTTGTGCTGGGCCCAAATCCTTCATATCAAATGACTTGGACAGATCTCCTTTCAACTTTGCGATCAGCCCCTTTTCCTTTCCTACAATTAACATGTCATACACATACAACAACAATATAATAAATTATTCTCAGAAAATCTTTTGAAGTATTGTCGCGCCCCCTTTTTCCCCCTTGCGGGGAGAAGCTCGGGTTTCGACATTTCATGGAGGTAATAACTCATTTTCCTTTGGAAATTTGGGTTTTGAAGAGTTGCCACCTAACGGATTATGGTGCGTTGGGGCACCTTGAGCAATTAATCATGAAACTAGTTTGCATTACCAGAGATTTAGGGTAAGGGCTTGAAATAACCTTGAGGGGAAGGTGTTAGGCACCCCTCTCGGTCCACAACGGTGGGTCCCAGCCGAACCTATACTTATGAATTAGTCCTTTTAATAAATAAATAGTTTAAACACATAATTGCAAATAAGGGCATGCTTTGGACATTGTATGACTCAAGTAAAGAGACAAAGGAAAGGCTTGAACAAATTGCATGTATAGGAAAAAAAGCAAAGTTTAAACATCGGGAATTGGGAAAGAGGGGTCCTAGGTTGGTTAGCCTATAGGATCACCCCACACAATGCTCGGTAAACACTCTTCAGTGAGGGGCTACACGTGACATTAGCGCGTAGTCATCATATCCCTACTACCCAATTCCCTCCCCTTGGTCATAGCCTAAAGCGCTCTAGCAACCTTGAAAATGTCCTACGCGTGCACTACCCGTCCCTTCCTCATGGCCCTGGAGTTATTTTAGGGCCTCTACTTTGGACAGTTCTAGACCTCCCTAAGGTTTTAATGGATAAAAGTCTAGGCTTCTATCAAGAACAATTAGGACTGCATTTAAAAAGAACAAATTACAGTCTCACAGTTACCTCCACAAATATAACAAGTAAATGCACGTCTTCAAACAACAGTCAGGTATTTAAGAGAAAATCCTAGAACATGATATCTAGGTGAGCAGGGATTATACAGTATTGAATTAGGACGAAGTTTTAAAATCCTAGTTAGCTTGCCTACTGACTTAGACCTGTTAAATCTGGACAGTTTTAGATAACAAAGCATAGTTTCATAGTTGCAGAATTTAAATCGCCCTAGAGGCTTGCCTAAGCGCATAACAGTGGTGTCCTCAGAGCATGACATCTACATTGATTGGGAATGCAGCAAAGCAGTGAACAGTTTTAAAACGAACAACTTGAGATCCTATAGACATATTTTCTAGCAGTATTAATTAAAGCAGTGCTTGAAAACTCATTTACAAAAGCGGATAGTTGACTAAACCAATTCAGAATGAACTAACATGAACTAAACTGGTTTGTCTAACTAAACTGATTTTAAGTTCTATAGGCAGGATTTCTACTATAACTGATTTTAATTCCTATAGGCATAGTATCTAATTGTTAAGAACTGATTTTCGAACTTATAGGCATGATTTATAGTGAGACGGATGTAAGTATATGCTGTAACATAAACAGAACTCAATCACTTTACACTCTATAGGCATGATATCTAATTGTAAAGTTAATTTTAACCCTATAAGCATGATTTCTATTATTAGAGCCATTTAGATCCTATAGGCATGGTTTTTAATATTGTGTAAATAAAGCAAAACATAGCAAATGCATTAACAAAATCCTATAGGCATGGTATCTACCCGAGCTACCCAACAGATATGTAACTACCCAGCCCTTTTCACTAATCACCCCAATGTTGTTTACAAATAATTATTACAGACCAACTGAATAAATTACATAAACGAATAAAGAAAAAAGAAGAAGTTAACTATAGGGAGCCTGAAGCAGGCCCAAATGACTTCCCAAGCCTCCAATAGCCTCAAATGCCAAAGTCCATAGACAGTATCATGTCTAGGTGTGTCAGAGTTCCCTAAGGACCTCAAGGATCCCGGGCAGTGCTCACACCTAGACCTTTTCTCCAACAATAACTGATTTAGGTGCAGTATGGAAAGGCCAGCTCTGACATGCCAGAGTTCAGAGAGATCTCAAGGATCTCAAGGCAGTACACATGCCAGAGGGGCAGAACCTAATATTCTAGGAGTAATGTGAGAGTGTATGATGACTTTGAAAGAGCTTGGTAAACAATAGAAAGAAGGTTTTAGTAGTTAGAAGGAACTTTGTGAAAGTCAGAACATAGTTAGAGTAGAAATAGTTTGAGAACATCTTTTAAAAAAGTCAGAGAGCAAGTCATAGAACACATAGACTTCATCGAAGGGAAAGGGTAGGGGGAACACCTAGAACATATTAATGTAACAACACGAGCACAGAAGTTTAGGAGTCAATCACACAGCTATAGTACAGATATAGAACAAACAGTTGAGAACACAGTTATATTAGGCAGAGTTGAACATAGAGTCAGAAGTACTTAGGGGGTAGTAAATAACCTAGCAATGTAAATTACTATCAGGAACTGGGTAAACAAACAGACAGACAATCAAACATACATACATGGAATAGAGTCAGATTGAGACATGCTAGAGAAAGCAATAGACAAGCCATCAGACATGTTAATCATAAGTTGAACGGGTAGAACTCATATATGCTAAGTGAAACCAAGATTTAAGCATGCTAGTTACATATCGAAAAGCCAAGTGATAGACAGGAATAAGACTGAACTAATGCAGTAAGAGAACACATAAAGTTTTGAACTTGTAATTAAATCAGGACATACCAGTTAAGGAGAGCAGACACAAAGTATATAACAGTGTAGTGCAATAACTGGCCTTGGCTTACAGCCGGCTAGTTCAATGGAAATAGTAAGTAACAGAAAAGAGCAGAAAGCTTTAAGTATAAGAGAGAATTTTTGAACTAGTGTTCGTTGTGTGTTCAGAACTTAAAGTGAGAGAGGGGTTTATATAGCAATCCAAAAGCTTGACAAATAAGGTAAGAGATCAATTAAGTAGTAAATCAGGGAAGTCACACGTAAATCAGCAAGATCTTCCCTTATTCAAGGGACAGTTCAATCAACGGTAATACATACTAAGTATTTAAGGAAAAGAATAAAGTAAAGTTTAGCACATAGTAGATAATTAGGGGTAAATGCACAACAGTTTAATTAAGGAAAAAAATCAATAATAATCAGCGGAATACAAACAAGGCAGGCAAATTCAATCAAACTGCGTAAAAGGGGTAAGAATTAAACGCTAAATGGAAAGGGTTCAAATTAAACCAGAAAATAAGGGATTCAGAGTAATCAAGGGTTCAGAAAATCATGAAAGAGGCAGCATGCTTAACATATAAAAATGAGGTAGAGCATGAGTAGTCAGGAATCGATACATAACTTTAACAAAACAAAAGTTAAACAACACTTATTCAAGGAGAAGTATACAAGTCTTGCATGAATGGTCAGCGTGAACACAAGTAGATAATATCGGTGAAAGGTCGAACTAGGAAAATTCAGTAGAAGCATATTAGGACAAGAAAATCACGAGAAGTCACAAGAACCCAACATAAGAACACAATTAGATGTACCAATATCCAGAAACCAAACGAAGAACCCCAAAAATTAGGGTTTTCAGTACAAACGGCTAGGGTTGTAGCAAGTTCATAAATTAATCAAAATGTATGAGAAGCAGAAGTTTAAACACAAAGAATCATCAAACCAAATTTAAAAAGAAATTCCGGAAACCCTAATTTTAGAAAAAGATGAAAATCACTTGAAATCATACGATTATTGTAAAGAAACTCAAGGCTATTATAAAACTCACAGGAAACAAACTCAAATCACCTTAGATCTGTACAAATCTAGGAGGTTTTAGAAAAGAAATTAGGGTGTCGAAGAGAACCATACGGAGATGAAGAAACTTGTTTAGAAAACCATAGATCGTAGCTAATATAGGATGATCTCACTCAAAATCACACCGGAATGGCCTAGAACAGGTGAGAGATGAACCCTTGATGCAAGTCGATATAGCCTGGTCCCTTGAGGGCCTTAGAGATGGCAAGAATGACATGAGAGAGGCCATTGGAGGCCTGAGAGGTGGTGAAAGGTCGCCGAAGATAGCCATAGATGGGGGTCAGTGAGATTGGGGATAACAGTTAGGGTGAGAGCGTTTGAGAGCAGAGAGGATTTTAGGGCGGCGGTGTAAGGTGGGAAATGGTTAGGGTTTGGGTGGGGGGGGGGGGGGTATAGGTTAGTTTATTTTAGGTAATGAGAGATCTGGACCGTTGATCAAAATGATCAACGGCCAGGATCTAACAAGAGCCTGGTCGGGTAGATTTGTTAGGGTCAGACGGGTATTGGGCTTGGGTAATTTAATAAAAATTGGGCTGGGTATTGGGGCTGAAATTGAAATGCAATTAGGCCATATTTTAAATAGCCATTTTAACACTATATAATTTATAAAAATAATAAATGATTTCTAAGAAAAAATAATTTCGTGTACTAAAATGGTTTAAAATAGTTATTTAACATTATATAAAAGATCATTTTATGCATCAACAATGTAATTATGCATTAATAGGGCTAGTTTTGCAAATATATGTAAATTAGCTTAAAAAATGTAAATGCAATTATAAAAATGCACTAAAAATATTTAAGCAATATTTTGGCATAAATATAGAATTTAGATGGCTAGATCACCACAGAATAATTTGAAGGATAATTATTGGAAATTTTATAAATAAAAAGGGAAGAAATAAATCAATTTGAAGCCTTTAAAATTATAGAAAAATAAATTAAAAAATGCTTATGCATGCTTATAACTGCATATATGCTATTTTGAAAGTATATGTATGTATAAAATAATATATAGGAAAAATTGGGTATCAACAAGTATACACATGGATCAGAATAAGTCTTTATGTATGTTGGACTTTTCATGAATGAGTCAAACTTCTGCCTTGGTGCATGCTTCAATTCATAAAGACTCTTATTCAATTTGCACACCATGTGTTTCTTTCCAGCTACTTCAAATCCTTCTGGCTGCTTCTATAAATCTCCTCTTCTAATTCTTCATGAAGAAATGTAGTTTTCACATCCAACTGCTCCACTTCAAGATCTAGGCTAGCTGCTAAACTCAAAATTGTTCGAATAGAAGTCATTTTGACAACGGGTGGGAAAATTTCGTCAAAATTAATACCTTTCTTCTGTTCGAAGCCTTTAACCACCAATCGGGCTTCGTATCTGACCAGCTTGCCATTTCCATCTTTCTTGAGTTTAAAGACCCACTTACATTTGAGTGGTCTTTTACCCTTTGGAAGTTCAACCAGCTTGTACGTGCCATTTTTTTGTAGAGATTCCATCTCTTCTTGCATGGCTTTCGACCACTGGTTCTTTTCTAGATGGGACAACACCTCTTTAAGACTTTCTGGCTCCCCTTCATCACTAATGAATACATATTCTGTGGAAGGGTACCTGAATGACTCTACCCTTGGCCTCTCTGATCTCCTCAGAGGTTGTGGTTGTTCTTGTTCCTGAATGGGGTACTACACTTGCTCGACATCATCATCAAGATGCTCCCCCGGCTCAATAACCTCACCAGGTTGCTCCCCCTGCTCGACAACCTCGTCGGTCGTACTTTCTGCACTTGTGGGATAGTTAGAAGAAGAAGGAATGGTAACAATGTTAGGGATTATACCATTCTTTGTCTTCTCAGACTGGTCATCTACAGTTTCAACTTCACTTTCTCCGAAGACTGCATCTCTGCTTCTGATGACATTCTTCTTTACAGGATCCTATAATCTGTATCCGAACTCTTCATCTCCATATCCGATGAATATGTAGGGAACAAACTTATCATCCAGCTTTGTTCTGTATTCCTTTGGTACATGAGCAAAAGCACTGCAATGAACACCTTCTGATGTGAGTAGAACACCTCCTTGTTGGTCCAAACTCTCTCTGGGATGTCAAATTCCAATGGAACTAATGGACTCTTATTGATCAGGTAACAGGCTGTCTGAACTGCTTCATCACAGAATGACTTAGGCAGTTTAGCCATTCTAAGCATGCTTCTCACCTTCTCAACAATGGTGCGGTTCATCCTCTCGGCTACGCCATTGTGCTGTGGGGTTCCAGGAACTGTCTTTTCATGTCTAATCCCATGACTTGAATAGTACTCTTCAAATTCCCTTGAAGTGTACTCACCTTCATTGTCACTTCGGAGACGCTTTGGCTTTCGACCCGTCTCCCTTTCTACCAAAGCATGAAACTTCTGAAAAACTTCAAACACCTGATCTTTGGTTTTCAAAATATAAACCCATAATTTTTCGTGAAGCATCATCAATAAAAGTAACAAAATATTTGTTACCGCCCATCGATTCTATTTCCATTGGACCACAAACATCAGAATATACTAAATCAAGTATATTCAATTTTATTTCACGATGTCTGTAATGAGACTATATGCTGCTTACCAAATAAACAGTAGTCACAAGGCTTTACCGTTGTACGTTTGTCATAAGAAATGAGTAATTTCTTAGCAAGAATCTGCAATCCTTTCTCGCTTATATGACCCATTCTTTTGTGCCACAAATCTGCAGAAATCTCATCTTGTCCCGCGTTCAATTCACCTCGGCATATTTCTGCATTTGTAACGTGCCACGAGCAACTCCCTTTGCAATAACCAATGATCCCTTGGTGAGTCTCCATTTTTGATTTGCAAAATAGTTCTTGTATCCATCTCGGTCTAAAGCAGTTCCCGAGATCAAGTTCATCTGCAAATCAGGTACATGCCGCACGTCCTTTAGAACCAATGTACACCCGACATTTATCTTGATACAAATGTCACCAATCCCCGCAATCTTTGAGTAACTTGTGTTACCCATTCTTACAATGCCGAAATCACCTGCTACGTATCTGCAAAAAAGTTCTCTTACCAGTGTGGCATGGTAAGATGCTACTGTATCAACCACCGATGCCGACTCTAGACCTAACAAGTGCATGCATTCCTCTTCCTCATTTATAAAGAGGACAACATTATCATTGTTTTGCACCATAGCGGTTGTGTTGTCGTCATTCTTCTGGCCACTGGTTTCACCTTTGCCCTTCCTTGGATTTGGGCAATCTCTTTTGAAGTGACCTGGTTGATCACAATTGTAGCAATTTTCGACTCTTGATTTGGATAGGTTCTTAGACTTTCCATGAGCTCCGGATCTACCATAATTGCTCAAACTCCTTTGATAACTCCTGCCTCTACCTTCTGTGATGAGAGCATGTCCTTGATTTTCAAGGTTCTTTCTCATCTTCTCGTTGAGTAGAAGATTCGATGTGACATCTTTTAACTCAATAATAGTCTTACCGTGCAGGATGGTTGTTGCCAAATTATCATACGAAGATGGTAACGAGTTCAATAACAAGATGGCCTTATCTTCTTCATCGATGTTCACTCCGAGATTGGAGAGCTGTGTGATTAGTCTGTTAAACACATTCAAATGTGACAAAAAATTCTTACCTTCACCCATGTGTGGCGTATAACTGCTTCTTCTGGTACAATTTATTTGTCAGCGTTTTGGACATGTATAGGCTTTCCAATCTTGTCCAAATGCCACGTGCGGTGTCTTCATCAATGATGTTATTTACCATATCATCTGGTAAGTGCATTCTGATTGCACAAGCAGCCCTTTCATCCAAATCAGCCCAATCCTCAGCTTTCATGGTATCAGATTTTTTTGCATCAACATCTAGTACTTTGTGTAATCCTTGTTGGATGAGAAGATCCCTCATCCCTCTTTGCCATGTTGAGAAAACGTTATCTCCGTTAAATTTTGCTACTTCGTACTTTACTCTGGATATTTTTATTTTTTACCGAGTATAGTACTACCGACAGTGAATAGTACTTATGTGAACGAGCAAAACCTGTGCTCTGATACCAATTGTTGGGAATAAACCCCCTACAGAAATAATATTCACGGTAATAAAAGCGGAATAATAGTGTAGCACCGAGATACGATAATTAACAAGAATAAAAGAGTAACAACGATACCAAGATTTTTACGTGGAAAACCCTTTTAATAAGGGAAAAAACTACGGCCCCGGGAGGAGCAACTGATATCACTATAGTAAGGAATTTTACACTTTGTAGGTCCGAGTAAAATACTCCAAAGACCACTGCAACACTCAAAAGAAATAACCCTCTTTTGATATTCCCACCTCGCTACAATATCGCTCACTCTCTATTTTTCTCACAGACTATTTTTGTATACCCTGTCTGTGAAACCTCACTCTTTCTTTCCAACTCTCAGATATATTTTTCCTCTGAGGTTGGTGTGTTGAAATGAGAGCCGAAACTCTCCTTTTATAGGTGGAACTTCACCCTCTCACGCTTACTATATTTGACATTTTTCTTTTGCAGATTTGCAAATCCCATAGCCTAAATCCCGTAGCCTATCAATGTTGATAATGCAGAAAGCAAAAATGTGGCTTGCCAATCAAAGGAAGAAAGTTATCTTTCTTAATTTATGGGGTGGACCCCACACTTAAGAGATGCGCATCCATGGGGTTCAATAAAATAATAGCTGAAGCCGATTCAAAATTACTAGTTTATATGTCGCAAAATTCCTGTCATCGGAATTTTCGACATATAAACTAAGTGGGCGTTTGGACATAAGAATTGTAAAATTTCGGAAAAAAGTGAAACTTTTTTCAAGTAAAAATGGTATTTGAAAATTAGAGTTGTGTTTGGACATGAATATAATTTTGGGTTGTTTTTGAAATTTTGTGAGTGATCTGAGTGAAAATTTTAAAAAATAACTTTTTGGAGTTTATCAAAATTTCAAAATATTCCAAAATTCACCGATTTTTCTGGATTACCAAGAAAAATAAGAGGTCTACTTCAGCTGGACAAGTGGGAGATAGCTTCGTTCAGAATCAGACAGATGAAACCTGCAGAAATCCAGTTTGAACCACCATGAGACTGCTTTTCTTCCGTAAATTAAGGTCCTGATTTTCTTTGCTTCTTTCAGTCATTTGCTACAGAGGTAGTAATACAAACTTTCAAATATAATGGAAGGGTCACGTGTCATGCCCCCCTTCACAAATGTAACGTTTCTCTTTCCACTTTTGAATAAAGGATGGCTTGTTGGATTATATATATTTATATATATACTATTTTGCTGGTCGAGCACTTGATTTCAACGCTTGAGGTCATGTGGTCTATCCTCATCTATAGTTGTTTTTATTTAAAATTCGGAGCTTTTTATCCTTATCTTTTGATTGGAAAAATGGAGTTTGTTCAGGATTGAACCCACCTCGTCTAATTTAAAAAAACCAACAGGCCAACACTCAGGATTGAACCCACTTCCTCAAAGTTATTCAAAATCAACAGGCCAACGCCCTTAGTTTTAACTTTTAACTTAAGGTGAAAAGTAAATTAAATACTCTTGTACGTCGTTCTTATCTTCTCTAAATCTTGACACCGTTTGCAAGAAAATTGTACACCACTATATTTGGTTATGCTATGATTGTCGATCGTATTAGTAATACCAAAAGGGGTACACTGTTTCTTTGTTTGAAGGAACTCAATGACTTCAAATGTCCAAATATGAGCTCACAGTATATATACTTTCAGTGGGGTTGATATTTTTTAATTTTGTTGCTTTAAATTCTTTTATTATCCGAAGTTATTAGGTATTATATTTGAGATTACAATTTTTTTTTTTTTACTTTTTTTCAGTCCACAAATAAAATTAATTTGGTATATCGGTGAGCCCAATATCATAGAGTAGAAAAGAATATAGAAAAATCACAATATTGAAAACTTATATAGAAGCAATGGTTGTTAATTAATCTAGAGCAAGACTAGGCCAAAACACACGGCACTTCCTCCATTCTCTATTCTATGAAAATAGTGTTGAGAAGTGAAATATGAAACAAGCGTCAATGCCAAAACCTAAAAATAATCATGATTTTAGGAAAGAACAACTAAAAGGATCAAGCCAGAATTCTTTCACGTTTTGTTCCTTTGAATCAAGTCTTAAAAGAAACATAAATATCCACCAATGTAGTGCATCTTTGTGGGTAACAAAACTTAAGAAATTAGTAGACGTTTAGACATAAAATATCATTGCAAAATAATGAAGTATTATTTGCAATCAATGTTTGTTTCACAGTTGGATCCATTAATTGAACTTCAAATTAAAATATAAGAAAACGAGAAAGCAAATATAAAAACAAAAATCCAAGTTAGAGTCTTATGTCGAATTTTCTCAAATTCCTTGATAAACATATCGAATATTAGAAAAAAAATTCACAATATTATATTTTAATATAAAATCAAGTTAAAAGAGAAATCCACTTTACAAAATAAAAAATCTTTCTTAAGAACTTGATTAGGTTACTTGCCTTTTTAAAAAAATAATCTGAAATGAGATCAACCAACTTTTAGATGAAAGAAAAGAGGTATTTCGAGAAGTATATATAATACGTCCATACAGATGGAATTCACAGCAGGCAATCTACTTTAACTAAAATTAGGGAAAAGGGCACCTTAGATCTCCCCCTTACTCAATATGAGAACAACCGCTCATGCTCTTTTTGATATATATGATTCCATAAGGCCTATGTTGGTTCAAGGGTGGTCAACTGATCACCCTACGTCGAAAGATTATACTATGTATAAGGTAAAATATTCCTATTAAAAATAAACATTAAATACCCTTGCATAGCTCACTGGCAAAGGGTGTTCAAAATTTGAATACCCTTATTTAATTTCCCGACTTCGCCACTGAGGCCGGCCCTTAATTACTTAAAAGAGCTTCAAGTACAGGAAGCTTAAGTTGAAAAGTAACCTGAGGAGTATTTCAAGTGAAAAATAGTTTTCACTTATAAAGTTTCAATACGAAGTGAAATTTCAACTCCTTATTTCTTCAATTTCACCCAAATAACTGCCAATTCAACATGAAATGGCAAAAGTGTTCATAAAAAGAAGGGAGAAGGTCCAAATTTCCCCCTCTACTATGGTATATAGTTTAAATTTGTCTCCTGTTATACTTTTCGTTCAGATCCACCCCTACCGTTAACAAACTTTGTAGAATTGCTCTTAACCCTAACGTCCCTCCACCGTGGCACCCAATCTCTCTATTAATTTGTCCACATCAGCTGCCATATCAGCAAGTCCCACGTTAAAATTAACCTCATCATCACACACCAGACCCCATGACCTTCATCTTCCTCTTTCAATCCAAAACAAATTCACCATTAAAGTAACATCCATTTTCAACCACCAAAGAATATCATCTGGTATCTGCTCTCCAAAATAAAAAGATTCACCTTCATCCGCCCATGAGTTTTTAACCATTATCCATTTTCCCCCACTTTGAGATAAAACAAATAAATTATTAACCCGAATTTTCTTTGACTTAGTTCAGTAGCCACACCATTTTTTTCTTGTTCAAAACTCGATTTAATCTGAACCAAATCATTCCAAATGCTCTCAAAATTTAGAGACAAGTTCTTCACTCAATACCAAGTATACTTGACAATACCTAAAACTGATTTCAAACATAAAAATTTGAGTTCTATTCAAACCCACTTCAAAACTTCAAAGTTGCTCAATAATGGTGGTTTCAATTTCTTGCTCTAATCCGTTTCCCAACAATAATCAAGCATTAGGAACAATTTAGCCCCTCAATTCCAGCTTCAAATCACACAGAGAACCTCCAAATCTTCTATGAAGCTCATATTTAAAAACTGACATAGTGAAAATGTCGAAGAACTAAATGTCAAGTAAACTTGATTTTTTTTCCCGAGATTCTTTGTCAATTCAGCTTCACAGAAACAAATAACGATTGAATCTAGCTACACCCACATTTTTCCCTCAATCAAACTTCAAAGATCCATTTAATAACTCAAAACTTCAGATGGCTTTCCGTGAAATCAGATCTGGTTTTTGAGATATTAGGAATAGAGATGGCTTTCCTTTGAGAATTTTGGTCGCCGAAGAAGAACAAGAAACGTGAAAAGGGGGGAAAAAGTGAAAGATATTAAAGAAAGAGTAGAAAATATTTTTCTGTGACTTTTAGTGTGTGGGACCTGCTGACTTGGCAGCTGACATGGACAAATTAATAGAGGGATTGGGTGCCATGGTGGAGGGACGTTAGGGTTAAGGGCAATTCTAAAAAGTTTGTTAACGGTAGGGGTGGATCTGAACGAAAAGTATAACGGAGGACAAACTTAAACTATATACCATAGTAGAGGGACAATTTTGGACATTTTCCCTAAAAAGAAACCAAAAAAGAAGTTACGAAGAAGTCAACAGGAAAGAGGAAAATTGTACTTAAAGTGCATCTGAAAAAATTCAAGGGAAGAGACGAATTAGGGTGTCTGTCGGGGAATGCCGACTGTACGTATATAGGTCGTGACGGCATGACATGCGGAAGAAATTTAGAGAATAGTAGTCGTGGACATGACAAGTCTACAAATTTGTCAACCTTCATTTCGTTCCCTCAAAATTCGGTTGGAAGGGGAACCTTGGCGTAACCGGTAAAGTTGCTGTTATGTGACCAGGAGGTCACGGGTTCAAGTGGTGGAAACAGCCTCTTGCAAAAATACATACGTAAAATAGACTCTTGTGGTCCGGTCCTTCCCCGAACCCAGCGCATAGCGGGAGCTTCGTGCACCGGGTAGCTTTTTTTTTTTTTTAAATTCTCTTAATCTCCGCAATTCTCTCTTGCTTTATAAACATGCAAATTTCTCCCCTCGTACGGATTCAAGGATCTCTCCTCCTTCCCATACATGATACAACAACTCCATTCTATCCCTTTTACTTCTCTTTTTTCCTATCCATTTGTATAGGGTCAAATTTGACCGTCAGCGTCTCTATGCCAATGGGTACGCCCAGTGAGTATACGCCGACTAACGTAAGGGTACGACTCGGACGTGGGGACAAAAGCGACATCGTTTAGGACTCAGTGTCTTAACTAGGAAAACGTTACGTATTTTTGTAACTTTTTGATTATTTCGAGGAAGGTCTCTTATTATATAAGGGAGACCTTCACATTGTAAAAAGGGGATTATTTTTTGGAATAATACAAATCTCTCATTTTCTCATACTCTCTCTCTATCGCTATCTCTAACGAATACATTCTCTTGAGTTCATATTATCACTATTGGATCTACAACAACAACTTTATTTTTCATCTCTAGGTCTATTATATTTGATTACGATTTACCCTTTCTTACTTTTGATTGTTTTTAAGCTTGCAAAGTATATCGATAACTTTTGAGCCAAACAATTTGGCGCCGTCTGTGGGGATTTCGAGAATCAAAATCATAGTATCCACCTAGAGAGCAACCAACTACCATTCTCTACACCACACGAAAACAAAAGATGGCTGAAAATAACACCAGAATGAAAGCGATACTGGGTGTTACAGCCAATCTCCTTGATCCTCTCAACGAGGCCGGTGACGAGGGCATCTTGAATGCAACCCCTAGCATCACGCCAGGTGCAGAGATCTCATCTTCCCCATTCGAAGATCTGACGATCTTGCATGAAAAAAAAGCTTCCACATCTGCGGCTAAGGAAGCACCCTCGGTGGTCAAGAAGCTACTGGAAGAATGGCTAACAAGCACTCTAAGTGGCTTGGTTGAGAAGTCACCGCAAAGTAACGATAGGTGTATACCAACGGTAGGTACCACTGCTGCCATGGGTGAACCTGAAGTTGCACGAGCAAATAACAAACCCATCGAGGCACAGACCAACAACGGCACGCTAACAGACATCCTAAAGAAGATGGAAGAAATGGAGAATTAAAAAAAGGCAATCCGCGACCAAATGAAAGAACATCGGTAGAGGGTAGACAAGATCCCCGGCGCTCCCAAGTTGCTACCAAAATGCAATTTGGGGAGGTTCGTTGAACAACCATACACTGAAGAAGCTGCCCCTCACCCTATCCCAAAAACCTTCAAGATGCCACCCTACTTGAAGGTATATGACGGAACCACAGATCCCGAGGATCATTTAATCCACTATGTCACTACTGTAAAGGGCAACGACCTATCAAAAGAACAGGTACTATCGGTGCTGCTAAAGAAGTTTGGTGAGACGTTGACAGGAGGGGCCCTAACGTGGTACTCTCAGCTACCAGCTAAGGCGATATCAACGTTCGAGGAAATGGCAGATAAGTTCGTTACCGCCCATGCAGGCGCAAAGAAAGCGGAAGCAAGGGTCAACGACATCTTCGCCGTCAGGCAAACCACAGGGGAGGGACTCAGGGACTTCCTAGCCAGGTTTAATAGGGTAAGGATGAGTCTACCAAACGTATCGGAAGGTATGGCAGTCGCCGCTTTCCAGAACGGGCTAAACAGGAATGGTTCGAGGGCAACCAAGAAGCTACTAAGCCGCCTCATGAAATATCCCCCTACCACATGGGAGGAAATCCACAACGCCTATTACGCTGAGGTACGAGCGGATGAGGATGATCTTAATGGGCCAACACAACGGCTAACAGCGATACACTCAGAAACAAGGAGGGATCGACGTAATGAAGGACGGCGAGAACAACTCCCACGCTCCAACAAAGACCGACACCAGCCATACACCAGATCCTCCCATACACCACCAAGGCATACGGACACGCTACAGCGACACGTCGTCCCACTCCGAAACGAAAGAGGTACGCCCCTTTATTATCCGCCCATAACTTTTGTGTGTCTCCTTCAGAAATAGTGTACGCACTGGAGAAGCTGGGCACCAAAGTGCAGTGGCCGCAGAAGATGAAATCAGACCCCGCCACAAGGAAATCAAACGTCCTATGTGAGTTCCATCAGGAACGGGGGCACAAAACCGAAGACTGCATAGGCCTACGGCAAGAGGTGGTCAGGATGCTGAACCAGGGATACCTGAGGGAATTACTCAGTGACAAAGGGAAAATCAACTTTGCACGCGGACGGGAACAACCCCACGGGCCGCCGAAGCCGCCCTCCCCAGCACGCACGATAAACATGATTGTCGGAGGCGGCGATGACTTAGCGATCAATCACGTCAAGTTTGCCACCACGCACAAACTAAAGCGGACCATCGCCCATGAATGGTATGACGACTTCGAAGATAGTGTCACCTTCGTTAAGTCTGATGCCGACGGTTTGTCTTTCTCTCATTACGATGCTTTAGTTATCACTTTACGTATCGCTGATACAACTGTTAAAAGAATCATGATTGACGACGGAAGTGGCACCTGTATTATCCACCCGAGGGTCCTCGTACAAATGGGACTCGAGGATAAGGTAATACCGCGTTGCATAACACTAACTGGTTTTAACAATGCAGTGGAACGGACATCCGGAGAAATATCACTGCCCGTTTTAGCGGGAGGAGTCATGCTGGAAACAACTTTCCACGTGATGAACCAGGAAACGGCGTACAACGTTATTATACGGCGCCCGTGGATACACGCCATGCGAGCGGTCCCTTCAAGCCTTTACCAAGTGATCAAATTCCTTACCCCATGGGGAGTATTCAGCATTCGGGGCGAGCCGCGCCGTACAGGAATGCTACAAAATAGCTCAAGATTGCGCCCACACCCAACAGCTGAGGGGGCGAGCGCGGAGGCATAAAAATTAGCTGTGTCGGGGACTAAGGTCAACCCGACAACGGACGCCGTTAGAGACCCCAACGTCGTAGAGGCCTGTAAAGCAACGGTCGAAGATCTCGACCCTGTTCAATTGGACGACACCGACCTTACGAAGATAGCCTACATCGGGCACGGGCTCGCCAACCCAAGTAAGTATCGTGAATTCCTAACTAACCATGCAGATTTGTTCGCTTTTTCCCATTCAGATATGCCGGGAATCCCACGGGACATCGCCACCCACAAGCTGAATGTCGATCCATTACATCCGCCCGTGCGACAGATGAGAAGGAAATTTAACGCCGCTATCAATGAAGCGGTCAGTGAGGAAGTAGACAAGTTACTGGCCAACGGCTCCATCAGAGAATCGAAGTACCCCCAGTGGGTCGCCAATGTCATCATGGTCATAAAGAAAAACGGGAAGTGGAGAATGTGTGTGGATTTCACCGATCTGAACAAAGCATGCCCAAAGGATTCATTCCCACTACCCCACATCGACCAATTGATCGACGCCACCGCAGGTCATGAACTGTTGAGCTTCTTAGATGCCTACTCCGGCTACAATCAAACCATGATGGCCGAGGAGGACCAGGAGAAGACGACTTTCATCACCCACCAAGGGACTTACTACTACAAGGTAATGCTCTTCGGGCTCAAAAATGCAGGGGCTACGTACCAAAGGCTGGTCACCAAAATGTTCAAAGAGCAGCTTGGTAAGACTATGGAAGTCTATATCGACGATATGCTGGTGAAGTCGACAAGAAAAGAGGACCACATCGACTATCTGAAAGAAGCCTTCGGGATATTGAGAAGGTACGGATGAAACTGAACCCCGAGAAATGCGCCTTCGGCGTGGCCTCAGGAAAATTCTTAGGATTTATCGTATCACAACGAGGCATCGAGGTCAACCCAGATCAGATCAAGGCGATAGACGCGATACCTGAGATGTTGAACAGCAAAAAACAGTTGCAAAAGCTGACGGGGCGAATAGCCGCTCTATCCAGGTTCATCTCACGATCCTCCGACAGGTGCCATAAATTTTTCAATGTGTTGAGAAAGGGCAATGGGTTACAGTGGCAGGAGGAATGCGTCGAATCCTTGAGAAAATTGAAAGCATACCTATCTTCGCCACCACTACTGGCCAAAGCAAGTCTAGGCGAGCCCCTGCTGGTATATTTGGCCGTATCCGAGGTCGCCGTCAGCGCAGTCTTGGTTCGTGAAAATGAAGGTACGCAATCTCCTATTTACTATATTAGAAAAACCTTAGGGGACGCCGAAACACGGTATCCACACCTTGAAAAATTAGCTTTGGCATTGGTCGTGGCTTCTCAGAAGCTCCGACCCTATTTTCAGTGCCACCCCATAAAAGTAGTGACGACCTTCCCCTTAAGAAGCATCCTACATAAGCCTGAGTTATCAGGCAGGCTCGCCAGATGGGCCATAGAGCTCAGCGAGCACGATATCTCATATCACCCAAGAAACGCCATCAAGTCGCAAGTACTTGCCGACTTTATAGCCGACTTCAGCACAGAGATACTACCAAAGGCGGAACTAGAGGCACGTCATGCCCCCTCCAACACCGACCTATGGACTCTTTACACTGATGGCGCCGCTAATGCCTCGGGATCGGGACTGGGACTCGTTATTGAGGTCCCCACGGGTGAAATAATTTGCCAGTCCATACGATGCCCCGAGATGACTAACAACGAGGCCGAGTACGAGGCTGTTATTGCAGGTATAAAACTAGCCATCAAGTATGGAGCTCGACGACTCATTCTCCATTGCGACTCCCAACTCGTGGTGAATCAAGTCACTGGGACTTACCAAATCAAGGAGCAGAGATTGCAAAAATACCAGTCAGAAATCCACAGATTAATGACTGAGTTCGACGAGTGTCGCTTCAAACAAGTTCTGAGGGCACGGAACGTTGAAGCAGACGGTCTAGCAAAATTGGCCGCAGCCACTAAAACTTCAACAAAGAAAGCGTGGTCACCCTCCTCCATTCAGCCATTGATCACACTAAGGTACTCTCCTTAAATTTGACTTGGGACTGGCGCAACCAGTTTGTATCCTATCTGCAGGATGGAACACTCCCACCCGACAAAAAAGAAGCCAAGAAGCTCCGCGTACAGGCCGCCCGGTATTGCCTGATAAACCACGAGCTCTATAAAAGAACGTTTGGCGGACCCCTGGCCAAGTGCCTAGGGCCGCACCAAACGAGGCCAGTGCTCGAAGAGGTACACAAAGGTCACTGCGGTGCCCACACAGGTAACCGCGCCCTCGTGCGCTGCATAATACGGGCCGGCTATTATTGGCCAACTATGAAGAAAGACGCAGCAGAATATGTTCGCCGATGCGAACAGTGCCAAAAGTATGCCCCCATGATACACCAACCAGGAGAACCACTCCACTCAGTCACTTCCCCATGGCCTTTCATCAAATGGGGAATGGACATAGTCGGTCCACTACCAGCGGGACGAGGAAAGGTACGATTTCTATTAGTTTTAACTGACTAATTTTTCCAAGTGGGTGGAAGCAGATACGTACGCCCAAATACGCGAACAGGAAGTCATCACCTTCATATGGAAGAATATCATCTGCCGTTTCGGCATCCCCAAGGAAATCAGCTGCGACAACGGGCGACAGTTCATCGGCCAGAAAACAACAGAGTTCTTCGACAAATGGCATATTAAGCGAATACTCTCCACGCCATATCACCCTGCCGCCAACGGCCAAACAGAGTCTTCCAATAAAACCATACTGAACATACTGAAGAAGAAACTCGAGGAAGCCAAAGGTCTATGGCCCGAGCTACTACCGGAAGTGTTGTGGGCGCACCGGACCTCACCAAAATCCTCCACAGGAGAAACACCATACTCACTGGTCTACGGAACCGACGCGGTCATACCAGTCGACATCGGCGAACCAAGCTTGAGGTATTCACATACCAGCGGAGCAGAGAACGACATAAACAGACTTCAAGACCTCGATGAGGCCGAGGAGAGAAGAGAAATGGCCCACATAAGAATGGTGGCTCAGAAACAACAAGTCGAAAGATACTACAACAAGAGAGCCAAAATAAGACCACTCAAAGTGGGAGACTACGTCCTCAAAGCCAAAACATTGGCATCAAAAGACCCAAGCGAAGGAAAATTGGGCACCAACTGGGACGGACCCTATAAAATCACAGCAGCAGCAAGTAAAGGAGCTTTTCAATTGGAAACAATGGAAGGAAAAACGCTCCAAAATAATTGGAACGTCGCCCACCTCAAGTATTTCCATTTCTGAAAGGTGTCTCCCGAGTCGCACTCTTTTTCCCTTACCCGAGTTTTGTCCCAATTGGGTTTTTTCGGGGAGGTTTTTAACGAGGCGGCAGAGGGGGCACCCGGAGATATTTGCGGAACAAGTTTATCATACCGGCCACTCCATACGCTCTCCTGACTGACATGACAATGGGACTGAACTATCATGATCTCCAATGTATAAACGGCTAAGGCTATCTCCAATGTATGAACGGCTAAGGCCATCTCCAATGTATAAACGGCTAAGGCCATCTCCAATGTATAAACGGGTAAGGCCATCTCCAATGTATGAACGGCTAAGGCCATCTCCAATGTATGAACGGCTAAGGCCATCGTCGTCAACAAGTCGACCCAGCTCGACTACGACAAGCAAGTAATTCGACGACAGTCGAAGTTACGTACATGGCTAAGGCCATCGACAGTATTATGGTTAAGGCCATTTTACCACCCTGAAGTTAATCAAATAAGTCATCAATGCACGGTAGGGGGTACCTGTTCTTGACTGTAACTTTATTCAGTTGCCTATAATTAATACGCATTCTCATATAGCCGTCTTTCTTCTTCACAAATAGAACTGGAGCACTCCAAGGCGAGACACCTGGTCGAATGAAACTTATCAAGCAACTCCTGAAGTTTTTCCTTTAATTCGTTCAACTGCACTGGTGCCATACGATATGGTGAGTGCCGGGCACTAGGGTCATTACCGANTCCCGGCATAACCTGTGGACCTCCCTGGCATAACCCAAGGACCTTTTTCTTTTATCCCGGCATAACCCGTGGACCTCCCTGGCATAACCCAAGGACCTTTCTTCTTCTATCCCGGCATAACCCGTGGACCTCCCTGGCATAACCCAAGGACCTTTTTTCTTCTATCCCGGCATAACCCGCGGACCTCCCTGGCATAACCCAAGGACCTTTTTTCTTTTATCCCGGCATAACCCGCAGAACTCCCTGGTAGGCCAAAGGCCGAAGCACTAGCAGCTCATGGGGTACTCAGACTTCTCTCAGGCTTGGTCCTTCGTGCGGGTACCTCACACTTAGTTCCAACCATTTGATTTGCTGTTGCATCCTTCCAATAGCTTTTCTTTCCATGCTCCTAGAAAATAAAAAATCGACACTACAAGAATCATACAATAAAAATAAATAAAAGAAAGCAATAAAGCTGGGTTGCCTCCCAACAAGCGCTTGATTTAACGTTGCGGCACGATGTGAATCACTTTTTGCCTCCACCTCGAGCTTATGAATTGAACCCCAAGTTTTGCTTCAAGCTTATAATTATGCTCTTGGGGCGGTACAAATTCTTGCGAGCCAAAAATTAGATAAAATCTTATGCACTTGTTGGCTCTCGACCGAGGAGTGTCACCTCGCCTAGACATCCTTGAGAAACCCAAAATATAAGGCTCATCTACCTCTTTCTTGGACTCCTTTTTATGCTCATAAGGGTGAATTTCCATTTCACCATCTGAACATAATGTAGAGAAGTGTTTGGAATGAGGCCCAACGCGCTCAAATACATGAACTTTAAGATTTTTAACCTCCTCAACATCAATCACACTAGAGTCAACTAAATTTGTATCTTCAACGTCCTTGGTTGACTCTAGTATTACTTCTTCAACATTGACATCATCAAATTCTAGTTGGCTAGGTTGTTGATGTTCTACTCTGACCTCCCCAATTAACACCTCAAATTCATTCTCTTCTTGGCTACCATCCTCAATATTGGCTTGTTGAGCATTAAAGCTCCAACCACTTGACTCAATTGAGCCTCCAATTTGCGAATAGTTGCCTCTTGCCTTTCTATGTGCAATTGTTTCTCATTGTTTTGTTCCAGAAGGCACTTTAGCATATCCTTGATCTCCTTCAGGTCCGCATTCCCAGGTTCTTTGTTCCTATTAACTTCACAAGAAAAGGTAGAACCATCATAGTAAGGGGTTGGGGGAAAATAAGAAATATAAGCACAACCATGAAGGTGACCATATTTACCACCACACACATCACACACATTCCACAAATAAGATTGAGTTGGTGCACATAACTCGCTCTTAGGAACGTTTTTTTGAAAAATTTTCCACAGGTGGTTTCCTTCACAATATGTATGGAGATCAATAGTAGAATTATCTACAACTAAATTCCTATAATTCCAAGATGCCATGTTTCTCAAATCAACAGTTATAAAAAAATACAAAAAAAATAAAACAAACTAAAAGTTCAAACTTGAACCCTAGCAATATATACAGCTACAACTACACCGTTAGTTCCCCGGCAACGGCCCCAAAATTTGATCACGCCCAACTCTAGTCCTAAAAAGGATAAGGGGTCGCTGCAAATATAATCCGATCTAAAAGTTCGGAGTCGAATCCCACAAAGAACTAAGGCTTAGCTATATCTGTTTAATATCACTAAGAAGACAAGTTTGAACAATTTCCTAAATTATAAAGATTGAGATTTATATTTCTAACTAATTAACTAGCAAATACTACAAAGCGGTAAAATTATCAACTAACGAGACAAAGGGTTGGAGACTAAATTAAGGAGATCTAGAGTTATGATTTCCCCAATTGTTGATTTCCTTGGTTGTATGTTTCTTATAGCTTTGACTTAGTTTCCTCTATCAATCATGAACTCTCCAGCTATCATAAATCTCTCTCAAGCAATTATGATAATTTACTAGACGCACTCTCTCAAGCTACGCTAGCTAGATTCACATTATAGTTCACTTAGATTGCACCCGAGGTATCGTTATCTCTAATCCAACCTCTAAACCCTCGGTTATGACTCTCGCCTATACTCCGGGAGTGATGTTATTCAAACAACTACCTAAATACGCACTCTCTCTCAAGCAGATACATAATAAATAGGAACGGCTAATTGAGGATCCTTTCAATTAACCAAAATCAAAATGTAGTTGAACAAATAAAGATTAACAACTAACTCAAAACTATATTAATATAACAACCAATTCATCCCCAAAAGGTTCCATCAAAACCCTAGAAAACGAATTAGCTATTCATAATAGTATGTAAAACTACAATACTAAAAATCATAACCAACAATGAAAAAAAATAGGAAGAAGAAGGAAAAACTCGTTGAAGAATTCCGCGCCTTGCTCCTGTTGTGTTCTTAACTCCTTAGGTCGAATCTCCGGTCTCCTTAGCCTCCTTAGGTCTAAATTATGTTAAAAGTATGTCCTCCTCCCTTCAAAATAGGTTTAGGACCCCTTTTATACAAGTTGGAATAGTGTAGGGTCGAAACCCGGACGAAATAGGACTTCTTTTTGACGCCTGGAGCGGCGCGGTCGCGGCCAAAACGCGGTAGGACCGCGGCCAGACAAGCTCTCTGATTTTCTGCCGCGGTCAGTTCCGCGGTCGCGGTTTCAACAGCGTTTTTCACCCTGTTCTGTTTGGAATTTAGAAAAACGTAAAACATGAAAGTTGTAGATATTTGAGTTAGCTTTCCAACCATATATTGTGGAGTCCAAATGGAATTTTGAGAAAAAAGTTATGTCTATTTTACTAGATAGTACGCAACATGCCTCCTCGAGTCTTCGTTTTGTTGTTTTATCATCCGTTGATCCCCGAATACGATCCCGGCTTAATTCCTTGGGCTTTTACTCAGACTTAAAAGCTCCAAATCACTTGAATTCATTCCATAACATCTATATAGCTCGAAATCACACCTACAAGGCATAAAACACACAATTAGTGCAAAACACTAGTGATTAAAGCGCAAACTCAACTAAAGTGCAGTAAATTAGAGTGTAATAATCGACTAAAATATGCAATTATAGCCTATCATCAACACCCCACACTTAAACCATTGCTCGTTCTCGAGCAATCAAACTACACTTTTTTTTATAGACACGACCTTTTTAAACAATTTTCCTACGCAGCACACCAAGAGTATTTAAAATAGACTAAGCACAAAAGCGTAACATCTTCACGTCAAGATTTGACTCACAAGTGCCACGCATTATTCACAACTCACCTACTTACTCTAACATAGAGGTCACTGACATTACCTTTCCTTCATGAATCAAGTGCCCTCACACAATACAAGAGAGTAGTTTCACACAATAAAATTTAAGAACACTTAGGAACTCAAGATAGAAAGAATTCACTCACTCTCAGAAATAACATTCATATGCCACAAAAGATGCACCATAAGCTTGCCCGTAATGTACTACTCCACTAATCGAGCTCATTCAATCTTGGATCAATTAGGACTTTGTTTGGTTGTAATATAGGCTACGGGACGGGTAGGATACATTTAGATATAAGAGTGACTACACCTCCTTAAGCACTTTAATACGTACATTTTAACATTTAAACCCCATACTTATGTCAAACCAAAATTTCACCTTCACATCAATGTAAATTACCCCATTCTTCTTTAAGCACACTTACGTCAAGAACCACCACTTATCAAAGAATTTTTTTTCCACAACAATCCAACTATATTTTTTTATCAATTCAAGTGGCTCTTCCTTTTTCAAAACAGTGCACCTTTCTCCTTATTCAATTAGTTCCACTAAAAAGCCAAACCAACCACCCCACACTTTAATTTTTACAAAGTTCATCACAATTCAAGTGCTTATGAGAGGTTAAAAGGTTCAAATAGATAGTCCATTCAAACAAATGGGTAAGGCTTGTAATGTGGTTGCCAAAGAAACAGGATTACAGGCTCAAAGGGGTTAACTACGATACTTAACAATTAGGCGGGTAAAATATACATATCTGGCTCAACAAAGAAATGCCTATATCACTTCCTAGACTGAATAAATCTACTATTTCGCTTTGCAAACACACGGGGCAAGTTCTAGGCATCAATATACAATGCATAGAATAACACCAAACCTCACACACACATGGCACATAACTCACTCAGGATTGGATTCATCAAGACACTCTAGTCAAAGCAGTTAAGCAAAGTTAAGATAATACAATTTAAGGTACTTATACAAGAGTCAAAAACTGAGCCTAAGCGTCACAGCCAAAGTACTCACTATTCTCGAGGCATAACCAAGTCAAGAGATATTTCTTCAATTCAAAACACAACACAATGGCTCCTACTCCCCAAAAAAAAACTAACTACACCCGGTTCAAAAAAAACCCTTGGAAAAGAACCGTGGCCCAAAGAAAAACCAAGGGGGAATTATTACACTACCTACAAAGAAAATCTTTTTTTTTTTTCTTTAGACTTAAATCCCTCAAGAAAATTGTCTAATAGATCCATCGTCGGGAAAAGTCCAATCTTTTTTTAAAAAAAAATACTATTTAATTAAACTAATACAGCTAAAGTAGCATGAAAAGTCACCCAAACAATCTCATCACCCCACACTTAAAATTGTGCATTGTCCCCAATGCACAGCATAACCATAAGAGGGTAAGAGAAACTCTCTGGTAGGCCAAAGGCCGAAGCACTAGCAGTTCATGGGGTACTCAGACTTCTCCCAGGCTTGGTCCTTCGTGCGGGTACCTCACACTTAGTTCCAACCATTTGATTTGTTGTTGCATCCTTCCAATAGCTTTGCTTTCCATGCTCCTAGAAAATAAAAAATCGACACTACAAGAATCATACAATAAAAATAAATAAAAGAAAGCAATAAAGCTGGGTTGCCTCCCAACAAGCACTTGATTTAACGTCGCGGCACGACGCGAATCACTTTTTGCCTCCACCTCGAGCTTATGAATTGAACCCCAAGTTTTGCTTCAAGCTTATAATTATGCTCTTGGGGCGGTACAAATTCTTGCGAGCCAAAAATTAGATAAAATCTTATGCACTTGTTGGCTCTCGACCGAGGAGTGTCACCTCGCCTAGACGGCCTTGAGAAACCCAAAATATAAGGCTCATCTACCTCTTCCTTGGACTCCTTTTTATGCTCATAAGGGTGAATTTCCATTTCACTATCTGAACATAATGTAGAGAAGTGTTTGGAATGAGGCCCAACGCGCTCAAATACATGAACTTCAAGATTTTTTACCTCCTCAACACCAATCACACTAGAGTCAACTAAATTTGTATCTTCAACGTCCTTGGTTGACTCTAGTATTACTTCTTCAACATTGACATCATCAAATTCTAGTTGGCTAGGTTGTTGATGTTCTACTCTGACCTCCCCAATTAACACCTCAAATTCATTCTCTTCTTGGCTACCATCCTCAATATTGGCTTGTTGAGCATTAAAAGCTCCAACCACTTGACTCAATTGAGCCTCCAATTTGCGAATAGTTGCCTCTTGCCTTTCTATGTGCAATTGTTTCTCATTGTTTTGTTCCAGAAGGCACTTTAGCATATCCTTGATCTCCTTCAGGTCCGCATTCCCAGGTTCTTTGTTCCTATTAACTTCACAAGAAAAGGTAGAACCATCATAGTAAGGGGTTGGGGGAAAATAAGAAATATAAGCACAACCATGAAGGTGACCATTTTTACCACCACACACATCACACACATTCCACAAATAAGATTGAGTTGGTGCACATAACTCGCTCTTAGGAACGTTTTGAAAAATTTGCCACAGGTGGTTTCCTTCACAATATGTATGGAGATCAATAGTAGAATTATCTACACCTAAATTCCTATAATTCCAAGATACCATGTTTCTCAAATCAACAGTTATAAAAAAAATACAAAAAAAATAAAACAAACTAAAAGTTCAAACTTGAACCCTAGCAATATATACAGCTACAACTACACCGTTAGTTCCCCGGCAACGGCCCCAAAATTTGATCACGCCCAACTCTAGTCCTAAAAAGGATAAGGGGTCGCTGCAAATATAATCCGGTCTAAAAGTCCGGAGTCGAATCCCACAGAGAACTAAGGCTTAGCTATATCTGTTTAATATCACTAAGAAGACAAGTTTGAACAATTTCCTAAATTATAAAGATTGAGATTTATATTTCTAACTAATTAACTAGCAAATACTACAAAGCGGTAAAATTATCAACTAACGAGACAAAGGGTTGGAGACTAAATTAAGGAGATCTAGAGTTATGATTTCCCCAATTGTTGATTTCCTTGGTTGTATGTTTCTTATAGCTTTGACTTAGTTTCCTCTATCAATCATGAACTCTCCATCTATCATAAATCTCTCTCAAGCAATTATGATAATTTACTAGACGCACTCTCTCAAGCTACGCTAGCTAGATTCACATTACAGTTCACTTAGATTGCATAACATCTATATAGCTTGAAATCACACCTATAAGGCATAAAACACACAATTAGTGCAAAACACTAGTGATTTAAGCGCAAACTCAACTAAAGTACAGTAAATTAGAGTGTAATAATCGACTAAAATATGCAATTATAGCCTATCATCACCTCCCTGGAATAACCCAAGGATCTTTTTTCTTTTATCCCGGCATAACCCGTGGACCTCCCTGTCATAACCCAAGGACCTTTCTCTTTTATCCCGGCATAACCCGTGGACCTCCCTGCATAACACAAGGACCTTTTTCTTTTATCCCGGCATAACCCGTGGACCTCCCTGGCATAACCCAAGGACCTTTTTTCTTTTTATCCCGATATAACCCGTGGACCTCCCTGGCATAATCCAAGGACCTTTTTCTGTTATCCCGGCATAACCCGCGGACCTCCCCGGCATAACCCGAGGACCCTTTTCTTTTCCGGCATAACCCGGTCATTTTCCCAGCATAACCTGGCAATCTACCCGATTTAGTGCTTCATGACCTATTCCCAAGGATACACAATCCTGATTTTTTTTATTGCTTTCAATGAAGAAGTAGTTTAGATTTTAGTGTCAAATAACTCACGAAATTTTCCCAGTGAAAACTGGGGCAGAAAATTTCGTTCGTTTGTTTGTTTTGGGTGTCTGAGCAGGTTTTACCTCGGGGCACAGGAGTCGAGAGGACCAAAAGAATGAGTCTCAATCCAATATAAAGAAAAGAAGAAAAGAACAAAAAAAGAAGTGAACTCAAAGTGTTGAAGTGGAGGAAGACGCGGAATGCTCAAGATATGATTGAAGTCATAAGATTCGCATGTCCCGCCTTGATCCAAAGCTGAAGAAAGATCCAGCACCTACAGCTGACGAGCATCGAGATTCAGATCGGAGTCCACGGCAAGAACCAGCTAAGACTCAAGATCAAGCTTTAAGAGATTTATAGATAGGAATCTTGTAACTCATAGTTGATAGGCGTAGCTAGCTTAGCTTTTTTTTTACTCTCCATTTTGGTGTAATAAGGAGATCAGCAAGCAGGAATAGCAGCAACAGCAGTGAAATCACAGCTTCTCGGTAGTCCCAGCTACCAAAACTTCCAGAACTACACTGACCTGATTCCTTTATAGCCAAGGATATGTAGGCAACCTTTGAAGCAAGGTTCGGTCAGACTCTTTTTAAAAATGCTTCTCATGGAGTTTCAAACGGGCAAAAATCCCTCATATTGCTCACTTTATCTTTGCCCGAAAACTCTTCATGTTTCCGAGCAAAGAGGGGCAGCTGTAAGCACGTGATTTTTGCCCTATATGAATTCTCCTACAGAATCCCAAGAAAATAGATTTTCTTAATTATTTGCCATTTTTAGGAATTTTTGTAGAATTTTATTTAATTGTTTGCATTTTTTTGCAAGTTTAAGTTCTATTTAAATCATGAAAAATACCAAAAATATCTCGCGTGGAGTTTAGGCTTTATTTTTATATTTTTAGGATTAATTAATTAATTATTTGCTTTATTAAAATTAAAAATCACAAAAATGGCCATTTCTACATTTTTCCCTTTTGATTTTTAGGTTATTGATTTTTCTCTTTTAATTTAGGATTAAGTAGCTTTTAAATCTTTTATAATTAGCTAATTAGTTTAATTTCACACTTTTGGACAATTTAGAATTTTTAATTTGTAGTATTTTAATTAAAATAAAAGGAAAAATTAGAAAATAAAAGAAAGAATTGGAAAAGAAAGGTTTGTCCTGTGAAATTGGGCCAAAATTAATACTGAGCCCAAAGTCTATACCCAAATCTGCCAAAACCCAATAACCCACTCAAAGCCCAATCTCCCTACCCAAATACCCATTACCCTTTACCCTAATCCCTCACATAAAAGTAAGGGTGCACTGTGGGCCGGGCCCAGCCCGGGACCGGACCGGAACCGCGGGCCAAATGGGCCTATTGGGCCGGTCTCAGTGGGCCGGTCGCAAATGGTACTCCAAGCCCGTAGCGTGCCGGTCTTGCACATTTAGCCCACGAGCCCGGGACCGCTAAGCCCGGGATCGGCAGGCGGGCCTGGGCCGGTTCAACCGAGCCTAACGGGCCTCAACGGCTATAATTTTAAAAAAAAAAAATTAAAAAAATGACCAACGGTCAGATTTTAAAATCTAGCCGTTGGCCATCAAAAAAGAGCCGTTTGGGACTTTAAGAAATAGCCATTTGGCCCCCAAACTTTATTTTAACCCCAAACTTTATATAATTATACTTTTTCCCAATTCTCAACTATAAATACCCCCTCATTCTTTCATTTTTACTCACAAATTCATCAATCTCTCTCAATCTATATCTAATTCTCTTCTATAATTGGTTATTTTATTATTGCAATTTCGTGAAAAATTGTGAAGTTGGTGAATTGAAGTATTCAAGTCTTCAAGTCTTCAACGATTTTCAATTTTCAAGAAGTTGTTCGGAAATTCGGTAAACTCGTTCCAACTCTTAAGTTTTAAGAATATATTTTTGTGTGTTTTGGTTTGCATATTAATTTTTAAGGCTAATTAATATGGCATTTTCTTTGAAAAAAATGTTTAGTGGTAAGGAAAAATATAAAATTGGTGAAAGTAGTCGCCAATCTACTACCCTTCCCCCGGCTCTCCGACCCAGACCTATTACCCGTCCTCCTGCACCTATTATTCTTGATAGTGATAACCCTTATTTTCAATTTTCCGATAGTGAATTTTACCACAATGTTGCACCAGGTCAACAATTAAATGATGAAGTTATGAATGCTCTTTATCCTAATGAAACTATTTTTGAAAATGATGATGAAAATGATGATGTAGATGAAACCCAACCGGATTTAGATGATACACCTACTAGTCCTGTTAATAACCCAACTGATGCCCCGCCCGACCCACCTGTAGAAACCCCTACTTTTAACAGACAACCTTCTAAACGCCCCGAAACATCACTTGTTTGGAATTTTTTTTACTCAATTAAGAGAACAAAATAAAGCTAAGTGTAAAACTTGTGGGAGTTTGCTGGCGCATAAATTTACTGGAGACCATAGCGGTACGGGTAGTTTGGCTAGGCACATACAAACACACCCTAGAGATAAAGTTAAATATTTACAAATGAAAGCGCAGCAAGAGGGGACAAGTGTAGATACTGCGATTAACCCTAGTACAGGTTCAAATCTAGTTCAACCAGGAATTAACACTGTGACCGGTGGTATTTTATATTACGATCCTAATAAAGATCGTGAAGAATTAGCAAAGATGGTTACCGTTATGTGTTTACCATATACTTTTCCTTCTAACCCTAATTTTGTGCATTATATTAGAAAAGTTTTTAATCCTACTTATAAAGGTTGGCCTCGCGCAATCGTAAAGAGCGATATTTATAAATATAAACATGAATATGAACAATATTTGCGGTATTTATTTACTCATATAACTAATCGGATTTCTATTACTACTGATATTGGTAGAAGTAATAATGACTGTGATTATCTAACTGTTACAAGTCATTGGATAGATGAGGAGTGGATAATGCAAAAACGCATTATTGCTTATAGAATAATTAATTCACGTCACACAGGTAAGTTTATTGCTAACACTGTTGCAGATATTTGTAGATATTTTTGCATTAGAGATAAAATAATGGCAATTTCTATGGATAATGCTTCTAGTAACACTAGTGCTGTAGGCATACTTACAACAACACTAAATCCTGCATTTAGTAATTGTTTCCATGTGAGATGTATTTGTCATATTTACCATTTAATCGTCGGTGATGGTACGAGAATTTTAGAAATTGAAAAGGTTAGAATGTCTCTTAATTGGCTTTTTTATTCAAACCGTAGAAGTAGACTTAGAGAGTATTTTAAAAAATGTGATGAATTTGGCCTTAGAGAAAGAAAGGTTCCTAAACCTTGTCCAACTAGATGGAATTATATGTACGAAAGTTTAGTAGTTGCATATGAATATAGAAACCCAATTAATGCAACGTTTAATGCTCGTGTTGGTGGTGAGGATGATGATGAAATCCTTACAAATCAAGATTGGACGAATGTAAAAATTCTTATAGATTTTTTAGAACATTTTCAATTTGCTACAAATGCATTTTCTGGACAATATTATCCTACTATTTCAAATTGTTTAGTTTATATTGCAGCACTATGTGATTTGTTTGTTGAATTTTCGGAGGGTGGAGAAATTTATAAACTTGCTATAAATGCAATGAAAGAAAAGTTTAAAAAATATTTTTTCCCTATCCCCCCTATTTATGGTGTTGCTGCAATGTTAAATCCTACAATGAAATTAGGAGGTCCTCACTTTTGGTACTCAAATATTTATAAGGCTTTAGATCTTTCAGTTGAGGAATTTTCTACACTTGCAGAGGCAAAAGCCTCAATTAAAATAAATGCTCAAACAATTTATAATGCTTATCAACTTGCGTTAGATAATGCTAGGCCAAATGTTCCAAGCCCTACTTCGTCTAGTTCACAATCATCTAAAAGAGCTGCGGGCCTAAAATCACTTAAATCTTGGACGGAGTTTAGGGGTTCTCAAGGTGATAATTTTGATGAGACTTCACATCTAAATGAGCTTCAAGTTTATTTGTCGCAGGGACTTGAAAAGGAGAATCCAGACGGCACCTTTGATCTTTTGGAATGGTGGAAGGCAAGGGAAAAACATTTTCCGGTTCTTGCAAGGATGGCTCGGGATATTTTATCTATTCAAGCTTCAACAGTTGCATCAGAGAGCGCTTTCAGTCAAGCAAGACTTCAAATAGGTGATCATAGAGCATCTATGAGGGAGAGCTTGGAAAAATCAGTACTATTCAGAGATTGGATCCGCTCGGAAAGAAGAAACTTTGGACTTGCAGAATCACAACCGGAGATAGACGAAGCTTATGAAGAAATGATAGCGGAACTTGCGGAGGATGCTGCTTCGCCCGGAAGCGGTGATGAACAAGCTTCTTTTCCGCCACCACCAACGGAACCTCCTCCGAACCTTGAAGGATTTATGAGATTTGTTAGAGATACAATGTAGGTTATGGTGTAACTTGTACTTTGGCATATCTTCTTTAGTTTTTTTTCCTTTTAATGGTGGTATTAGTACCTTGTTGTGCTCATTCCATTGGGGGGAAGAAGACTAAGAAAGATATGCCATTTTTGGTAATAAAAATTATAAGACATGCCCTTGAATATCTCTTTGCAATATTTTTTTGTCTTTAACTTGCAATTATTTATAAGCTATAATATATATACATAACATACAATATATACTACAAGAAAATATATAAGGGAATATATATACATAACATACAATATATACTACAAGAAAATATATAAGGGAATATATATACATAACATACAATATATACTACAAGAAAATATATAAGGGAATATATATACATAACATACTATATATACTACAAGAAAATTTATAAGCTATAATATATATACATAACATATAATATATACTACAAGAGAATATATAAGGGAATATATATACATAACATACAATATATACTACAAGAAAATATATAAGGGAATATATATACATAACATACTATATATACTACAAGAAAATTTATAAGCTATAATATATATACATAACATACAATATATACTACAAGAAAATATATAAGGGAATATATATACATAACATACAATATATACTACAAGAAAATATATAAGGGAATATATATACATAACATACTATACTAGTATACTATACTACTATACTATATATATTATATATACATGAAGAAGTAGTACTATATNAAAGAATGGCAGCAAAAGTACGGCTTTCATTATCATTCAAAAAATGCATGTACACCTGACCTTACAAAAGGTCCCATTTACATTCCAAAATACAACAAAACAAAATATATACAAGTCCTAAGAGGCTTCGCCGCTTCGCCCGTCACCCCCAGCGTGACTGCCATTCTGCTCTTCGTCCCCCGCCTGACCGACATCTTGTTCATCGCCGGCCCCGGGTTGATAAGTTGCAGAGATCCAAGAGCCGGATTCTAGACGGTTGACGTCTTCGGAGTTATAGCCCGCCCGGTCTGGGGAATCAGAACTATACCCACAAGTTTCACGGGCGACGCGGGCTATGCGCCGTTGCTCCTGAACCTCCGCCTCAGTGGCTCGACCCGCAGCTAAGAACTCCTCGAATACGACCAATCTAGCCTCGGCGTATACCCACATATCATGCGCCTCACGATGCGCATCCTCATCAGGCCTTGGTGCAGCAGTCCGCTTAAGGACTTCAATCTCAGCCGCCTTGGCATCGAGTTCGGCGATCAAAGCGGCGACCTTGATCCGCAAATCAGCAGCTTCCGCCGCTACCCCACGGCCTACCTCCAACTCTTCTTCCTTAGACTGGAGAAGAGTCTCCAACTCAATGTTCCGAGCCAGAGCAGTCATCAGCTGCTCATCGACCTGCTCCAGCTCGACCACCCTCTGTTTCAATTGGGCCTCCGACTGTTCGAGCCCCTCACGAAACACCCAAAATTCTGGGTCCTACTTGAGCAGGTCCGCCAGCGCCCGATGCTTGGTGCGGCACCGTTGGTATTTCTTCGCCATCTTGTTGAAAGTGGCTGCCTTTTTGTGCGCCCGCCACCTCCTCTCCACCTCCAAAATGAGAGTCTAAAAAGGAGAAGAAAAAGAGGAAAGGCAGGTCAGTACGCATCACAGTTAGCCTTACGGTACATAGAGAAAACTGAAAGCTACCTGCAAGGCCGACGAACCGCTCTTCGGAACACGGGCTAGGCTGGCATCGGCAACAGCTCTCCCTTGTGGAGCCGACCTCCCAGAACGGATAGCATCGACCATAAAAATTGGCCTCTATACTTGACGAGGTTCACTTACCCTCTCGTCTTCAATCGCTATCCCCTTGCCCGTTATCAACCGCCGCCTCTTTCTCTCTGGTGGCTCCTCACCTTCGGAAGTCTCCTCCGTAAGCCGCGGGGACGGCACTGAAGGAGTAGCTTCACTTGCAGACGCCGCCATAGGCGCAACTTCCTGCTGAGGAACCTCTGGAGCGCCATCCGAACGAGCCGCAGGGTATGTCTTCGCCATCAGAGTCGGTCTCCGCCCTAGGCGAGGCAACAATGACCTTCTTCTTCTTGGGGGCGCTCCGACCTGCCAACACGAGTAAGTTAGGTAACAGAATCTAAGGTAGTTTCCAAACCAAGGCCGAAGAATTACATAACGTGCCGTACTGTTAAAGAAATGTAGCCCAGGTACGACATTCCTCCGCATAAGGTATTAATCTTTCCACCCATGATTTGATATCATCAATAAACTGGGGTGGAGAAGCCCTCGCTACAAGAAAAAAAGAGAAAAGAATGAAATCACAGTGGCCAAATGGTCAAGGTCGCGAACAGTCATGAATCCTGCAAATAAAGGTACTCACGATCTGGGTTCCACCTTTCCGGGAATCCTTCAAGCTTAGACACCAGGTGCTCCGTCCTGATGTAGAAGTACCTACGCCAGAAGAGGCGGTTGGCCTTGTCGTCAGCCTTAACTACCAAACCCTTCGTACCACGGCTTTTCAATTGCAACATGGTACCCCTCAGGTAACCAGGGCTGAATAACTGTAAGAGATGGTGAACTGAGACGCCGCACTCAGCCTTAGCCGCGTACGTGGTTAGAATCCTGCACACCTTCAAGGTGTAAGGAGTAAGCTGAGCCGGGCACACATTGTAAAAGCGGCAAAGCTCCTCCGCTAGAGGGAAGATCGGGAGACTATAGCCGATCAAAAACGGGTACTCGTAAAATGTGCAGTACCCAGGCCTGTGCACATTGGCATAGTCCATCCCATCCGGAGCCATTTCCACATGGTCCGGAATGTTGTGTGTCACTCGAAGGTCGTCTAGATGAGATTGCAGTAAATCGTTACGCTCCCAGGGAAGGGCTGGACTTTTTGTTTGTAAATCCCTTCGAATATGCATGTCCTTTGGGAGGAAGTTATCTACAGAAAGGGGAACGAGGGTCTTTTTTACTTCCTCCCCCTCACCGCCAGAGGAAGGCGGAACCCTAGATGGGTCAGTGTCTTTGGTCTTTTTACCACCTTGACTACGTTTTACCGTGATGATTCTGTTTGGGAAATAATGCACTAACGACGAGAAATATGACTTCAAAAGAAGTGGAGGAATCCCTCACGAAATAACGGTTACAGGAAAGAAAGACAAAGGAGTAAATCAGAAAATGCTTTCCGAAGGTTTGAAAGTTGAATCGAATCGAACCTCTCTCCTATTTATAGGGATAAGTTGTGCAGAAATCGAAGAGTCATGTTTCAAAACGTGCGCAGGAAACCAAAATGTCACATCATCCTCTGAACCGCCTCGGGGGAAAATATAATAATGACGCATACATGTGATGACGTCATTCCAAAAAGAAAGCCACGCATCAGTGGCTCAACAACGTCATACATTTTACCTCATTCGTATTGCCGCCCCTAGTCGAGGTCAAATTCTCCTAAGCCGAGGTTTGCATTTCCGCCCATTGAAGATGCCCACCGAATGCGTCTCCAACGAGTGGAGGGACTAACTGTATAGGGTCAAATTTGACCGTCAGCGTCTCTACGCCAATGGGTACGCCCAGTGAGTATACGCCGACTAACGTAAGGGTACGACTCGGACGTGGGGACAAAAGCGACATCGTTTAGGACTTAGTGTCTTCACTAGGAAAACGTTACCTATTTTTGTAACTTTTTGATTATTTCGAGGAAGGTCTCTTATTATATAAGGGAGACCTTCACATTGTGAAAAGGGGATTAGTTTTTGGAATAATACAACTCTCTCATTTTCTCATACTCTCTCTCTATCGCTATCTCTAACGAATACTTTCTCTTGAATTCGTATTATCACTATTAGATCTACAACAACAACTTCATTTTTCATCTCTAGGTCTATTATATTTGATTACGATTTACCCTTTCTTACTTTTGATTGTTTTTAAGCTTGCAAAGTATATCGATAACTTTTGAGCGAAACACCATTTTTGTAGAGATCCTTAATTACCTTCCTCATTAATTGCAAGACATCATGGTATCTTTCTTTTCTCTCTCCCTCAATCTATCATCCTTTATTTTATTTTTTATTTAAATCCTATCATGTATAATATGTTAATTTGTTGGAGATTTCTCAATTGTTTGCTTGCTGATGGACTATTATGTTCACGAGGATTTTCTCATCATATATAATGCCTTGTTTGATGTCTATTAAAGTTACATTTCTGTGCTTGGGAATTCTTCATGTGAATCGCGAACAAGGGATGAGGAAGTAGAGTACCTTGATTAATTAAAAAGGGGAAATTAAGGAGTATCGGAAATGAAACCAATATCCTTTATCAGCTATCATCTCCATTTGCATTCTGTGTTCCTGAAAATTGATATCTTAGTTGCATACATTTGTTTAAGTTGCATCTGTGTTCTTCATTGAAAAATATTAATTTGTGCTGTTAGTGCAATTTAACCGGCTACAGTAACATGTTACTAATACCTTTTTAGGTTACCATATTAGGTTTTTTAAATAGTTATACATGGTAGGTTACTTAACTTAGCTTGATGGTATAAAAAATCTTTCCAGTAGTACTTGTTTGATTAAAAAGATTTTTATTTCTTCTTAAGCAAATCAATCAAAGGTGGAAGAGGCAAATCGTAGTCGAAGATAATAAACTCTTGGATCGTTATAGCAAAGAGATGATAGAGAGATATTCAGAGACAGAGAGAGAGATTCTAAAAGAACAGAGAAAAATAGTTTTGTATATTTTCTCCTCTGCCACTTACAAGCCCTAAAATCCCCCTTATATACTAGGAGATTTCTCTAATTCGTTGGGACGATGAATCAACGGGTGTTCACTACGATAAAACTAAACGACAATGCACGGACGTCCCCTCTTTAACCTTTGGGACGTTCCCTCATACCGACTCGTGGGTTTGTGCTCGCCTGTCGTCCTAGCTATAGATCGTGGGTGGTCACATTTAGACCCATACAGTTAGTCCCTCCGCTCGTCGAGGTCGCAGCGGAATGCGTCCTTGGTGAGCGGACCTTATGCCTCTTCTAGGAAAAATTTGAATTTGGTGAGATGTGACGACGCGACCAATAAGAGACGATGCCCTTATTTGGCGGGAAATTCAGATGTACACGCCACCTTGGGTGATGTCAGCTCTCGCATGTGTCATCATTGCGCGGGTTTTCGAGGCAGAAAAGCTGATGGTTTGGCGCTTGGTTTCCCGTGCCGATTTCAAACCTGCCACTTCGATTCGGGCGCCATCCAACCCTATAAATAGGTGTGAGGGGTTCAATTTCATCAAAAACTTTAGCTATTCCTGAGAGTTCTTTAGTCCTCTTCTTCCGTTTTCGCATTTCCTCATTCTCATTCCCGATTGGAAGTCTTCTTCTCTTTCTCTCCATTGGTTTGGCTTGCCTTTTGTAAACAAAATTATGCCGAAGTCTCGCCGCCCTAATGAGGAGGTTTCCGAAATTGTCCCGGTGAGTGCATTACCTTTTTGCGACGGTGGAGAGGTGGAGGTGGAGGAAGACGACAGTCCTCTTACAGTGGAGGCGTTACTACCGAGGCATCCCTCATCTCGGAGTGAATTCAGCAAGAACCCACCTCCCACCCCGAGTCATGTACTCTCGGAGACAGATCAAACTCATCTCGACGCTCTCCGCATAAAATATGGTATACCCGCTCATGTAGAGATGGCTCTGGCGGAGGGGGATTATGTTGACGTTCATAGACCAGGGTATTGTGCTTTCTATGAGTACCCATTTATGATTGGTTACACCCTTCCTCTTTTTCCTTTGGCGGATGAAAACTGCAGATTCTACCATATTTGCCCGGCTCAACTTACGCCATACACGCTCAAGGTGCTTCTTCTGCTGGCTAAGTATGCGGAATTAGCCGGAGGAGACGTCTCCGTGCACCACCTCTTGCATTTATTTTCACCCGGTTTCCATAGGGGCACCATGGTGCACCTAAGGCTTCGCGGCACAAAGGGGTTGGTGGTTGGGATGGACGACCGGCCGAGCCGTAAGTATTGGCACAAATATTTCTTCATCAAGACTGAACACATGGTTTCTAACCCCGCCGGGTTTCCAGAGAAGTGGAATAAAAATCGTAAGTACTGTGGTTCATTAGACTCTTCGTCTTCCGCAAATAATGCCTCTGACTGCTTGTTTTACAGCTATGGCACGCCTGCCCCAGCCCGTTACCGATCTTAGGAACTGGGTCGATGGCCTGCTGCCTCATGCGGAGCATACTCGAACTTGGGTTGCTTTCCTACAACGTTATGGCCCTACGGTAAAGCTGTATGGTGGGCCGGGCTGGGACCGGGACCGGACCGGTCCCGCGGTCTTAATGGGCTAAACGGTCCCGGTGGGCCGGTCCTGGTGGGCCGGTCCTTGGTGGTGTAGAAAGCCCGGGACGGGCCGGTTCCTTACATCAAGCCCACGAGCCCGGGACCGGCAGGCGGGCCTGGGCCGGTTCAACCGGGCCTAACGGGCTCCAATGGCTCTTTTTAAAAAAAATTTTTTTTTTTTTTAGAAAGACCAACGGTCAGATTTTTAAAATCTAGCCGTTGGCCTTTAATTTTCAACCGTTTGCAACTTTAAAAAATAGCCATTTGGCCCCCAAACTTTATTTTAACCCCAAACTTTATATAATTATACTTTTTCCCAATTCTCAACTATAAATACCCCCTCATTCTTTCATTTTTACTCACCAATTCATCAATCTATCTCAATCTCTCTCAATCTATATCTAATATCTCTTCTATAATTGCTTATTTTATTATTGCAATTTCGTAAAAAATTGTGAAGTTTGTGAATTGAAGTATTCAAGTCTTCAAGTCTTCAGCGATTTTCAATTTTCAAGAAGTTGTTCGGCAATTCGGTAAACTCGTTCCAACTCTTAAGTTTTAAGAATATATTTTTGTGTATTTAGTTTGCATAATTGTAATTAATATGGCATTTTCTTTGAAAAAAATGTTTGGTGGTAAGGGAAAAGCTAAAATTGGTGAAAGTAGTCTCCAACCTACTACCCTTCCCCCGGCTCCCCGACCCAGACCTGTTACCCGTCCTGCACCAGGTGAACAATTAAATGAAGAAGTTATGAATGCTCTTTATCCTAATCAAAGTATCTTAGAAAATGATGAGGAAAATGAGGATGTAGATGAAACCCAACCGGATTTAGATGATACACCTACTAGTCCTGTTAATAACCCAACTGATGTCCCGCCCGACCCACCTGTAGAAACCCCTACTTTTAATAGACAACCTTCTAAACGCCTAGAAACATCAATAGTTTGGAATTTTTTTACTCAAGTAAGAGAACAAAATAAGGCTAAGTGTAAAACTTGTGTGAAATTGCTGGCGCATAAATATACTGGAGACCGTAGCGGTACGGGTAGTTTGGCTAGGCACATACAAACACACCCTAGAGATAAAGTTAAATATTTAGAAATGAAAGCGCAGCAAGAGGGGACAAGTGTAGATACTGCGGTTAACCCTAGTACAGGTTCAAATCTAGTTCAACCAGGAATTAACACTATGACCGGTGGTATTTTATATTACGATCCTAATAAAGATCGTGAAGAATTAGCAAAGATGGTTACCGTTATGTGTTTACCATATACTTTTCCTTCTAACCCTAATTTTGTGCATTATATTAGAAAAGTTTTTAATCCTACTTATAAAGGTTGGCCTCGCGCAACAGTTAAGAGCGATACTTACAAATATAAACATGAATATGAACAATATTTGCGGTAGTTATTTACTCATATAACTAATCGGATTTCTATTACTACTGATATTGGTAGAAGTAATAATGACTATGATTATCTAACTGTTACTAGTCATTGGATAGATGAGGTGTGGATAATGCAAAAACGCATTATTGCGTATAGAATAATTAATTCACGTCACACAGGTAAGTTTATTGCTAACACTGTTGCAGATATTTGTAGATATTTTTGCATTAGAGATAAAATAATGGCAATTTCTATGGATAATGCTTCTAGTAACACTAGTGCTATAGGCATACTTACAACAACACTAAATCCTGCATTTAGTAATTATTTCCATGTGAGATGTATTTGTCATATTTACCATTTAATCGTCGGTGATGGTATGAGAATTTTAAATTTAGAAATTGAAAAGGTTAGAATGGCTTTTAATTGGCTTTTTTATTCAAACCGTAGAAGTAGACTTAGAGAGTATTTTAAAAAATGTGATGAATTTGGCCTTAGAGAAAGAAAGGTTCCTAAACCTTGTCCAACTAGATGGAATTATATGTACGAAAGTTTAGTAGTTGCATATGAATATAGAAACCCAATTAATGCAACGTTTAATGCTCGTGTTGGTGGTGAGGATGATGATGAAATCCTTACAAATCAAGATTGGACGAATGTAAAAATTCTTATAGATTTTTTAGAACATTTTCAATTTGCTACAAATGCATTTTCTGGACAATATTATCCTACTATTTCAAATTGTTTAGTTTATATTGCAGCACTATGTGATTTGTTTGTTGAATTTTCGGAGGGTGGGGAAATTTATAAACTTGCTATAAATGCAATGAAAGAAAAGTTTAAAAAATATTTTTTCCCTATCCCCCCTATTTATGGTGTTGCTGCAATGTTAAATCCTACAATGAAATTAGGAGGTCCTCACTTTTGGTACTCAAATATTTATAAGGCTTTAGATCTTTCAGTTGAGGAATTTTCTACACTTGCAGAGGCAAAAGCCTCAATTAAAATAAATGCTCAAACAATTTATAATGCTTATCAACTTGCGTTAGATCATGCTAGGCCAAATGTTCCAACCCTTACTTCGTCTAGTTCACAATCATCTAAAAGAGCTGCGGGCCTAAAAACACGTTAAATCTTTGGACGGAGTTTAGGGTTTCTCAAGGTGATAATTTTGATGAGACTTCACATCTAAATGAGCTTCAAGTTTATTGTCGCAGGGACTTGAAAAGGAGAATCCAGACGGCACCTTTGATCTTTTGGAATGGTGGAAGGCAAGGGAAAAACATTTTCCGGTTCTTGCAAGGATGACTCGGGATATTTTATTTATTCAAGCTTCAACAGTTGCATCAGAGAGCGCTTTCAATCAAGCAAGACTTCAAATAGGTGATCATAGAGCGTCTATGAGGGAGAGCTTGGAAAAGTCAGTACTATTCAGAGATTGGATCCGCTCGGAAAGAAGAAACTTTGGACTTGCAGAATCACAACCGGAGATAGATGAAGCTTATGAAGAAATGATAGCGGAACTTGCGGAGGATGCTGCTTCACCCGGAAGCGGTGATGAACAAGCTTCTTTTCCGCCACCACCAACGGAACCTCCTCCGAACCTTGAAGGATTTATGAGATTTGTTAGAGATACAATGTAGATTATGGTGTAACTTGTACTTTGGCATATCTTCTTTAGTTTTTTTTCCTTTTAATGGTGGTTTTAGTACCTTGTTGTGCTCATTCCATTGGGGGGAAGAAGACTAAGAAAGATATGCCATTTTTGGTAATAAAAATTATAAGACATGCCCTTGAATATCTCTTTGCAATATTTTTTTGTCTTTAACTTGCAATTATTTATAAGCTATAAA
This sequence comes from Nicotiana attenuata, assembly GCF_001879085.1. NCBI lineage: Eukaryota > Viridiplantae > Streptophyta > Magnoliopsida > Solanales > Solanaceae > Nicotiana > Nicotiana attenuata. Next base: position 50,083,439 of record NC_031993.1, read on the forward strand.
ATATATACATAACATACAATATATACTACAAGAAAATATATAAGGGAATATATATACATAACATACTATATATAGTATACTATACTAGTATACTATATATATTATATATACTTGAAGAAGTAGTACTATATATACTACAAAACAAGATTTTTCAAAATGAGGGCCCCACCCCCAATGACCACCAACGGTCATATTGCACAAATAGCCGTTTTTTTCCAATTTACAAAACTAACCTTCTCTAACACTATAAATACCCCCCTCCCTCTTCTTCATTTCAATACTCAATATTCATTTCTCAATCTAAATTTCTCTCAATCTCTCAATCTCCAATTTTCAAGACTTCAAGTCTCAATCTCAATTTTCAAGTTAAAACATGCCTCGTTCGGAAAGAGTGCGCTTATTTGTTTCGCAATACTATGAAGTGCTTCAAGAAAATGAAGAAGGCCAAATATTAAAGTGCAAGAACTGTGGAAGAGTCTTAAATTTTCGTTCAGGGTGTACCACAGGCATTTTAAGGAGGCATATAAAGTATTGTGTTGAGGGTATTTATCTGCAAATTCGTCTTTAAGATTTTTCAACAATTTATGTTATTTTAAAATTATTAGACGTATTTATGCTTCATGTTGTGCTTTGTTATTAATTTATTATGCATGCCAATTTAGTTTTACTATTGTTTTGTTATTTTACTTTTTCGTCAAGCACTTTAATAATTAGATTTCTATATTACATATACTACATATATTTATATAGCCATGCATAAGAGTAATTTATATATATATATACATACATATATGGTTTACAAGAAATTGCGTTAAATAAAAAAAATTAAAAAAAAAGCCCGGAAATAAAAAAGTCCGTTAGGCCTGCTAAGCCCACGAGCCCGACCCATTTAGCCCAGGACCATATGGGCTTAGGCCCGTCACGGGCTGGTCCCACCAGTTGAGCCCACGAAGCCCGGGACCGTGAAGCCCGGGACCGCCAGAGCCCGGGACCGCTAAGCCCAGGCCCGTTTAGCCCCGGCCCGTTTAGCCCATTTAGGCCCGGCCCCGGCCCGCAAGGAGAGAGTCGTACCTAGGGCTAGTTCGGCGCGTTCCGCCGAAGGGGGTGCGTCATCCAAGGTCGGGGGGTCCCATATGGAAGCGGACGGGTCAGGTTCTGACATCGCCCCCGAGGACATTAATGAGTTTTTGAGTTGTCACACCCACGTGGAGGTGAGGACGGATGGTTCTGGCCGTCATGTGATAATTCCGGAGGGTTACAACTTGCTGCTGAATAGCGAGCAGATAGCGTCGGCCCTTGCCCCTTTATTTGCCGCTCCTGAGAACGAGATGCTCGGGGCGATGAATGATGCGGAGTTATCTCGGAAGGTTGCCGGCATGGCCTTACAGGTAGATTCCTTTTACCTTTATTTGTGTCGTGGGATTGATATGGATATGGTATTTAACTTTGATCCCCCTTTCTTTTTTTTTAGACCCTCGTCCTGGAGGTGGAAAGGAATCGTCGTGAACGAAAGAGGACGGACCTCTATAAGAAGATGTCGACAAAATATCAACAGTACCGTAATAAGCATTGAGCAATGGCCGACATCTTCTATCAAGATCCTGAGTTCCAAGTGTTCCGCGAGGGGCTTAAGCAGCGGGAGGCCCAATTGGAACGTAGGGTGGCAGAGCTAGAGGAGAAGGACGCGGAGCTCGTGAGGGCACCCGTAATAGCGAGCTGGACGTCCTGCTGAAGGCGAGGGAGGATGAACTTGAACTTAGTCAAGGGGTGAGGGCGGAGAATGCCGACCTGCAACTGAAGGTGACCGGCTTGAACGCCGAGTTGAACGCCAAGACAGTGGAGATCGAAGGACTCAGGGGTGAGTTAAATGCCAATGCTGATAAGTTAGCCGCCGCCATCTCCGAGACGGTCTCATTGGAGGATGCCCTCCGCGTATCCAGATCGGAACTGACCCGGGAAAGAGAGGCCTCCGATCTTCGAGTTGGGGAATTCGAAAGGCGTATTGGGGTGTTAGGGGCAGAGTTGTCCGCGTTGCAAAGGCAAGTAGCTCCGTCGAGGGCAGAGGAAATAGACCGCCGTTCTATGCCTTCTACATCTCGTCCTCCGATCGGTCAGGGCTCGCCTTGCCGCTTGTATGAGATGTGGGTTTATGCGTAGGCTCGGCTTGACGTATATAGAGCTTTTCATGCCGCGGGCCGGGCGACAGAGGCGAAGCTTTAGATGGTGCATGCTGAAGCACGTACAGCTCGTGAGTCGAGCGGGTACGACCCTGACACTCCTGATGGTGAGGGTGTCTCCTCTGACAACGTGAATCATTTTGATTCGGACTCCTGGTATGAAGACGTCTACCATGCTGGAGTCGACCAATAGTTTTTGTATATTTTGTTTAAGAATTTTTGGGCGTAGGTTGTACTAGGGCTTGTCCGCAGGGACGAATGTAAATAATATTTTTGTTGTAATATATACTTCACTTTTGTCGATTTGTTTATTCGCCGTTTTCCCTTTCTGGTTTGTTGCATGATACTTAGTTTCCGTAGGGATGTTTTGACTATTAAAAATACGTTTCATCGTGGTTCGACCGGGGTCGAACTAATGTCGATGGACTTGGCTATTTGGATATTGCTTCGATCGTGGTCGGAGTAGTATCCGTCGTGGTTCGATCGAGGTCGAACTAATGTCGATGGCCTTGGCCATATGGATGTCGCTTTGACCGTAGTCGAAGTAGTATCCGTCGTGGTTCGATCGAGGTCGAACTAATGTCGATGGCCTTGGCCATATGGATGTTGCTTCGATCGTGGTCGAAGTAGTATCCGTCGTGGTTCAATCAATGTCGAACTAATGTCGATGGCCTTGGCCATTTAGATGTTTGCGTTTCATATAATGGAGATTTCTGTTAATATATTGGAGAATTCTTGTTTATACAATGGAAATATCTGTTCATACAATGAAGTTGACTTGTGTAGTCCCTTTATCACTTTGGCCTGGAGACCGTGCCGTTGGGCCGCAGTGATGAACAACGCGCCGATCCACAGGGTATCCCCCTCGCCGCCTCGTTAAAAACCTCCCCGAGAAAACCCGATTGGGACAAAACTCGGGTGAGGGAAAAAGAGTGCGACTTAGGTGACGCCTTTCAGAAGTGGAAGTACTTGAGATGGGCGACGTTCCAGTTATTTTGGAGCAGTTTTCCTCCCATTGTTTCCAGTTGGAATGCTCCTTTGTTTGCCGCTGCTATGATTTTATACGGTCTGTCCTAGTTGGTTCCTAATTTTCCCTCATTCGTGTCTTTTGACGCCAATGTTTTGGCCTTGAGAACGTAGTCGCCGACTTTGACTGTCTTACCTTGGCTTTTTTGTTGTAGTATCTCTCTACTTGTTGCTTCTGGGCTATCATCCTTATGTGGGCCATGTCTCTCCGTTCTTCAACTTTATCTAGGTCTTGCAACCTACTTTCGTCGTTATCTGCTCCGCTTATATGGGAGTATCTTAGGCTGGGTACCCCGACCTCGACGGGTATGACTGCGTCGGTCCCGTAGACCAGTGAGTACGGCGTTTCTCCCATGGTAGACTTTGGCGTTGTTCGATATGCCCATAATACTTCAGGTAGCAGTTCGGGCCATAGCCCTTTAGATTTTTCGAGCTTCTTTTTCAGTATGTTTAATATCACTTTGTTGGAGGACTCTGCTTGGCCGTTGGCGGCGGGATGGTATGGCGTGGAGAGTATCCGCTTGATGTGCCTTTATTCGAAGAACTCAGTCGTTTTCTTTTCGACAAACTGGGTCCATTACCGCAACTGATTTCTTTGGGGATACCGAAGCGGCATATAATATTTTTCCATATAAAGGTGATGACCTCCTGTTCGCGTATTTGAGCATACGCACCTACTTCCACCCATTTAGAGAAATAGTCAGTTAAAACCAAAAGAAAACGTACCTTTCCTCGTGCGGCTGGCAGAGGGCCGACTATATCCATCCCCCACTTTATCAAAGGCCATGGTGAGGTGACTGAATGGAGCAGTTCTCCTGCTTGGTGTATCATAGGAGCGTGCTTTTGGCATTGCTCGCATCTCCGGACATAATCAGCTGCTTCTTTTTCCATAGTAGTCCAGTAATAGCCGGCGCTAATGAGACATCGAACGAGGGCACGATTACCAGTATGTGCGTCACAATGACCCTCGTGTACTTCCTCTAGTAATTGCCTTGTTTGGTGCGGTCCGAGGAATTTGGCTAAGGGGCCGCCGAATGTTCTCTTGTAGAGGTTATGATCTACCAGGCTGTATCGAGCCGCTTGTGTCCGGAGTGTCTTGGCTTCCCTTTTTGTCTTGCGGGAGTGTTCCGTCCTGTAAGTAGGACACAAGGCGATTAGCCAGTCCCAAGTTAGATTCAGGGAGAGTACCTCGACATGGTCTATGGCCGAGTCAAGGAGGGTGACCACATTCTCCTTGTTGATATTCTTGGTGGCCGCAGCCAACTTGGCGAGGCCATCTGCTTCAATGTTTTGTGCTCTAGGGATCTGATCGAGGTGGCATTCATCGAACTTCGGCAGTAACTTATGGATTTCGGATTGATATTTCTGCAGTCTTTGCTCTGGAAATTCCCGGTGACTTGATTTACGACGAGTTGAGAGTCGCAGCGGAGGATGAGCCGCCGGGCACCGTATTTGAGGGCTAACTTCAAACCTGCAATCACAGCTTCATACTCGGCCTCGTTGTTAGTCATCTCGAGGCATCGTATGGACTGGCAAATTATTCGCCTGTAGGGACTTCGAGGACGAGTCCCAATCCCGATCCCGAGGCGTTTGAGGCACCGTCAGTGTAGAGGGTCCAGAGGTCGGTACATGCTGAAGCGCGAAGCGCTTCTTGTTCCGCCTCTGGCAATATCTCTGCGCTGAAGTCGGCGACAAAATCAGCTAGTACTTGCGACTTGGTGGTAGTTCGCGGTTGGTAAGTTATGTCGTGCTCGCTGAGTTCTATTGCCTATTTGGCGAGTCTGCATGAGATCTCGGGCTTATGTAGGACACCCCTTAGGGGGAAGGTTGTTATTTCCATTATGGGGTGGCATTGGAAATAAGGTCTAAGCTTGCGTGAAGCTACGACTAGTGCCAGGGCCAGTTTTTCAAGGTGAGGGTACCTTGTCTCGGCGTCTATTAAGGTTTTGCTGATATGGTAAATAGGGGATTGCGTACCTTTGTTTTCGCGAACTAAGACCGTACTGACAGCGACCTCGGATACTGCCAAATACACAAGCAAACATTCGCCTAGGTTCGCTTTGACGAGTAGTGGTAGTGAAGATAGGTATGCTTTTAGCTTCTTCAGGGCGTCAATGCATTCCTCATTCCATTGTAGCCCGTGATCCTTTCTTAGTACGATGAAGAACTTGTGACATCTGTCTGAGGACCGTGAAATGAATCTCGACAAGGCGGTTATTCGCCCTATCAGCTTCTGTACCTATTTCTTGCTGGTCAGTACCTCAGGTATTGCATCGATGGCCTTGATCTAATCAGGGTTGACTTCGATCCCTCGTTGTGATACGAGGAAGCCCAGGAATTTCCCCGAGCCCACGCCGAAGGCATATTTTTCTGGATTCAACTTCATCCCGTACTGTCTCAATATCTCGAAAGCTTCTTTAAAGTGATTAATGTGATCCTCCTTTTTTGCTGATTTTACCAGCATATCGTCGATATACACCTCCATCGTCTTGCCGAGCTGTTCTTTGAACATCTTGGTGACCAGTCTCTGATAAGTGGCCCCTGCGTTCTTGAGTCCGTACGGCATCACTTTATAGCAGTAAGTCCCTTGGTGAGTGATAAAAGTTGTCTTTTCCTGGTCCTCTTCTGCCATTAGGATTTGGTTGTAACCGGAGTAGGCATACAAAAAGCTCAGCAGTTCATGTCCTGCTGTCGCATCGATCAGTTGGTCGATATGGGGTAACGGGAAGGAATCTTTCGGGCATGCCTTATTTAAATCGGTGAAGTCCACACACATTCACCACTTCCCGTTCTTCTTTTTGACCATGACCACATTGGCGATCCACTGGGGGTACTTTGATTCTCTGATGGAACCGTTTCTGAGTAACTTGTCCACTTCTTCGCTGACCGCCTCATTGATTGCGGCGTTGAATTTTCTCCTCGCCTGCCGTACTGACGGGTAGAGAGGATCGACATGCAATCTATGCGTGGCGATATCCCTTGGGATCCCCGGCATATCTGAGTGGGAAAAGGCAAATAAGTCGGCGTTGTTAGTTAAGAATTCATGATACTTATCTGGTTCTAGGAGGTTGTGCCCGATGTAAGCCTTTCTTGTGTTGTCGGCGTCATCCAGCTGGACCGGGTCGAGGTTTTCTATAGTTGCCTTACAAGTTTCTATGATGTCAGGGTCTCTGATGACTTCTGCTGGTGGGTCGGGTTTAGTTCCCAACATGGCTGATTGCTATGCCTCCGCACTTGATCCTTTCAGCTGTTTGGTGTGCGTGCAATCTTGGGCGATCCGATAACATTCCTGGGTGGTGCGCGGTTTGCCTCGAATGCTGAATACTCCCCATGGTGTGGGAAATTTGATCACTTGATAAAAGCTTGAGGGGACGCCTCGCATGGCGTATATCCATGGGCGTCCTATGATGGCATTATAGGTTGTTTCTTGGTTCATGACGTGGAATGTGGTTTCCAACGTGACTCCCCCTGCCAAGACAGGCAGCACTACTTCTCCGGATGTCCGCTCTACTGCATTGTTAAAACCCGTTTGTGTTATGCAATGCGGTATTATTCTATCCTCGAGCCTCATTTGTACGAGGACTCTTGGGTGGATAATACACGCGCCGCTTCCATCATCTACCATGATTCCTTTTAACATCCGTATCAGCGATGCGTAAAGTTATAACTAAATCATCATAATGGGGGAAAGACAAACCGTCGGCATCTGACTTTTCGAAGATGATACTGTCTTCGAAGTCGTCATCCGTTCGTGCGCGACCGTCCATTTGAGTTTGTGAGTGGTGGTGAATTTCACATGGTTGATCACCAAATCATCGCCGCCGCCAATGATCATCTGTATGGTGCGTGCCGGCGATGGTGGTTTTGGAGGTCCTTGAGAGGGGTCGCGTCCTCTGGCGAAGTTGGCCCTTCCTTTATCGGTGAGTAGTTCTTTTAGGTACCCCTGGTTCAACATTCTGACCACCTCTTGTCGCAGGCCTATAGAATCCTCGGTCTTGTGTCCTCTTTCCTGATGGAATTCACAGAGGACGTTTGACCTTCTTGCGCTCAGACCCGATTTCGTTTTTGGTGGCCATTGTACCTACGTGCCCAGCTTCTCTAGTGCGTACACTATCTCTGAAGGGGAAACACAAAAGTTATGAGCAGATAATAGTGGAGGCATACCTCTTTCGTTTTGAAGAGGTATCTGCATGTCTCGAAGGAGGCAGGTTAGATGTTCTGACATAAGGCTGGTGTCTTTATCGATTGAAACGCGGTGGCTGATCTCTTCGCCCATCATTGCGTCTGTCCCTCCTTGCCTCGGTTTGGACTGACGTTAATCGCTGAGTTGGCCCGTTAAGATCATCTTCATCTGCCCTTACCTTAGCGCAGTAGGCGTTATGAATTTCTTCCCATGTGGTGGGGGTACTTCATGAGTCTGTTGAGTAATTTTTTGGTCGCCTTTGATCCGCTCCTATTTAATTCGTTTTGGAAGGCTGCGACTGCCATTCCTTCCGACACATTTGGTAGTCCCATTCTTACTCTGTTGAATCGGGCCAGGAAGTCTCTAAGTCCCTCGCTCGCTGTTTGCCTGATGGCGAAGATGTCGTTGACCCTAGCTTCGGCCTTTTTAGCTCCTGCATGGGTGGTAGCAAATTTGTCTGCCATCTCCTCGAACGTTGATATTGATCGAGCTGGTAGCTGGGAGTACCATGTCAATGCTCCTCCTGTCAAAGTCTCACCGAACTTTTTCAGCAGCACAGATGGCACTTGTTCTTTTGACAGGTCATTGCCTTTTACCGCGGTAACGTAGTGGATTAGATGATCTTCTGGATCCGTGGTCCCGTCGTATATTCTCAAGTATGGTGGCATTTTGAAGGTTTTCGGGATGGGGTGAGGAGCAGCTTCTTCGCTGTATGGCTGTTCGATGAACCTTCCAATATCACGTTTTGGTAGCAGCTTAGGGGCGCCAGGTATTTTGTCAGCCCTTTCCTGGTGCTCTTTTATTTGATCGCGAAGTATTTTGTTTTCGTTTTCCATTTCTTCCATTTTCTTTAAAATGGTTGTGAGTGCATCGTCGCTTGCCTCGATGACCGTGCGGGTGTTGTTCGTTCGAGTAGCGCCTGGCTCTCCGGAGGCAACTACGATTTCTGTAGTCGGCGAGTCTTCGACATTTCCTTGAGGGGGCCTTTCGAGCATATTGCTCAGGGCACTTATCAGCCACTCCTCTAGTAGCTTTTTGATCGCTGGTGGTGTTTCTCTCGCCGTGGACGTGGAAGCTCCTTTTTCTCGCAAGACTGTCAGATCTCCGTGCGGGGAGGGCGAGATCTCCCCCTCCGGTGTAAATCTTGGTATTGTATTCTCGGTATTTTCCCTACTGGCTTCGTCGAGGGATCCTAAGAGGTTGTTTGAGACATCTGCTATCTTCTTCAACCTTGCTTCTTTTTCCGCCATTGTTGGTTCTTATGGGGTATGAAGAATAGTGATCGTGGCTTTTGATATCCTAGATGAGAACTATGATTTCGACTACGGAAATCCCCACAGACGGCGCCAAATTGTTTGATTAAAAAGATTTTTATTTCTTCTTAAGCAAATCAATCAAAGATGGAAGGGGCAAATCGTAGTCGAAGATAATAAACTCTTGGATCGTTATAACAAAGAGATGATAGAGAGATATTCAGAGACAGAGACAGAGAGAGAGAGATTCTAAAAGAACAGAGAAAAATAGTTTTGTATATTTTCTCCTCTGCCACTTACAAGCCCTAAAATCCCCCTTATATACTAGGAGATTTCTCTAATTCGTTGGGACGACGAATCAAGGGGTGTTCACTACGATAAAACTAAACGACAATGCACGGACGTCCCCTCTTTAACCTTTGGGACATTCCCTCATACCGACTCGTGGGTTTGCGCTCACCTGTCATCCTAGCTATAGATCGTGGGTGGTCACATTTAGACCTATACAGTACTGTTGGTGCACTACACTAAAAACTCCAGAATTTACCTTAGGTGTATGATTTCATACTTGTGATTGTTTGACTCAAAAGATACTGGAATCTTTTCGAACAAATCAATTAAAGAGAATGAATAGGTAAATCTTAGTCAAACCTAATAACCTCGAGAGCCATAAACGAATCAAAATTATGCATATGATGAAATAGGGGTGATCAATCTCATTGATATTTTCCATTTTTTCATTTATACATCGATGGAGATCACTGTTTTCCGTCTTCCATGGGAAGACTCCTTTTTCTAAGAAGATTACAGAGGAGAGAAAAGAGAGAGAAAAAACCCCCTTCCCCTTGAGAGACTCCTCCCCTATATATAGCTATGGAACCCTCACTATGGGTCAATACTGATTCGCACAACGTCCGCTTTCGTCGTTCCCTTAGTATCGTTCTTTGTCACGGTGGGCGTTATGAGTACGGGGTTTTGGAGCAAACCCCGACGTCTTTTACTATCTCGCCGCTTGGGCGAGATCTTGGTCAGGCCGACTGCAGCGATCAGATTTCGACCAATACAGTTATTCCCTCCGCTTACCGGGGTCGTCTTTTGTCGGGCCTAGTAGGCGGATTATGATTATTATGCATTACGAGAAATCTTACCACCTACCCCTTGGGTATGGTCTTTAAATTCTAGCAATGCGATGGCGTCATTTCGATATCCTCGAACCATTTCGATCGTTTCGGAACCTGAACATAGTTTGTCTTAAAGCGTTGTTTATGGTTACCTGCCATTATGACACACGTTCCTAGGGGGTTGAACCGTTTCATGCCCTATCAACCTCAATTGGCGACTCTTGGATTTCGTGCTCGGAAAATTTATGTCTCTTATAAATAGGACTGCACCATTAGATTTGACACATTCTTTGCCTTTGCTTAAGAAAACTTTGCGAATCCGCTTTCCTCCCGATACTTCGAATTTTTGATTTCCTTTAGTTGGCCGGGAATTTTCGCCTTTCCTTTTCTTTATCCTCTTGCTTTATCAAATTGATTCAAATGGATGTCAATTTTCTCGCACTGACCTTTCTGCCCCAATTCCGGCGCCGGAAAACGATGTTCTGGCCACTGGAGGAGCATAAGTGGTAGAAGATGAGGAGGTCCCGCCGGTGGTTGAGATCTTGCCTCGCCCTGGGAAAGCGTGGAGCAATTTTCACAGCCCCGCCGGGGAGGAGCCGGAACCTGATCTGCGTCCTAAAAAAAGTTGCCGGTTTGGAAAATATTGAGAGTGCTTAGTCATCGGCTTTGGCAGGGCTGCGGCTTTAGAGAATACCATCCGCGTCCTCAAATCCGAGCAGTAATTGGAGAGGGCGACGACCACATTGAGGGAAGCGAGGCTTGAGGAGCGTATTGACGAGATCGACCGAGAGGCATCGACCCTAGCGGACCGGGTTGTTGCTCTTGAGGCCGAAAAGGAGCAACTGTTGGCTCAAGTCGAATCCTCCTCCTTCGCAGCTCCTCGTCATTTACACGAGCTTTGGGTTCATGCTGAAGCCCAGCGGGACATCTAGAAGAGCTTGTGGGAGGCGAGCAAATTTACTGAGGCCGCATATGAAGGAGCACGAGTGAAGGCACGAGAGGCTCGTGTAAATTGTGGATATGACTCTGCAACGTCGGAAGCTGATGAGAGTGCGGGTGATGAGGGAGGATCTCCTGGAGGTGGTGCTGAGTGAAAGAATTGTTATCTTTGTTTCTCTTCCCTTTTTTGTTGTTGTTTATTGTTCTTTTCTTGGACTCTGTTGATTTTAGCTGTAGGTAATTTGCGGTTGTTTGAGCTGTAGCTTTGTATGAAGAGGATTTTTCATTCTTACACGCCTTCTGTACTACCTTTCCTGTTTTGCTCTTCGTAATTTTGATGCAAAGTCGATTTCTGCCTGTTGATCCCGCTTCTTATGGGACTTCAAGGTCGCTCGGTTTGAGTTAGAGCCTTGATGACGGCTTTAGCTGACGCGACGGTGCTTTTCACCTCGTATCGAGGTGCTAATCTATCAACGTTCGAGTGTTATCGGATTCTCTTTCTGATAGCGGCCTTAGTCGTAGGGATTTTATTTTCGAGCTTATATCAAAGTATCATCCCGTCGCGAGTCCCAGTTATCTTCAGCGATGGCTTTCAGTCTTAGGGGTATTATTTTGAATTCTCATCGAAATGTTGATACGTCGTTGTTCAATCGAGGTTGAACTCCTCTTTTTGACGGAGGCCCTTGGCCTTAAGCGTGCTATTTCGATCTTTCGCGAAATATTAACTCGTCGTTGTTCGATCGAGGTCGAGCTCTTCTTTTTGGCGGAGGCCCTTGGCCTTAAGGGTGTTATTTCGATCTTTCGTCGAAATATTAACCCGTCGTTGTTCGATCGAGGTCGAACTTTTCTTTTTGGCGGAGGCCCTTGGCCTTAAGTGTTTTATTTCGATCTTTCGTCGAAATATTAACCCATCGTTGTTCGATCGGGGTCGAACTCTTCTTTTTGGCAGAGGCCCTTGGCCTTAAGGGTGTTATTTCGATCTTTCATCGAAATATTAACCCGTCGTTGTTCGATCGAGGTCGAACTCTTCTATTTGGCGGAGGCCCTTGGCCTTAAGGGTGTTATTTCGATCTTTCGTCGAAATATTAACCCGTCGTTATTCGATCGAGGTCGGACTCTTTTTTTTGGCGGAGGCCCTTGGACTTAAGGGTGTTATTTCGATCTTTCGTCGAAATATTAACCCGTCGTTGTTCGATCGAGGTCGAACTCTTCTTTCTGGCGGAGGCCCTTGGCCTTAAGGGTGTTATTTCGATCTTTCGTCGAAATATTAACCCGTCGTTGTTCGATCGAGGTCGAACTCTTCATTTTGGCGGAGGCCCTTGGCCTTAAGGGTGTTATTTCGATCTTTCGTCGAAATATTAACCCGTCGTTGTTCGATCGAGTTTGAACTCTTCTTTTTGGCAGAGGCCCTTGGACTTAAGGGTGTTATTTCAATCTTTCGTCGAAATATTAACCCGTCGTTGTTCGATCGAAGTCGAACTTTTCTTTTTGGTGGAGGCCCTCGGCCTTAAGGGTGTTATTTCGATCTTTCGTCAAAATATTAACCCGTCGTTGTTCGATCGAGGTCGAACTCATCTTTTTGGCGGAGGCCCTTGGCCTTAAGGGTGTTATTTCGATCTTTCCTCGAAATATTAACCCGTCGTTGTTCGATCGAGGTCGAACTCTTCTTTCTGGTGGAGGCCCTTGGCCTTAAGGGTGTTATTTCGATCTTTCGTCGAAATATTAACTTGTCGTTGTTCGATCGAGGTCGAACTCTTCTTTTTGGCGGAGGCCCTTGGCCTTAAGGGTGATATTTCGATCTTTCGTC
>NC_031993.1:50097120-50100546 GCF_001879085.1 Nicotiana attenuata
CCCGACTTGAAACCTCAAATTGCTTAGCACAAATGATCATACCCAATTGATCTTGAGAAAGTCATTAGGGCAAAATCACTCAAACTACCGAGAGGTATAGAGTGAGTAGAATCGTGCAATGGTTATATCATAATCCCCAAATATGACAACCTAGCCTTAGACACGAGAACCCGTCAAGTATCCACCTAGGAGAAAGTCACTCCCCTAGTGCCTTTTACCTAATTAGACAACCTTCTTTAGTCTACTCTTAGCTTAACTTAGCTTAATCTAGCATCTTAGTAGTATAAATTTAGAAGTAATATCAAAACCCAATATGTTAGAAGTGCAATTAGGAATAATTACGCAACTCCAATTTAGATAGAAACTCAATTCCCATCTCTAGCTCCCTGTGGAAATCGATCCCGACCTTCTCGGGTAAAAGCTGCTTCGACCACTCTTGCTACTTTATAGTAGTACTGGGTTGGCCTTGGCGGCGTTGCCGGGGATCTAACGGTTTTGGCTATCTATCTAAATAGTTTTTTGTATTGTTCTTCTTTCCTTCTGTGTTACTAATTTGTGTGTGTCACAACTTCAGGTACAAAATGGCAGCAAACAACTTTGACCCTCTTGGAAATGTGATTGCGGGGGAGAATGTAGATGATGTCGGAGATGATGAGGTGCCTCTTGTACCTCAAGGACAACGTAGAGGCTGCCAGGCCAATGCCAATGAAATATTCCAGACCCTCATCTGCCACCGCCAAGAGTGGCTCCTCGAGTACTTCCCGACCAAGGCTATGCTAGTGCAATTGTCCCGCCACTGATCCGGGCGGGCAATTTTCAAATTACTAATGTGAGCTGACATTGTTGGAGCAGCGAGGGTATTTCACGGGTGCTCCCACTCAGAATGCTTACAAACATCTCAAGGGTTTCGTGGATACCTGTTGGGGGAGCAAGCAAACCAATGTGTCCGAGGATGCACTTCGGTTGAGACTCTTCCCATTTTCACCTAGAGGGAAGGCATTGGATTGGCTTGAGCGACTTCCCAACCATTCCATCACTACTTGGGATGAGTTGGCGGATAAGTTCATTGCCAAGTTTTTCTCACCGGGGCACATGGCAGCATTGAGGGATGAGATCTTAGCTTTCAAGCAGGAGCCCACCGAACCATTACACGAGATTCGGGAGAGATATAGAACCATGGTGAAGGAATTCCCCAACAATGATATGACTGAGGCAATGATTCAACAGACCTTCTACCGGGGCATCAACACAACAAATCAATGCATAGTGAATCAACTTGCTGGGGGTAATTTCATGAAGCTACCTTATGATGAAGCTTGTGCCATTCTTGACGAGATGGCTAACACGTCCTCCGCTTGGCAAAGTAGAGCCAATGTGCCACAGGGTGACCCCACAGTCACTCACTTGCACAAAGAACTACATGACCATGGGCAGGCTATAGCAGAACTGACAACAATGAACCAACTAGCAAAGGCACAGTTGCAACAAGTTCAAAATCCTCGCCAAGTGAATGCCATGGAAGGGTATCAACATGCTAGTGAACAATAGAAGACAAAGAGGTCAACAGAACCAAGGGAGTTCAGATCAATTTGACAATGATTGTGGTGGATTCCAAGATGATGGTTATGATGGGCGGAATGAAGAGGTACAATACGTGAATAATTATCAAGGCCAAAGGGGCAATTCTTCTAACCAACAGCAACAATGGAGATCCCAAGGCAATTGGGGTAACTAACAACAAGGCAACAACAATTGGAATAACCAACAACAAGGGAACAACAATTGGGGAAACAATAATCAAAATCCGAATTGGGGCAATCAAAACAACAATCGGAACAATCAAGGAGACTGGGGTAACAACAACAATTGGGGTGGAAACAACAATCAGGGTGGTTGGAATAACAACAATCATGGAAATTAGGGGCAAGGCTTTCAAAGGCCCCCAATGTATCAACAACCGAGAAATCCACCGCCTTTTCTATCCCAAGGACCTAGTTCATCCAACAATGACATGGGGAGAATTGAAATGATGTTTGAACAGATGATGAAGAAGAATGCTAACTCTGATTCACAGTTGGCATCTCCCAACACTTCAATCAGAAATTTGGAGGTTCAGCTAGGCCAAATCTCACAGTCCTTGAATACTCGCCTTAAGGAGGCTTTACCGAGTGATACGGTAGTTAACCCAAAGGGTGGGAACAATCATGTTATGGCGGTAACTACAAGGAGTGGACGAGGCGGTGATGTGAATGCCTCCAAACAAAAGCAAATTTTGAGTGATGAAGTTGAGTTGCAAGAAGATGAAGTTCCTTTGGTGGTGGAAAATGTGATTGCTGAAAAAGTGAATGAAGATGTGAGGATTGATATTCAAGATGCCGAGGTGGAAAAACAGAATGACGTGAACCCGTCTAGGGAACACGTAATAGACATGCCGGAGTCGGTTGTGCAAAAAGCCAAGGCACCCTTACCTAGGCCACCTCCACTTTATCCTCAGAGGCTAGCAAAGCAGAAAAATGAGAATCAGTTAAAAAAGTTCATTGACATGATGAAGAGCTTATACATTAATGTGCCTTTAGTGGAGGCTTTGGAGCAAATGCCTGGCTATGCGAAATTCATGAAAGATTTGGTGATGAAGAAAAGATCTATGGACTGTAAAACTATTAAGATGACCCACCAAGTTAGTGCTATAGTGCATTCAATGGATCTAAAGTTGGAGGATCTCGGTGCTTTCACCATTCCTTGCACTATTGGAAGTGCAGACTTTGCTAAAGCTCTATGTGATTTGGGGGCGAGTATCAACTTGATGCCCTACTCAGTTTTCAAGACTTTGGGGATTGGACAACCGAGGCCGACTTCCATGAGGTTGCAAATGGCAAATAGATCGATGAAGAGGCCTTTGGGTATATAGATGATGTGCTTGTCCGGGTGGACAAATTTATCTTGCCAGCTGATTTTGTGATCTTGGATTGTGAGGTAGATTATGAAGTTCCGATCATATTGGGGAGACCTTTCCTTGCTACAGGTAAAGCCTTACTTGATGTGGAAGCAGGGGAACTCACCTTCCGGGTGGGTGATGAAAAAGTGGTCTTTCATGTATGCAAGTCAATGAAGCAACCCAATTGTACCGAAGTGTGCTCATTTGTGGATCTTGTCACGGCTGTGATAATTGATGATACTAGTGCAATGATCAATGTGGAGGACCCTCTAGAGGCCGTATTGTTGAATCTTGATGTCAATGATGATGAGGGCCGAGTGGAGTGCGTAAATGCTTTACATGGAATGGGCTCTTATTCTTATGAGCCTAGGAAACTCTCTTTGGATCTTGAAAATAGAAAGACTCCTCCAACAAAGCCTTCAATTGAGGAGCCTCCGGTGTTGGAGTTGAAGCCATTGCCTCCACACCTCAGGTATGAATTCTTAGGCCCT
>NC_031993.1:50101113-50166657 GCF_001879085.1 Nicotiana attenuata
TCTCTCTAACCCCTTAGAAAGAAGTGAAAGGACTTAAAAAGTCAAGTGAATGTGTGCCAAAATGAAGCAAAAGAAGTACTAAAGGGAAGATGGAACCTACTTAGACCAAAAATTTCCTACCCTAAACCAAAAGCCTTCACTATGTCTCCACAAAAGCCCTATATGATCTTGAGTTGAATAAAGCTTACATTAGTGGTGACTCACATAAGGGGCAAGCATATGGTACCTAGAGCCGGACTTGTGACTTTTCCTTGAGAGAGATGAGTGTATTTCCATTAACCTCGTTCTAAGTGCTACTATCCTAAAGGTGAGGTTTGCTTAGGGAGAGTCGAGGATGTGTGAGTTTGGGTTCCACAATGACCAAAGTAATAGAAAGAGTTTCTTTGATGTGTTGAGTCAACTCTTGATGCTCTTGTGTCGCACTAAATCCATGGTGTTTAAAAGAGTGAATGTTGTTAATGATTCATTTGAAATGAGGGCAATTGTTAGTCCCAATTGATGCTAGTTGAGGTCACTTTAGGTCAGCTGAATTTTCTTGGATGTACTCTTAAGGGGTGGGTTTGATTTTGTTTGCTTGAGGACAAGCAAAAGCTTAAGTTTGGGGGAGTTTATAACTAGGGATTATGATGCATTTTACACTCCTTCTTACTTGAGTTTTGATTAGAAAGGTGTACAAAATAGTCCCAAAGGCTCACATGTTGTACTTGATTGGAGGGTTTGGTCAACGAGGTGACAATTCGTCAAAATCAGCTCAAAAAGGAGCGGAACATGCACAAGTACCAAGAACAAGTCCAAGCTCAGTATAACAGGACCAATGCGGCCGCACTCCATTCTGTGCGGTCTGCAAAGAGGAGGTTCATAGAGTGTTCATTTTAGGCAGCCAAGCAATGCGGCCGCAAAACATTTCATGCGGACCGCATTGACGTCATTGCAGCCGCACTCGATTTTGTGCGGTCCGCAAAGCTCAAGTTCAGAGAGTTGCCAAGTTGGAGGAACATCGCCAATGCGGTCCGCAGTCCATTTTGTGCGGACCGCAACAGAAGACACCGCGGCCGCGGTGCATTTTGTGCGGCCCGCTGTGGCCAAGTTCAGAGAGCAGAAATTTCAGCCAAGAGCCTTAGTGCGGCCGCACTCGATTTATGCGGCGCACTGCCCCGCAGGGGTATTTTTAGTCCTAGAACTTTTTTGACCTAAGTATAAAATAGTTTCTTTTCCCATTTTTGGTATCAGTTATAATTTTAAGCTGAGCTGCGCTCGTGAATAGTGTCCTTTTACCATTTTGAGTAATTTTACAATAGTTTTATCATTGAATCTTCAAGTTTTAGTTAGTAATTAAATATTATGGGGTTTTCTTATCTACTTTTTGTTTTCCTCTATTATCATGAGTAGCTAGACCCATCAGCTAGAGTTGTGGCTCAATCCTAGTGTGGGTAATTGATGGGTCTTGTGTTTTAAGGCTTGAATGTCTATGGGTGTTTGATATTTGGACTAATTTATGGTTTTAATGTTGAATTAGTGGTTACAAACACTAGTTTAGGCCTAGTTGACTTGGGCTCTTCTTGAGAAAGAGAGCCTAAGTGTATAAAAATTAGTCCAACACGGAATTGGGGCGTACTCAAGAGATTGATAGCCCCAATTAAAGGGTTAAACCTAGAAATAGTAATACCCGACTTGAACCTCAATTGCTTGCACAAATGATCATACCCAATTGACCTTGAGAAAGTCAATTAGGGCAAAATCACTCAAACTACCGAGAGGTATAGAGTGAGTAGAATCGTGCAATGGTTATATCATAATCCCCAAATATGACAACCTAGCGTTAGACACGAGAACCCGTCAAGTATCCACCTAGGAGAAAGTCACTCCCCTAGTGCCTTTTAACTAATTAGACAACCTTCAATAGTCTACTCTTAGCTTAACTTAGCTTAATCTAGCATCTTAGTAGTATAAATTTAGAAGTAATATTAAAACCAAATATGTTAGAAGTGCAATTAGGAACAATTACACAACTCCAATTTAGATAGAAACTCAACTCCTATCTCTAGCTCCCTATGAAAATCGATCCCGACCTTCTCGGGTAAAAGCTGCTTCGACCACTCTTGTAGGAAACACGCGTTGACTTTGTACATACAATGGAGATTTGGCTATCTATACCCAGTCCCTTCATTACTCGGCCTGGAGATCATGTCGATGGGCGGGGTGATGAACAGCATTTTGAACTCCGAGACGTCTCCCTTGCCGCCTCATTAAAAACCTCACCGAGAACCCGATTGGGATAAAACCCGGGTGAGGAAAAAAAGTACGAATTAGGAGGCGCCTCTTTTTAGAAGTGGAAGTATTTGAGATAGGCGACATTTTTCGGAAAGCTCGATTGTTTTCTTTCCGACGAACTGTGGTCCGTTGTCACAGCTGATTTCTTTGGGAATGCCGAAGCGGCATATTATATTTTTCCATATGAACGCGATAACTCCTTGCTCACGTATTTGAGTGTATGCACATGCTTCCACTCACTTAGAAAGATAGTTAGTTAAAACCAAAAGGGAGTGTACCTTACCTCACCCTGCTAGGGGGGGGGTGTCCGACAATATCCATCTCTCACTTTATGACTGGCCATGGCGAAGTGACAGAATGCACGAGCTCCTGTTTGGTGTATCATAGGGGCATATTTTTGGCACTGCTCACATTTCTTGACTTAATCTGAGGCTTCTTTTTCATGGTAGGCTAGTAGTATCCTGCGCGAACGAGGCATCTGACGAGAGCACGGTTTCCCGTATGGTCGCCGCAGTGCCCCTCGTGTGCTTTCTTCTGCAAATGTGTTACGATACGGTTGTGCCAGTCCCAAGTTAGGTTTATAGAGTGTACCTCGACCTGGTCCATCGAGGAACGGAGAAGGGTGACCACATTTTCCTTGTTGATATTTCTGGTGGTTGCAGCTAGCTTGGCGATACCATCCGCTTTGATATTCTACGCCCTGGTTATCTGATCGAAGCGGCATTCGTCGAATTCTGGTAGCAGTTTGTGAATTTCTAATTGCTACCTCTGCAGTCTCTGTTCTTCGATTTGGAAAGTCCCAGTGACTTGATTCGCCACGAGTCAAAAGTCGTAATGGAGGGCGAGTCGTCGAGTGCCATGTTTAAGGGCTAATTTCAACCTTGCAACCACAGCTTCATACTTGGCCTCGTCGTTAGTCATTTCAGGGCACTGTGTGGATTGGCGGATCACTCCACTGGTAGGGATTTTGAGGACGAGTCCCAGTCTGTTTAATTTTTCTTGCGTCGGGGAATGTGATATCGGAGAGCAGGAAACGCTGCTGCTTAGTTCGCACTCGTTTCATACACATATTGAAGTTTTCCCGTCTAACCTTTTCGTTCTCCGATTTTGAGATGTCATTGGCGGATGGGACGATGAGTTACGCTTTGACCTAGAGGAGGTTCCTCCTCGTCGCCCTGATGTTTAAGTCCCTAGGAAGGCTTTCTTGGGACACCCTTTTGGTGAGGGAGAGGAAGTATCATTCCAAGGGTATTACTTTCGAGGCGTCGGGTTTGTCTGGTGGATGATATTTCAGTGGTTCCGTAATAATTTCCTATTCTTCGATTGGGATGTTTCCTTGCTTGCTTGCCCGTGCTACGCTTACGTTCTTGTTTGGGCAATCAACAGAAGGTGGGTTAGGATGATATCCTCCTTATCCCAATCTGATGAGTTGGTGAACGAAGGTGGATTGGTGGCACTACTTGCTCTACTTGGCGCTCTGATGGTTGACGAGGATGGTGTTTTCTGAGTTTGGTAACCGTATTCGATTCTCTTTCTCTTCCTTTTTGTGCCTTGGATCAGTGCGGGCCAAGCTTGTTTTGACTGGTTCATGGGCTGCCCGGCATGCGGGGGATGGTGTTGGTTACAACTTTTGCTTGTATATAGCATCATGATCTAGGCTGGAGTGTGAGATTCACTTACCGTTCCTCTCGGTGGGTGATCGTGTTTCCGATTTTCGATCTGGAGGGGACTAGGAGGTTTTCACTAAGAAATCCCCACAGACGGCACCAAATTGTTTGACTCAAAAGATATTAGAATCTTTTCGAACAAATCAATTAAAGAGAATGAAGAGGTAAATCATAGTCAAACCTAATAACCTCCAGATCCATAAACGAATCAGAAAATAATGCATAAGATGAAATAGGGGTGATCAATCTCATTGATATTTTCCATTTTTTCATTCATACATCGATGGAGATCACTGTTTTCCATCTTCCATGGGAAGACTCCTTTTTCTAAGAAGATTATAGAGGAGAGAAAAGAGAGAGAGAGAAAAAAAAACCTCCCCTTGAGAGACTCCTCCCCTATATATAGCTATGGAACCCTCACTATGGGTCAATACTGATTCGCACAACGTCCGCTTTCGTCGTTCCCTTAGTATCGTTCTTTGTCACGGTGGGCGTTATGAGTCCGGGGTTTTGCAGCAAACCCCGTCGTCTTTCACTATCTCGCCGCTTGGGCGAGATCTTGGTCAGGCCGACTGCAGCGATCAGATTTCGACCAATACAGTGATGAATGAGCTGAAGGAGTTTTGTGGGATGGAGATATGTGGGCGGAAGGGGGTTCAGCCAAACCCCCTTCGCCTAAAATTACATTGTGTAGGCCAATTTTTTTTTCATGTGTATATATTAGATGTTGAATCTCGTTAGCTTCTTCTTGTATTTTTATTCTTTTATTTTTTGAATCCCCCTAGTAAATATTCAGCTTCCGCTACCAGTGACACAATGCATTGACTATGTATATATCATTCTTCGTGATATATATTCCCTCTTCGGTTGTTTTGACAAAGTAATTTATGGGCCGGCATGCAGGCGAATGCTGCTTCTGGGATGGCTGTGCATGATGACTGTAAGCTGAAGTTTTTGGAATTAAAATCAAAGAGCAATTACAGATACATAATTTTCAAAATTGAGTCTCAACAAGTGGTGGTGGAGAAGCTTGGGGGCACTGAAGAAAGCTATGAAGATTTCACCAACTCTCTACCTGCAGATGAATGCCGCTATACTGTCTTTGATTTTGACTTCATAACTACTGAAAATTACCAGAAAAGCAAGATTTTCTTTATCGCTTGGTAATACCAATTTTCCAGCTTATTTCCCTTCTGTTATATTTTCTCTACGTTTCTCTTCAATCGTTACGATGAAAGGGAGCCTTGGCGTAACTAGTAAAGTTGATGCCATGTGACCAGGAGGTTACGGGTTCGAGCCGTGGAAACAGCCTCTTGCAGAAATGCAGGGTAAGGCTGTGTACGATAGCGGGAGCTTATACACCGGACTGCCCTTTTTTTCTCTTCAATCCTTATGTATCTTTATAATTATTTTGTCTAATTTATGGTGATTACTGTGTTGGGTTAGCTCCTTTTTGACAAACTATCATGGATTTTAGGTCTCCTGATACATCAAAGGTGAGGATGAAGATGGTATACGCGAGCTCAAAGGACATATTCAAGAGAGAACTAGATGGAATTCAAGTTGAATTGCAAGCAACGGATCCTAGCGAAATGAGCCTTGAAATTATAAAGTCGCGAGCACTTTGAAATATATATATATATATATATATATATATATATATATATATATATATATATATATATATATATATATATATATGTTCCCACCTGCAGCCTCCCCTCAATGCTGTTGTATTTTTATTTTCACTTGTTGTTTGATTATGTTCAAGTCATACATTAAATCTTTGTATTGTGATGTCATACTAAGTTACCTTGCTCTGTAGACTATATGCTCCAACAACAAAACAGATTTTCAGCAGCCTGATCATATCTGAATATCATATTCAACTTCTCAATCAAGTCTTACTGCGCTAGAAATGTATCCTGGACTTCTTTTCTTTCTTTTGGTTATAAATCATGAAATTACTAGTTCTTGGTACAAACTGCTTCTACTGCTGCAAGATAAATGCTTGAAACTAGAATCCACTCACCCATGGAAGGGATAAGGTTCAAAATTTATTACTCCCTCTGTTTCAATATAGATGACACATTTTCCTTATTAGTTCGTTCCAAAAAGAATGACACATTTTTATAATTGAAAATACTTCAACTTTAAACTTTTCATATTAGCCTTAATGAGAAGCTTTTATAACCACACAAATGTCATGACCCCACAAAACTTTTACCTTTTAATTTTTTAAGACTGCAAGTTTTAAAAGTCTCCTAGATTTTCTGAACTAGTTTGCGGAACCAGGAGAGTGCAACTACTAACGTGTAGCAGACATTCTTTCAAGTTCTATTGAAGAAAAGTACAAAAAGAACTACCAAAAGAAAACCACATACAAATTAGGACCCCTTTATAGTATAAAGATTTAGTTTTGGGTAAAGCTAATCTATCAATTTATTTATTAATATTTGCACTTAAATTTAAACTTTATCATTCAAATATAATTTATTATTTAATCTAGTTTCTGGTACAAAACTCAATGTTCCTTATTTAATTTAATTGCGTTTAAATTAAATGTACAATTAAACCAATAATCATATTGTTCAATTGCAATTGTCACCAGTTCTTGGATCAAGAGTAATGAGACTTATGGCTTTGAGGGAGGTTTAGCAATTGTCCGTCAATCTGATTATTTCACAAGTATTTTTCTTAATCAATAGGTGTTTGGTCGGCTAAAAAATATAAGGTTTGGCTCGATGCCACACTCGTGTTTCAAGGAGATTTAATATTCTTACTAAATATATATGGTCGCTATTAAAGATTTCCTGGTAAATATGCATAATTATGCGGGAATCTATATGGAATAAGAATACAATTATTAAACCAAAATGTCAAAACTAACTCTCATAATATTAAGCAAAATTTTGCGTTGTTTAAAAAGTAAAAAATATATTTCTAAAGTATTACCAATAATCGACCACAAAAGGGAAAAACAAAAGAAAAGGGCCCAACCGGGTTCGAACCGGTGACCTCTTGATCTGCAGTCAAATGCTCTACCACTGAGCTATGGACCCTTGATGCATCCTAAGCCCTATATTGTTATATTAGTTCTTTCATCACTTTCAACCCATCGCGGCTTCCCGCCTCCGTTTCTTCTGTCACTCTTTCTCTGTCTCTCTCTCAGTAGAGAAGCAGAGTGGGCCGCAATGGTGTCGCCGCACGGCATCAAACTCGCTGTTTATCTCATCTCTTCTTACTTCGGCGATCTTAATGCTGTAAAAACCTAAGACCTATGTCTAAAGATTTCTATGTTTTAATTTTTCTTCCCTTTTAGGGTTACTCTATCCTCTTATGCACAAACTTTGTAGATGCTTTTCAATTTAACTAAAATCAATTTGTTGATTTCTAATTCATCTTCTGTTAATTTTTGCAGAAAGTTTGCGAGTGTCTGTTGCAACGAGGAACTCAATCGTTAGCACAAATTGTACGTTTCACAGAGCTTAGCAGAGAGAATGTTAGGAACTGTTTACTTGTTCTTATTCATCACAATTGTGTTCAAGCCTTTGCAGTTCAACAAGAAGGTACTGTCACTAATGCCACTAGTACTACTATCTCATATTACAAATTAGTAGCCTTTCTAATTAATTTATATACACCATCATGTAAGGATTTTTTACACGGTCAGCCACTTTTATCTGTAGATATCCTTTGGTGACCTGATAGTTTAAAAAAATTCTTTATACTGACAATGTATATAACTTAAAACTCTTCTCAATTTGAGGATAGATAATGAGAAGTTATTTGATTTCTGATATATTGATTGCCATTTAGGTGCATTTGGGGAGGCACCAAAAGTTATTACAAACTACATGGCATTATTTGACAACATAATCCATAAATTGAGGTTCCCTAAGTTTTTAGAGATTGTGTCTGAGGTACTCGGAGAAAAAGTCGGAAAAGAGGGCGGAAAAGAAATCGGAAAAGAAGTGAGTTTCATGGTTATTGTTTGGTTTTAATTTTTGTTGCCGTATTTCGAGCTGATTATATTTTATGTTTATGGTATTGAATGTGTCTGTTTGTTTGTTTCCTAGTGTGAAGAGATTTTTGAAGGGTTGCTTCAACATGGTAGGCTTTCACTCAACCAAATTATAGATAGATTCAAGCAGAC
The DNA here is from genome assembly GCF_001879085.1 of Nicotiana attenuata. Lineage (NCBI taxonomy): Eukaryota > Viridiplantae > Streptophyta > Magnoliopsida > Solanales > Solanaceae > Nicotiana > Nicotiana attenuata. The sequence goes on from NC_031993.1 coordinate 50,109,208, forward strand.
ATCAAATCAAGGTGAAAGAATTATCCTTTATGTATTTCTCTATTAAGTCTCTTGTAAACTCTGATTATAGACATCTATGTTCTTCGTACGTAAAGCAACTTTTGAGCTTTATGATCACCGGAAGCTATTGCATAATTCAAACAGCAGGCACTCCTGTTCTATTTCATAACCACAATTTGCATTTTTATTTGTTTCTTGATTATGACTACTTGAACCTGAAGCAACAAAGTTGGGTTGTCAATCTTCTAAAAGCTTAAGCTGCATATCCTTAACATCTTTCTTACTTTAAGAGGTCCTCGTCACTGTCCAGGAGATTCTAGCGCTGAAGCTGCACGAGATAACTTCAGCAAGCTAGTTAACGCTCGATTCGTGGAACGCTGTCCTGCCCCTGAACCATTTCTTGGTCCACCAGCTGAAGAAGAAACTGCTGCAAAGAAACAAGGTGCTAAATCTGCCAAGGTACTCTGGTGTCAAAGTTTATTATGATGATGACAACTTCTTTTCAATACTGTTTTCCGTCAAAGACCTGATGACTCCATGTGATGTTGGTTTTCCGCTGCATTTTTAATTTAACTCTAGAAATCTGTGCAATCGTTGCTTTTCTTCTTAAGATGAAGAACTTCTTAATTCCGCATGTGCTTTGGCACTGTTAATCATAGATTGCAAGTAAATGTCATGGTGATATTTGCGAGCAATAGCATACTTCTCTGTTCTTCTATTAACCAGCAAATCTTCTTACGAGAGGTCGAACTGTCTGAGTTTAAAACTAGATATTGCCATATCACTCTCATGTACAAGTTTACAACAAGACATTGAAGCTTTTGCTATGATGGACAATAAAACATAACAAATTGAGGAGTTCCTTGTCTAATTGGCTAAGAAGTTTGGTTCAATTCTTAACTGTTTTACTTAAACTCGTAAGTGTCTTAGGGCAAAGGCTATGTCAGCACCATATATGTTTTTCCACACATTATTTATTTACAAGACATAATTTTCTTCCCAATAAGAGCCTATCTATAATTGGAAAAGGTCAGTCATAATTGGAGTATTTTTAAGCAGCTTCCGAAAAAAAATGATTAAATTTAAGCTTCATCAATATTTTACAGTGTATTTTCATTTATCATTTGAAACTGAGGAATGCATGTTGAAGTCACCGAAAATGACAGTAAACAAGATAAAGAGATAGGAGACAGGATTCATAGTCGGTGCTGTCAAAGGCGCTCTTAAAGCGTGCTTATGCCCTGAAGTGAGGTACAAAACATGTGGAACGCTTCGCCCTTACTTAGCGGGCACTTCAATGCCGTCATCAAGGCACTAAGACATGCTTTTCCTTGCTAATGAGCGTAATCCTAAGGAAGCGACACTAGAAAATTGATATTTCACTTTATTGCAATTTTTTTCAATTTCTTTGTCCATATGTTTGTTATTCATACTTATAATTATTAGTCTTAGACTACACATAAGTATTTGTATTTTTCTTGCACCTTTCCCCATTAAAGCCCACGCTTCATTTGCAATTTTCGCTTAAAGACCCAACGGACCTTAGAACTTTTTTGCGCTTTTCACCTTTGATAACACTATTCACAATGTAAACCAAATGCTCCGGTTGTTTCAATTATATGGCACTCTTTCGATTTTGGATCATTCCAAAATGTTTGACACAATTCTATTTCTATCCAACTCTAACAACTTCCAAAAATTCAAATCCATAAAGTCAAGTTTTAGACTTTGGTGTGATATTTTCACTGTAAAACTAAATTTTCAACTAGTACTTTAATATCTCGTCCATTGCCACTAATAATACATAAGTCAAAAATAATATTTTACACAACAACATACCCAGTATTATCCCATACTGTGGGGGTCTGGGGAGGGTAGTGTGTACACAGACCTTACCCCTACCTTGTGAGGATAGAGAGGTTGTTTCCAATAGACCCTCGGCTCAGGAAAGCATAAGCACCACATTAATGGAAATATAGACAAGAAGGGACAATACCAAAAAGCCATATAAAAGCAGAATAAAAACAACAAGATAGTAAGGTAATCAACAATGAAAGAAAACAACGGTTAGTCACTAAAACCTACTACCAACAAAAAGCGAGACTGCGTGTCAATACTACAGTTATGAACACTCTAGACTACCTACTCTACTACCCTAATCCTCGACCTCCATACATTCCTATCAAGGGTCATGTCCTCGGTCAGCTGAAGTTGCGCCATGTCTTGCCTAATCACCTCTCCCCACCTCTTCTTTGGCCTACCCTACCTCTCCGTAGGTCCTCCAATGTCAACCTCTCACACCTCCTCACCGGGGCATCTGTGCTCCTCCTCCTCACTTGGCCAAACCACCTAAGCCGCGCTTCCCGCATCTTATCCTCAATAGGGGTCACACCCACCTTATCGCGAATAACCTCATTTCTGATCCTATCTAACCTGGTGTGCCCGCACATCCATCTCAACATCCTCATCTCTGCTACCTTCATCTTCTGGACATGAGCGATCTTGACTGGCCAACACTCAGCCCCATACAACATCGTTGATCTGACCACCACTCTATAGAACTTAACCTTAAGTTTTGGTGGCACCTTCTTGTCACACAAAACACAGGAAACGAGTCCCCATTTCATCCATCCCGCCCCAATACGATGCGTGACATGTTCATCAATCTCCCCATCCCCCTGAATAATAGACCCAAGGTACTTAAAACTACCTCTCCTAGGGATGACCTGCGAGTCCAGCCTCACCTTCCCCTCCTCGAGTCTCGCCACTGAACTTACGCTCCAAGTATTCTGTCTTGCTCCTGCTCAACTTGAAACCTTTAGATTCCAGAGTCTGCCTCCATAACTCTAATTGCGCGTTCACACCGTCTCGCGTCTCGTCAATCAATACAATATCATTTGCAAATAGCATGCACCGCGGCACCTTCCCTTGGATGTGGCGCGTCAGTACGTCCATCGTCAGAGCAAACAAAAAAGGGTTGATTGCCGACCCCTGATGCAACCCCATCATAACCGGAAAATGGTCTGAGTCCCCACCCACCGTCCTCACTCGGGTCATTACTCCATCATACATGTCCTTAATCAACCTAACATAGCAACAGGTATACCTCTAACCTCCAAACATCTCCACAAAATCTCCCTCGGAACTTTATCGTATGCCTTTTCTAAGTCGATGAACACCATATGTAAGTCCTTCTTTCTCTCCCTATACTGCTTCATCGATCTACTAACAAGGTAGATGGCTTCTGTTGTCGAACGCCCCAGCATAAACCCAAACTGGTTCTCGGAAATAGACACACTCCTCCTCACCCTTAGCTCTCCTAGGCTTTCATAGTATGGCTAAGCAGCTTGATACCCTGATAGTTATTGCAATTTTGGATATCACCATTGTTCTTGTATACAGGAACCATTGTGCTCCACCTCCACTCTTCGGGCATTTTCTTCGTTCTAAAAATGACATTAAATCCTCAGTCAAACACTGTCATACAAATAGTAATGCAGGGTGTACTAGCATAGGGATTCAAGAAAGGAATGTAGGTTAAATCTACAGTATTTTTGGGCAATCATGAAACGTTCTTTCAAATCAACAAAGAGATGCTGCTTCCTTTTTTTAATAAGAAGAATACTGCTACCAGTATTAGGTTATTTGGGGTGAGGAAGGTGGATGAGAGCATTAGCATCCTTGTAAGTTGGATATCTAAATATAGTGCAGAAAAAGCTATCTAAGTTGGTATTTTACTGTTCATGTTCTTGATTTTGTTATTTACTGGTGAAAACAGATTGTAAAACAAACCATTGAACAAAGAGCCTTGGCAGCAGCAGCTCCAATGGAATCCATGAGATTCTTAGTTGAAACAGACACCTGGAACGAGGCTTCTGTGGAAACAACGGACAAAAAGACTACGGTTGTGACACTTGGCACAAAGGTTGGTATAACATTTTCATTATAGATATCTATTTTGCTAGTCGGCTGATCTATTATTTTGTGATTTTAGCGGAAGCAAGATAATTTAGAGTCAAACACAGAACTGCTGGCTACAGATGAAAATAAAGTACTCTGGCGTGCCAATTTTGAAGAGTTTATTCGCCGCTTAAGGCACAAGGTTGGTCTGTCAACTTCTTGTGATGGAGTACCAATACATTCAAATTAGTGTCATTGTTAGGTTATTTCACAAAAACCGTTAAACCATCAAAGAAAACAGTAGAATTGAAATCTCCTTAGAATCTCAAACAATGCCTTGCTAGAATCACAGCTATTATCAAACTGTATGGATTGTAGGCTTGCGTTGCAAATGTGAAAGTACGTGTCAACAATGATGCTGCAATTGTGCTTGCTGCGACCCTGGAGTTGAGTAGACATTCTGAGACTAAAGTGAGAATCGATAACTCAGGTGAGTGTGGATTTCATTTACTGGTCAATTAATTTGAAACATGTCTTTGACCTCTTGCTGATATTACTAACAGATAAATAGAAACTAAAGTTTGCCTTTGTCAAAAAAAAAAAAGGAAGAAGAAGATGTGGATGATAATATGCTCAACTATGGGCGGGTGCATGGTGACAACTGACGCATATGTATATGTTTGAGATGAGGGATTGCCAGCATCATGACATAAAAAGACATGATATTTCACATCTACAAAGTTCACCAACTTTTCTTCATAAAATAGAAACCCCGCCAACTTTAATCTTCGGCCTTGCTTTTGAGGCTTTAACATCTTGAGTTTTTTGTGATGGTACATTCATGTTGAATCATATACTCATATATGGATAACTTTCTAGACTGGAGCCTGAGCCTCATAGACCCTTTTCAGAGACGTGCACAACAGTGGCATGCTTGCTTCTATACTTTTCTGTAGTTGAGTAATTTCTGTATGATAAGGTCTGTAATTGAGTAAAAGTCGTGGCCTGTACAGTTAACATTTTTGTACTTGCTTAAGATATTGTGCCAAAAATTTGCATTTGGTTTGTTTTTGTGAAAGGTAGCAATTTGTGTTGATGAATATCATATTCCTGTTTTAGCTGTTCATGTAGTGTTATCTTTGGCTTTAAATTTCACAGACTCTTTTATCCCACCTTCTAAATGTGTTGGTCATTATATTTTTTCACTGAAATCTGAAATCATTATTTGCAGTTCCTCAGTCCATAAATGCTATTTATGATGAGGTGATAAAGAGGGATGGTGGTCTTGGTATGGATTTGGAGCGTATCAGAGCTTCCCTTGTTGAATTAGGATGTGAAACCCCATTGATGGCGATAGATGAAACTTATAGTGTAGGTAAGCATATCTATCCATACTTGACTTTTCGTTGTAATATAATCTTGAGCAAAGTCTAAAACCTTGTGGATGCTGGTGTTTGATTTCCGTTATAACAACTGATAGTTATGTGTCCACAGATTTGAAGAACATTATTGAACAGGCTCGCATTGAAGAGGTTGGTTACAAACTTATAGACCAAGGTTAGTGTTTCAATTTGCTAAAATCTGGCTTATTTCATCTCAATATGCTATAACTTGCAGGTGGAATCCATTGTATTAAAAAGGTATGGAAGGGAGGCCTACAGGATGTTCAGATTACTGTCAAAAGCTGATCGTCTTCTTGAAACTGATAAGGTATCACAGGCTTGCTGAATGTATGTTGATTTAAAGGCAACTTAATTTGAACTCATTACCCATGCTAGATTTCTACGAATCGTTCGCTACATAAGTAGCAATGGGCGCACTCAAGGATGTAGCGTAGAGGTCAATGAAGTGGGTGAAAACCATGAGAGACCAGGTTGAAATCCCAGTAGAGACAAGAAAACTCTTATGTGATTTTTCCCCATGTGCCTAAGCTTTGGTTGACGGAGTCACCCGGTACGTCACTAGTAAGAGGTAGTAGGTACGCGGTGAAACATTCGAGGTGCCCACAAGCGGGTCCAGACACCACCTTTATGAGAGAATTAAATAAATAAATGGCAATGAGGCTGCTCTGTACTTACCAGATCTTGTTTATCATGGGTTGTCTTCCCTGTTTCTTTTTAGTCCTTAAAACATCTATTATCAAGTTCAGCTAATGTTGTTGAGGGACGAAAAGTACTTCAGTGAAATCATTAGGCATAGATAGCTATATTTTTTTTTGTTGAAACTGGTTTATTTGTTTGCTATCAACTTTAATTGATGACTATCATTTCAGTTTTCTCCTATTTTTTATTCAAAAGCTTTATTTTATTATCAAAATGCCAAGTTCACTTCACCCAGAAATATGCATTGCTTAGTGCAGGAACTGGGTGTTTATATCTCTTTGGTTCTCTAAATTGTAATTTACTCTAGCAAATGTAAGTTTTAATGTAGGCCTTCAAAACATTTAGTCCCCAAATGTAGCAACACATTTCACAAAACTGAAGCTAACAATAAAAATCATTAGATAAAGTATGAAGGGAATAAGTAGAAATGGAACAGATTAGAAGATTTGTGTGTTTCTTTTTTCTTTTCTTTTTTTAAATAAGGAAGAGTGTAGTAGGATAGCACTCTCCCCATTTTTTTATTTCCTTAAATGTCCCTGCCAACTCATTAAGTATATGGCATTTTGTCTTTTTTGAATTACCCCAATTCATTTCCTCTCCCCTGCATCATCTGGAGTCCATTTCAGTTCACCCTCTCCTTGAACAACAGTCACCACTGTTGCCCCATCACCACCCAACAGCCCTCTCCACCACGAATAAACCACCACAAGGCCATCCTTATCTCATCACCTTAAGAGAGCTCACAGCAACCTCCATACGCAAACACTATTTTTCTGTCCAAACAACACCTCTAAGCAGCCAGTACCAATCACAGAGGACTCCAACAAAAACCACCAGCCACCCTCAAGCCTTCATACACAAATTCAATAGCTCTTGTTAAGACTGGACTACCAATTGTTTCCAACGAACTGCAACTTTTCTGTCAAACGGGAGGATTTCCAATTTTTAATTGTGAGTAAAACCGAATTTTGCATCAACTGTTAGAAAATATGTTTCGATGGCGAAAGTTACTGATTTCTTTTTTTTTGTTTTTGCGAAACGTTAGTGTGGCTTCATCAGTTCTGGGGAGCTTTTTAGTTCAGCTAAAAGTGGGGCAGCTCGGAAAAGCTATTTGGATTCTCAGATCCTAGCGCTGCCATTTCCGTGTTTGTCCTGTTGCCCATCCTTGTTTCCTTTGGCTGCTGGAGTTCAACCATCTGCCAAAGTTCAATTTGTTTTCACCCACATACTTGAAGATGGATGGCTGTAGAGGGGAGGAGGCTGCAGATACCTAGGGTAAAAAACAAATGTATCAAGAACTTGTATTTTTGGTGTCATAGTAATATCTTAGATAAGATGGATCAGTGTTCGGAATTTTTACACTTGTTAGGGGAAAACATGTAGTATGTTGGAGTGAGATCTGCAGTTATGACCTGTAACTCTTTCTATACCATCTTGGTACCTTTTCAGTATATATCTTTACTTTAAAAAAAGGAGGATGGCTGTAGCGAATTGCAACTCACAAAGCTGAAGAAAGTTGGGTTAAAGACAGAAAACCCCTTATATTTAATGTACTAACAGGGGTATTTTTGAGAATCGTGGGTACAATGCTAACCTACGATGGCCATGTAGTAGGTTAGCAAAACCTTATATATATATATATATATATATATATATATATATATATATATATATATATATATATATTTGAAATCTAGATGTATAGAGAGATAAGGGGTTTGGATCTGATATTTCTGGAAATAACTGTGTTCCATGGAAATTATTGCTCACATGTAGAGGCTCCTGAGAAAGTATGCATCATAAGAACAATGTTGAAGTGCTTTCTTGTTTGAGTTTTTTACAGAATATTTGGGTGATCGAAGGTTTTCTTTTTGCACGCTACAATTTGTTGATAAATGAGATGAAAGCAATCTTACAATACTGTTTTCTTTTCAGATTTCAGATACCACATTTGTTGAAAAGAAAGATGCAGTCAAGATTCTATTTAAGCTGTGGAAAGATGACTACTTGGAGATGAAGGTAATATATTTCTGGGCTTCTGTTGTAGTAGAAGAAGAAAATCTCCTGATTGGAATGCTTCCTTAAAATTGAAGACCTTTGAGAGTAGAATAAAAAATATCTCGAAATTATTTTGTGGATTTTCTTGCTGTCTTATGCCAATGTCATGGAAGCAGCAAAAAGGCATATTTGGCTTGCTTCTGCATCTTAAGATAGCTAAAGCCAATATGAAGGGAGGGTAAGTGTTGTTTTCTAACATGCTATAAAGTATATCTCTTGTCTTGCTAAACAGTAACATGCCTTACTCTGATCTATCCCATGGTGGGGATGATTTGAGTATGTTTCCGATCTCAGGATGCATTCCAGGGGAGGTGCTCTTGCTAATCTATTCTCGTCTCACGTAATCCACGAGATAATTTGTTCTTTTTGAAAGTAAAATTTTGTATTTCGCTGATCAAAATGAGACATTTCTAGACACCTGGTGCATACCCTGAAATTCATAGAGCTAAAAAAAAAGATCTTTATTTAAGCAGCAAAAATATCCTTTGGAAGTACTTATAGAAAAGAGTATCCTTTGGAAGTTCCAGATACTGTGCACAACTTCGTTGATTCTGTGCTTCGCAGTAGAGATCCATACGCAAAATTGTTTTTGTGTGTGTGTGTGTGTTTTTTGTTTGGGGGGGGGGGGGGGCTTAAATTTTAGCTCAAGTTGGATGGTATTTGGGAGACCGCGAACTCTCTAACCCAGCAAAATTACCCGATTATGCAAAGCGGATGAATTGTTAAGCTTCTCAATAAGAAAATCTATCAGTTGTTTAAAATCTCAAGAATCTAGGGCGTGACGATCATTCTGATTCATCAGAAGTACAGGAGAATGGTTGCTTCTTCCTGCTGGCTTTCTTTCTATAAGCAGAAACATTGCTACTAACTAGACACATCCTTGCTTCAACAGCAATTCCCTCACATCTTTTAAGGTCTCCATCCATAGTGAAGCGAGAAAAGGAAGGTGGATAATAGTGAACCTTCACACAGCGCCAATAAATCTCACAATCAACTAAGGTCAGAAGGTCAACAAAGGATACAATAAGTAGGTGCATGAGATAGCATAAATACCCACTTATGCAACGAGGAATTTCTCCTCGTTGCCCTCCTGTGCTACATTAGATAATCAGTTATTACGGAGCCTTCTGACCTATACTCTTGCTCAAGCTTTAATATGCTTTTCGTTCTAAGATATAGAAGGTTGATGGTGTTTCAAACCCCCTAATGGGCTTGCACTTGCAGGACATAATATGTCAAGAGGGACAAAAATACAAATCAAAATGATAAGCTCGAAATTGTTTTATTTTCCAACTGCGACTTATATTGAAGAAAGCTTGTTATTCTTCTTTCCTTTGTAACACATGCAAGCACGTGCATACACATGTACACACACATCTATATATATACATATATATATTTAGAGAGAGAGAGAGAGAGAGAGAGAGAGAGAGAGAGAGATTGCATTGAACAAAGCTTCTAACACACACTAATGATATTCCCACATTTGCTCCAGAAAGTTATTGCACGTGGAGCAAGGCAATCAGAATTCATACTGTGGAAAATTAATAAGCAATCTCTTTGGGAACATGTTCTAGATGAAATGTACCATGCTGCCCTTAATTTGAGATTGAGAATAACACACGAGCAAGAACAGGAAAAAGAGGTTTGTTTACAGAGCTCACCTATCAATGTTCTTCTTCTGTCTATTGCACGTTATTTTGTTATTTTCGTTTATCTTTTATTTTAATGAAATCTGCATGTGTAGGTTGGCAGATAATGTCTATATTAATGAACCAAATAATTAGTTATTTGATGATCGTCGAACAGTATGCATTTTTTACTGAGGACATGACCCTTGATAGGAAGGTGTGGAGGTCGAGGATTAGGGTAGAAGGTTAGGTAGCCGAGTGTTTGCCTTGTTCATACCAGTAGTTTTAGTGCACTACTTAGTGTTAGTCTTATATTGTCTTATTCTTATATTTCTATTATTACTTGTTGTTTCTTTCGCTTCAGTTTTCTGATTGGTTGTTGGTGTTGCTGCTTGTTGTTAAACCTTCCTTTTTATCCTTCCTGAGCCTTTTTACCCTTTTTATCTTTTTTCTTTCCTGAGTCGAGGGTCTATCAGAAACAATTCTCTACCTTCTCAAGGTAGGGGTAAGGTCTGCGTACATACTACCCTCCCCTGACCCCACCTGTGGGATTACGCTGGGTTTGTTGTTGTTGTTGTTGTTGTTGTTGAACAGTATGCATTTGGGGCCATCCTTCATTTTAGGTTCTGTATCTTCTAATGAAAGATGATTGACTGACAACGAAGTTCTTTTGATTGTCTAAGATAGACGTATCAATTGGCTAAGAATTAGTGTGTCTAGAGACTGACACAAACCAAAAAGGAGTTCAAAGGGAACAAAACAGTCTTTCTAATTCTACTTTGAGGCATGAACCATTTACGTTGAATGCAACTTGAATGTGAATTAGTTATCTATTCCGCGACTTTAAAATAGTTGTGGTTCTTCCACTTTTTTCGTTTGCTGGGCAGATTCTTAAAGATCCATTTAGAACCCAACGGTTTATTTCCAGGAGGAAGATCAACCAATTCCCATGTATGGTTGTTCAGTATGGATTCTATTTCACTATTGACTGCCTCTTTCCATAACAATGATTCCGAAGAAGACATAGCTTCTTTAAATGTTTGAGGCTCATTTTCCAATAAGTAAGTCACAAAATCAGGTCCAAATGAAGTAGACGTTCTTTGACGTTTACTACGTCTTCGATCCTCCTGGTTAAGTGTACTTTCTTTTGTTTCTTCCCGAGGTCGTTTAGATCCTTCACCAATCGACTCACATTCCTTTTTATACGTATATATATTTTCAAAGAACTCAGCATTATCTGATTCTATAACCGTATTATTATGAATGTCGGGATTTTTTGATTTATGAACCAGAAATCGATATGCTTTACTATTAGTCGCATATCCTATGAAAACACAATCAACGGTTTTCGGTCCTATTTTTACCCTTTTGGGTTTAGGAACTTGCACTTTTGCCAAACACCCCCACAATTTAAAATAATTCAAGTTGGGCTTCCTTCCTTTCCATTTTTCATATGGAATGGATTGTGTTTTGCTATGGGGTACTCGATTTAGTATTCGGCTAGCCGTAAGAACGGCTTCCCCCCACAAGTTCTGTGGCAAACCAGAACTTATCAATAATGCGTTCATCATCTCCTTTAATGATTTCTGCAATCCCATTAGATTGGGGCGTGTAAGGGGCCGTTGTTTGATGAATAATTCCATATTCTAAACATATTTGTTCAAAAGGAGATTCATATTCACCACCCCTATCACTTCTTATCATTTTGATTTTCTTATTAAGTTACGTTTCAACTTCATTTTTGTATTGCTTGAATGCGTCTATTGCTTCATCTTTACTATTAAGTAAGTAAACATAGCAATATCGGTACTATCGTCAATAAAAGTTATGAAATACTTTTTTCCACCGCGAGATGGTATTGACTTCATGTCATAAATATCTGTGTGAATTAAGTCTAAAGGATTTGAATTCCTTTCAACCGACTTATAAGGATGTTTAACATACTTAGATTCCACACATACTTGACATTTTGATTTGTCACGTTCTAACTTGGGCAATACTTCCAAATTAATCATTTTTCGTAAGGTTTTATAATTGACATGACCCAAACGTATATGCCATAATTCATTTGACTCAAGTAAGTAAGACGAAGCTGAAATTTTATTATTATTTTCAACAACCATTACATTCAGCTTGAAAATGCCCTCAGTGAGGTAACCTTTTCCTACAAACATTTCATTCTTACTTATTACAACCTTATCGGAAACAAAAATACATTTAAAACCATTCTTAACAAGAAGTCCAGTAGAGACTAAATTCTTCCTAATCTCGAGAACATGAAGGACGTAGTTCAAAGTCACCACTTTGCCGGAAGTCATTTTGAGAAATATCTTCCCACATCCTTCAATCTTCGCCTTTGAAGCATTTCCCATAGAAATCGTCTCATCGGGTCCATCAGGAGCATAAGAAGCAAAAGCTTCTCTAACAGCACAAACATGATGAGTGGCTCCAGAATCAATCCACCACTCTTTAGGATTGCCCACCAAGTTGCATTCGGAAAGCATGGCACATAAATCATCAACATCATCATGCTTTTCAACCATGTTTGCTTGACCCTTCTTCTTGTCTTTCTTCGGAGCACGACACTCCGTAGATTTGTGTCCGGTTTTTCCACAGTTGTAGCAGTTTCCACTGAACCGCTTCTTGCTTGGGTTGTATTTTGGTCCAGAAGCCTTCTTCCTCTTTTTGTTATCTTCAACAATATTTGCTCCCATTATTGTTGAGTTTCCTCGGCCTCTCTTTTCAGCAGCTTTGTTGTCCTCTTCGATTCTCAACCGAACAATGAGATCTTCAAGGGACATCTCCTTGCGTTTGTGTTTCAAGTAGTTTTTGAAGTCCTTCCATAAAGGAGGCAACTTCTCAATCATTGCTGCTACTTGAAATGCTTCATTGATGACAAGACCTTCAATGAAATTTCTGTTAGTAAAAATACTAAGATTATTACTTTCAACATCAATATTAATTTGATTTATACCTTCAGCAAGGAGATCGTGAATAATCACTTGCAATTCCTGGACTTGGGTAATAACAGACTTGCTATCTACCATTTTGTAGTCCAAAAACTTTGCAGCAACATAATCCCTCCTCGCCCACAACCGGCCCAAAAGGGAAGTACCTTTCCCTCTGGGGGTAGGAAAATCATGATCGGGATAGCGAACCAAAAGCTATGGAACTTGGGTGTGGGTCTTTTGTCGAAATGGAATGGCTTTTCTTTTTCTCTTTTTATTTATTATTTATCGTGAATGGGGGAATCATTACACATAGTATGCCCGATCAGCGTATTTTTTGTTTTACGCCCCGTAACTCTTCCTCAGCCAGGCTTGGGCAGAATAGCAGAGCAAGTATTAGTAGCATAACAAAAAAGCCTTCCTCGTCATTAATATCTTTGCTCGCGGCAATTGTNTGGGTAATAACAGACTTGCTATCTACCATTTTGTAGTCCAAAAACTTTGCAGCAACAAACTTTTTCAACCCGGCATCTTCGGTTTTGTATTTCTTTTCAAGCGCAGTCCACAGTTCATTTGACGTTTCCACGCCACTGTAGACGTTATACAAAGCATCCTCCAGCCCGCTTAGAATATAATTCTTGCACAAAAAATCTGAATGCTTCCACGCCTTAATCACGAGAAAGCGTTCAGTTTCTGGAGTTTCATCGGACAACACAGGAACATCTTCCTTGATGAACTTCTGGAGACTTAGAGTAGTTAAATAGAAGAACATCTTTTGCTGTCAGCACTTGAAATCAATCCCGGAAAATTTTCCGGGTTTCTCCGCCGGTGCCAATGCTGCCGGTGTCGTTCGGCTTGTTGAGGCATTGGCAGTCACCATTGGAACAGCTTGGTTCTCATTCTCATTAGTCATTTCTGTAAAAGAATGACACAAACGTTAAAATCATGTAGATTTTAATAGAGTACAAAACCGCAAAGGTTTTACTCTTCCAGAAACAGTAAGTACAAATACAGAAAATATATTAAATTCCTTAAGCTTGTTAGTAGACTGTATTTGTAAAATAATTCTGAAAATATAAATGAATATAAACAGAAATGAACATAAACATAAATGACATAAAACCAATTCGAGCCCACTGAATTCACAGTGTTTCCTTAAGGAATTTAATTCCCTCCTAGTACCCAAGGTTATGGATTATTTCCTCCCAGGATAGAACGAATTACACACTGGTGTAGTGGTACTTCAAACCCCAGTGTTTTAGCGAACACAAAGTTCGGTAGCAAATCACACTTACTTTTTACTTTGTTTGATGCTAAAAGTATGCAGAAGAAGGAGAGAAAACTCAGAAAATCGTAGTGAAATTCTGAGCAGAATAATGTTGTATTTATAGCCAAAGTTGGGCTGAAATCTGAAGAGGTGTAACTCTTCAGAATGGCTGTTTATGCAAAACGCCCACAACATAAATGTCATTACATAAATGGCCATTTACTCAATAATAAAGAGGGAAAATAAAGAGGGAAAATTGAAGAGGGTAGTTACTTTTCTGTTACCAAAACAGAAAAACGGATTGGATTTAATATTAATATTTAATATTAATATTTTGTTATTAAAATAAATACTTAATAACATTTCTATTAATATTTTACTATTAACAAATAAATTTGGTCCAAAAAGTTAATCAATCAATCGATCATTTGACCAAATCCAAATCCAAATCCGAATCCGAATCCGAAGCCGAAGCCGTAGCCGTAGCCGTAGCCGAAGCCGAAGCCGAAGCCGAAGCCGAGCGAGCGGCGACGAAGACGGCGCGAGGCTTGCCTTCTTCTCAACTCTTTAAGAGCTAGAAGAAGAGCAATTGCTTATATACCCATAAAAAACCTCTTCCTCTTCCAATATGGGACAATGCCCATTTGCCAAGGGGGGAACTTAAAATTTCACTCAAAAATTTCATTTTCCTCCATTTCCCATTCAGCCTCTTTTAAGTATTTAATATATATATTAATTAAATACATCCAAAACCCAACAAGTTTGAGAAGAGGTCGAGGTAGACCTAAGAAGTACTGGGGAGAGGTGATTAGACAGGACATGGCGCTGCTTCAATTCACTGAGGACATGACCCTTTATAGGAAGGTGTGGAGGTCGACGATTAAGGTAGAAGGTTAGTGGGTAGTAGGGGTGTTCATGGTTCGGTGTGGATCGGTTTTTCCCTAAAAAAAACCAAACCAAGTAAGTCGGTTTTTCAAATATTAGAACCAAACCAAACCAATTAAGTCGGTTTTTCTCGATTCGGTTTATGTCGATTTTTCGGTTTTTTCGGTTATTTGTCGGTTTTTTCTTAAATAGACATACACTACCAAACACATATTCCGGCGACTACATTTTCAATGTAACACTATCAAATCAATTGACCTTTGAGAAATCTATTATTNAGTTTTTTAAAAAGTGGGTACGGATGCAAACAAAAAGACAAAGCGGCTACAAGTTAAAGAGGGGCGCCCAAATAGGGCGCCCCGTGCAATTTCGGCAAGAAATTTGCATAAAATTACTTTTCACTAATAAGTACTATATATTGTACCTGTATAACCATATTTAAGTTTATAGCCACATAACCCATTATTTCTTTATAACAATATATATATATATATATATATATATATATATATATATATATATATATATATATATATATATATATATATATATATATATATATAGGTATAATAATAAATTTGAAATAACTACTCCTATAGTCGGTTTGGTTCGGTTTTTTATAATATAAAGAAGTAAATATACGAACAAGTAAAAAAAAACATTCAATAACTACTAAATATATGTAAATATAATTTTGACCTAATATATGTATATAATACTTCTTCCATTTCAATTTTAATGACACATTTTTCTTATTAGTCTGTTCCAAAAAGAATGACACATCTCATATTTGAGAACAATTTAACTTTCAATTTTTCATTTTACCACTTTATCCTTAATGATAAACTTTTATAGCCACAAAAATGTCATACCCCCACGAAGCTTTTGCTCTTTAAGCTTTTAGGATCACATATTTCAAAAATTTCTTTCAAATTACATCATCCAAATTGAATCGGGGAGTATAATTTTTCATGCGAAAGGCTACGTCCATCGGGGCCAACATGACAGTTACTGAAAGTGATTGATGCGTTTTTCCACTTGCATATAAAACCAACCTGGAAAGTAGCTACCTATGGCTATAGCTAGCAGAAATTAAATTGCAACTGTTGAGAAGTCCATTTCTATGATTAGGTGAGGTTTATCACAATACTTCAATTATTAAGCAGTGAACAGTAAATTCTCATTAATTTAGCTGTGAAGAATACAACAACAACGACCCAGTAAAATTATAGACCACGGCCGTGATGGACCCTCTATAATTACACAACTAATCTTGGTACATTCCTATAATGTTTTGCTTTGCTTTAAAAAACACGTTGTTACAAGCAAAGATAGAATTCTTGACTACAGGATACAACAAATTAAAAAGGAAACAGATGAGTGAATAAGTAGAGAGCACACCTTATGATGAGCTGGTTTAACCTTTAAGATTTTAGTTGCTACTTGGGGTTAGCAGAAAAAAGAGGTTACTTTCATGTGATTTGACTTAACCGGTACAAAGTTTAAAATGTTAATTTAAATTTCATAATTAACAAAAAAAGTAGCTAGTCTGAGGAATTTTTTTAAAGTAATAGTTGAAAAGTTAGTCCAAAGAGAAAATATTACAATATCAAAACTTAAATTTGCTTTGTTAATATTTATGAGTTTCAAACACCTTATGAAATTACTATAAATGAGATGTTTGTAAAACTATGTTCAAACATTTTAAGATTGTTTACCTCGAAAAATACGAGTAACAATTAAATTTGATTTGTGATTTTAAAGATATGTGATTTAGTTCAATACCAATTAAGAATCAAGAAATATGAAGTAAAAATGAAAGATAGAAATGAATCAAACCAATATTACTTAGCAGCAATGACCTCGAGTCGGTGTCCTCGAGGTGTCTTTGGGCAGTAAGAACAATTAAGTAGAAAAATCAAAGTAAGAACAATTAAGCTAAGGGAAAATTCTAATGAACAGCAGGCAAAAAGTAGAGAGTATATTCTTTGCTCAGTCAAAGAAGATGGATCTTACAAATGATTGGGATCCTCTTTATATATAGGAGAACCCTAAATAAGGAATATTTCTATTTACAGTAGGGAATATTCTTGTTACAGCTGTCTAACCGCCTAGTACGGAATTGTACGATCTTATTCCGGAATTTGCGCCATGATCTCAAGGACGTGGCAGGAATCTAGCTCGCTCTGGTACAAATCCATAACGGTCCTATTTCGAGGTCGAGCATACTTGGCCTCGGTGTTCCTCGAACTCCTGCCCATGGGCATTACGCTCTGTCTTCGAGCTCTAGCCTGGTCCAGCGGTTTCGAACTTGACCTTTCCCGGACTCGGACCTAGGGCGGAACCTCAAGCTTCTACACCGGGGGTATGTGACTTTGACCGTATACAGATAGCCCCTGCTTTTCTTAGAATAAGATGATAAGAAACGATTTGCACCTCGACTACCCCGAACTTCTCATGATGATGTCACGTCCGTGACGTAGGTGCTTAAAATGATCGGGAATGTCACATCGACGCTTTTCCCCAAAACATCAAATGCGTGTCAGTGTTGGTCGGCCCCTTGCGCCACCGATCCGTCGCCGCACTTCTATAAATAGGAGGCTATCCTGTTGAACAAAGAACCGTGCTTTTTTTCATTTTTATCTTCTTTTGGTCTTCTCCCTTCATTGCTTCCTTCTTTAATAGTCTATTTTCATGGTTCGAACCTGCGAACACATGGTCATATGACAACAACTTTACCAGTTATGCCAAGGTTTCCCTTTTTAAAGTATTGATTCGAGACAACGTGAGAAGGGCGCCGAATCCTTTTCGCATCAGAAAATACGCGAACTTTACACTGCTGCTCATTTCTCTTAAATTCAACCTGGTGTAGCACTTCATTCCTTTTGCTCTCCATGGAATGAGGTGGCACTATGGTCTACTAACTTTTGCATTCCACCCCGGAACAATGTCCCAAGGATAAACACTCTTGGATCGTTGCTCGTGCACCTTGTAACCCTTTTGATTTTTCTTGTGATAGAAGGCGAAGCTACATCTTCTGGTCTTCCCTTCTCGTCTTTTTCTTTTGCTGCTGTTCCTTTTTAACGGATTACGGCCCAAAATTTCAACAGAACGTTCAATCTCCGCTGCTGGAAATATAGTTACATTTATCGAAGACTTCCCGCCTCGAATCTCTTCGGGTACAAAGATATTCCCAATGGTCAAAACGGGGTCCCCAGGAAGGAGGCTCTCGAAGACGATGCTCTCGAGAACGTGGCCTTAAAGGTAGATTAGGTTTTTGGCCTTTGTTTTTGTGCAAGTGTCCCTCGTGTAAATATCTTCTGTAATCATCTTTTGGAAATATAAGGGAAACTTTTTATCTCATCTTTGACTTGTGCTGGATTTCACATTGTCTTTATTTACGGAATACTTCATTTGTATAACTTGAGTGATTGATCCGAGAATTGGTTTGAACTCGAGATATAGTTAACCCTTAGATCTTTTATGGATATAATAATCCTCGAGCCAAATTTAAATTGATCCGATGTTAGCTCGGGATATCGTGACTCATAGTCGGAGTCTCGAACTATAAGTTTTTGGCCCTTAAGCCTTTCGAAGTTGACCCTTGGGCTCTTATATATCGGCCCTTAGGCTCTTTAGGTTGGCCCTTAGGCTCTTTAAGTTGGCCCTTAGGTTCTTTAAGCTGGACCGATTCGGCCTCTAAAATGGCTACATAATTTTCCCCCCATTTCGGCTAAAAGACTTAGTGAAAATTTAACTATGCCTTAGCATGTGTTTTTTTGTACCCGTTGGGTTTATCGAAGGTTCGACGTATCGGGACCTTGTTTGTGTCCTCATAATCGAATATCTCTTGAGGTTTTACCAAGGGCTGATGCTATCGAAGCTTCTAAATTATTCGAGGGCTGAATTTATCGAAGTCCATTAAATTGTTTGAGGAATGAATTTATCGAAACCCATTAAATTATTTGGGGGCTGAATTTATCGAAGCCCATTGTATTTTGCTTTTGCCGAGGGTAGCCTGATTTAACTGCTTTTTACAAAGTGTTTGAAGGCCTTTAATTTGGGGCGGAAGTCGGACGTCTCCGAGCCACAATATTTCGGCCATAGCCTTTTATATGACCGTAGTCTTTAATATGGCCGTAGCCTTTTATTTGGCCGTAGCCTTCGAGTATGTCACTTGGACATGTTTCCCGATAACTTTTCGAACTTGTTCGCAAAGTTAGTCCCCGAGTATATTGGCCTTGGCCTTTGTTTCGAGGGGGTGCCTCTTTGAGGTCTTATAAGTCCATTTTCGATGACTCGGATATATTGACTGTTGATGGCAGTCCCCGAGTATTCGGGTGTGCTTTTATGCTTAGGCTCTTGAGCCGTTTCTCGTAGGTTTATAAGTGTAGAGCTCATATAATAGTAGACTTCTTCGAGACGAAAAGTATTTTTGATATAAACAGAATGTTTTTTTAAGTAATTCGATACGTGCGTATACGTTCTGCCATCGAGGCTCAACTATTCTATATGGACACGGTTCATCTGACCGTTTGGCCCATTATAACGTTTTTCTATTGAGGCCCTCTTAGGCGTGAAGTGTTTTCCTTAAAAATACAATCTCCGAGGGTGATGCCCCCCAATATTCGATGTTGATTGAAAAGGAGCCTTGAATAATGTTGAGTTCTCCTTAGGTAGAACATAATTGTTGCCTCATTAAAAACCTTGCCGGTAAAACCCATTTGGGACAAAACCCGAGCTAAGGAAAAAAGAGTGCAACATATGCTTTAAAACCTAAGGCCTTCGTGCAAAAAGGTGTGTCTTTGAGATCGCGCACCTTTGAGAGCATCCATCGTGCCGAGTTTGTAAGATCCTTTGCAAACAACTCCGAGGGCTTGGTACGGTCTTATCTTATTATCCGCGATCTGATATTTTCGAAAGCCTCGATCTGGTCGGGGATGATTTGATACCCCGATTTGACACCATGAAGCCGAGAAACTTACCCGAGCCAACTCTGGAGGCACATTTCTCTGGGTTAAGCTTCGTGCCACATTGCCTCGAAACCTTGAATGTTTCCTGCAAATGAATTAAAATGGTCCTCTGCGCACAGGGACTTAACCAGTCATATCATTAATATAGGCTTTCGTTGTTTTACCTGTTTGTTTTTTGAGCATCTTGTCAACTGGACGTTGGTACGTAGCTTTTTGGACTAAGGCCTCCCTTTTAGCTTCACTGGTTTAAACCTGGGATCGATGCTCAGCCTACATCTGGTGATTTCCGGCGGAATCCCTGTCATATCTAAATGGGACCAAACAATGCAATCCATATTATCAATAAGAAACTAAATGAGTTTTTTTTCCTGAGTTCGGGGGTTAATCCCGTTCCTAGATGTACCTTTCTCTTGAGCGGTCGACTTGGTAGCATCGGACTCCTCGGGAACAATGAAGGTTTAAGGAGTAAGGAAGTTCGCTTCTTCACCTTCGGTTACCTGTTATTCTGATTCCGTTGAGGCTGGGAGCTGTGATTGCTACTTAACCGCCTGCTTACCTTTGGAGATCGATTTCTCCGAGGCCAAAGGGTTCTGGTGTCGGCACCACTTCCTCGATTGCAAACATCTCTTTTGCAGCATGCTGTTCTCCGTGGACTGTTTTCACTCCTTCCTCTGTCGGGAATTTCATCATCTAGTGGAGAGTCGAAGGTACTGCCCTCATGTTGTGTATCCATGGTCTCCCGAGGAGCGCGTTATACCTCATGTAACCTTCGATGACATGGAACCCGGTGTCTTCTATGGTCCCGACTACGTTTACTAGCAAGATAATCTCTCCCTTTGTTGTTTCTCTTGCCATGTTGAAGCTATTCAGCACCCGGGATGCGGGTACAATCTGATCTTGCAGGCCAAGTTGTTCCACGACCCTCGATCTGATTATGTTTGCCGAGCTACCTAGATCCACTAAAACACATTTAACTTGAATTTTATTTAAAAGAATAGAGATTATGAGGGCGTCGTTGTGAGGTTGGGATATGTTTTCTGCTTCCTCGTCGCAGAATGACAAGACGTCCTCGGGCACATAGCTTTGAGTCCGCTTTTCTCTTGTGATCGATACTTTGATGCCTTGAATATAGGACGTTGGGGAACGTCGGCTTCGCTGATGATCATGTGGATTACATGCTATGGTTCTTCTTGCTCGTTTTTCCTTGCATCTCTCTCCCTGAAGTGGTTCTTGGCACGATCACTTAGAAATTCTCGAAGGTGGCCCTCGTTGAACAATCAAGCCACCTCTTCCCTTAGCTGCCGGCAATCTTCTGTTCTATGACTGTGCGTACCGTGATACTTGCACATCAAGTTCGTGTTTCTTTGAGAGGGATTGGTTTGCTGTCTTTGATTTTTCCAATATCCAATACGATCCCTGATGCATCCACGCTAAAGTTGTACTCTAATAGTCGGGGAGCCTCCGTGGGGTCGGTATGTTTATTGAACCCGCTCTTACTCATGAGTCCCTGAGAACTTTGCCCTTGATCGTTTCTCCGATCGCTTCGAGGATTGTTACGGCTTGGGATGCTGTTCCTTCGGTAGGCATATGGCTAATACCTTTCCATGTTTGACCTCGAATCCCTGTTTGTATCCCTCGGAGGCTTGGCCACGAACCTGTTAGGATGATCTGAGCCCGAGGGGGCTCCTAATTGGTCGTCCTCAACCCTAATTTTTGACTGGTAACAGTTGTGCACATCTGACCACGTCACAGCGGGATACTCGATCAAGTTTTACTTTAGTTGTCGAGAAGCAATTGAGCTTCGCTTGTTCAAACCCTGCATGAAGACCTGTACCGCCCAGTCGTTGGAGACCGGCGGCAATTCCATTCTTTCCATCTGAAACCTAGACACGAACTCCCTTAACATCTCGTCGTTCCTTTATTTTATTTTGAAGACATCCGATTTTCTCGTGGCCACCTTTATGGCCCCGGCGTGAGCTTTAACGAAAATGTCCGCTAACATAGCAAATAAATCAATAGAGTTAGGAGCTAAGTTGTGATACCAAATCATAGCTCGTTTTGAGAGTGTTTCCCCAAACTTTTTCAACAACACAAACTCGATTTCATCATCATTCAAGTCATTTCCTTTGATCTCACAAGTGTATGAAGTAATATGTTCGTTAGGGTTGGTTGTCCCATTATATTTGGGTATATGCATGCGGAATTTCTTGGGAATGGGAATCGGGGCTGCGCTCTGAGAGAATGGTTTTTGTATGAACTTCTTGGCATCTAGACCTTTCAAAACTGGAGGTGCCCCCGGTATCTGGTCCACACGGGAGTTATAGGTCTCCACCTTCTTGTCGTTATCCTCAATTTTATTTTCTCCGGACTTGATCCTCTTAGTGAGCTCTTCGAGCATTTTCATAATGGTGGGGTCAGTCCCCGAGCTGTCTCCATTTGGTCCTCCGGCATTGGTTCAGCACGTTGATTGTTTTCATGTTCGGCTACACTCAGGGTCTTATTCTGACTTTGAAGTTGAGCGTCGGCGATTTGCTGAGTCTGCAACATCTCAAATATCACTTGGAGGCTAACTCCTCCATCTCCTGCTCCTGGTGTTCCTTGGTTCCCTGGTCGAGCATCCCTGCGTACGCTCCCTTTGGGGTCTGTGCCTAGGCTGGTGTTTATTGCAATATGAGAACCAACATCAACTGGTTCCATGTTTGGCGCTTCCCCAGAGTTTATTGGTGGTACACCGACACCTACATTGTTGTTTTCTCCAAGACCCTCATTGTCATGAATAGGTGCATTTTGTGAGCTAGACATGTTTCAGCGTGAAAATCAAAGGTTCTTGACAAAAAAAAGTGTAAAAATAACGTGTGTAATAAGAATCAGTAAAGAAATAATCACTATTATCTTTAGCCCCATGGTGGGCGCCAAAGTGTTTACCTAAAAAAATACGAGCAACAATTAAATTTGATTTGTGGTTTTAAAGATATGTGATTTAGTTAAATATCAATTAAGAATCAAGAAATATGAAGTAGAAATGAATCAAACCAATATTACTTAGCAGTAATGACCTCGAGTCGGTGACCTCGAGGTGGCTTAGGGCAGTAAGAACAATTAAGTAGAAAAATCAAAGTAAGAACAATTAAGCTAAGGGACAATTCAACAGGCAAAAAGTAGAGAGTATATTCTTTGCTCAGTCAAAGAAGATGGATCTTACAAATGATTGGGATCCCTTTTATATAATAGGGGAACCTTAAATAAGGAATATTTCTATTTATAGTAGGGAATATTCTTGTTAAAGCTGTCTAACCGCCTAGTACGGAATTGTACGATCTTATTCCGGAATTTGCGCCATGATCTCAGGGACGTGGCAAGAATCTAGCTCGCTCTGGTACAAATCCATAACGGTTCTATTTCGAGGTTGAGCATACTTGGCCTCGGTGTTCCTCGAACTCCTACCCACAGGCATTACGCTCTATTTTCGAGCTCGAGCCTGGTCCACCGGTTTCGAGCACGACCTGTCCCGGACTCGGACCTAGGGCGGAACCTCAAGCTTCTACACCAGGGGCATGTGACTTTGACCGTATACAAAGACATTTCAAAATGAAAAAGTGTTATATAAATCTGGACGGAGGAAAAATAAACATGTCAAATTGTCAAATCGAGATGCACACATTCTTACGGTATAAGATTGGTTGTCCCAATAAATGTTGGTATTTTTGTTCCTCATTCGGTATTTGATACTAACATTTGAGCCTGACTAATTCGGATTCGCCCTGAAAAAGTATAAAATGCTTCCTACCAAAAAGCGACTTCATATTCAAAGCTCAAATTCGAGATCTCTGATTAAGGATAGAGAAGTACTTCTCACTCATAGAGAAGTACCTTTGGTGATACTGTGTCGATAAATGTTGTACCTATTTACCCTAAAAATCGAGTAACAATTAAACTTGTAATGTGGTTTTAAAGATACATGATTTCACCTAATACCAATTGATTAATTTAGAGATAAGTGGTGAAATTGACAAGAATATAAAACAAACCGATGTTTGGACAGTGTCCTCGAGCTGATGAACCCTCGAGAGTAGTAAAGCAAGAACAGTTAAAGAACAATAAATTGATGAACAAAAGAGAAATATTATATTGCTTTGATCTGTATGAATGTAAGGTGTCTACAAATGATGGGGACCCCTCTTTATATACTAGAGGAATCCTAATTGTGGTACAATTCTAATTACGGAAGTAAATCCCATGATTGATAAAAACTACGGCCCTTCATTTGATCCGCTCCGAGATTTCCTCTATGATCTCCGACCAGTTACGGATATTTCGCCTTTCTGTTATTGCATTTCACTCGAAGTCGGTCATACATAGTCACGATTGTTGCTGGTCCCGGTCTCGACGAACACTTTGATCTTTGTACTCGATGCCTCATCTTCGAGCTCTGGTCTGATTCATTACGAGGTTACCCCCAATGCAGCTCCTTTGTTTCGATCAAATAGCAAAATCGGGTAGGCCCGATTTCCACCGTATACAGACAGTCCCCTCGTTTCTTAGAGCGTAATGAGAAGAAACGAACCGAGCCTTCGATTTTGCATCTCCACCAATCATGATATCATCCTCGTGACGTAAGCAACGGAGGCGACTGAAGCGTCGCGTCTGCACAGTTCTCAAGATCAATAATTAGTGCCAGTTGATGATCGGCCACTAAGGCCTTTGAACCGTCATGGCAAACATTATAAATTGACCTTCCTCATAATTTTTTCAAACTTTACTTTCAAAACTTTTCTTAATCTTCAAAGCTCTACTACTTGCTTCAAGTTCCTCAATTCCACAAACTATCTACATCCCGTTTTCCAATCCTCTCTTAAAACAACAAACTTTATCTTCTTCTTTTTTCTGAACTCACATAGACATGGGGAAAACATGTAAAACCGTTCCCCAAGAGGAAAAAGCCTCTTCATCGCGGCCGACCGATGATAAAAAGCCAGTGGAGCCACGCATCGAGGAGTGTGTTCCTGGGTCGTACGATCTTACCTCCGATTTCAAGATCGAGAAACCCTCATCTGTCCCTAGCCGATGCGAGCCGATGTCGAGATACATATGCTCGATAACTGAGGGCGACCTGAAGCAGGTAAAAAAGGATTGCCGTTGGGAAGGCAAAGAGGTGGTGATCCCGACCCCTGAAGAGGACATCACTACTCACGTGAAAGGGTTCTTCAGTGTTTACACTTACCCTTTTACGTTGGGTCTGGTTGACCCCGTTATCCTTGACTGCTGCCGCCAATACCAAATAACGTTGGCCAGATCCATCCTTACTTCTGGCGCATTTTTATTTTGCTCCTATTCATCGTAAGCCTTGTCGAGGGGATGCTTCTTACGCTCGACCACCTTATTAGAATGTACAACCCCCGTCTCTATCGAGGAGGGTTGATATCGCTTCAACGTCGGGCCACCAAGGTGCTGGTCTCGAGCATAGATGAGGACAAAGACCGAGGATGGATGGGCCAGTTTGTCCAAGTGAGGACTTCCGACATAATTCCGGCCGAGAAGATGCTGTTCCCTGAAGAGTGGAACATGAAGCGTAAGCACGAACTCGCCTATAGCTTCCATCCACCGTTTTGTTTCTTTTGTCTTTTCGTATTGACATCCTTTCCTATGATACAATGATTTCTTGGGTGCCCGGTGAATTCCCGGACCTTGAAGGCTGGGTTCGGAAGCTGGACTCGACCTCTTTGTACTCTGAGCGCTGTTGGCGTGATTTGGCCAAGGGCCGATGGGAGGCCAAAAATCATGGTAAGCTTCTATATCATGTTTGATACCTTTCTATGAATTGTGTCTTCTTATTTTTACTTGATTTCCTCCCATACAGGTCTCGGAGACAATGCTGCCATGAGGCCGCCCCCACCAAGGGAAGAGGAGGCCCCGAAAATGGCTAAGGACAAGAAGAGGAGAAGGTCCTCGCCTTCCAATACTCTAAAGCTTAGTAAGAGAAAGTCTTGTAGGTCGAAGAATGATATTGCCGCTCTGTCTGCCAACGTAGCCCAAAATCTACGAGATGAAGAAGAGGAGGGAGAAGATGCTGACTGTGAGTTGGTGGCTCGAATGAGGGGAAGCATTGAAGCTTCAAAAGCAGCTGAGCCAGTGATGGTCGAGGAGGCTCATCTTCGGACAAGGGTGATATCGGAAGATGGTCCGAGCAAAGTCCCCGAGTCATCGGGGGGCGAAGATGTCTCCCGCCGTGACGAACAACCGACGAGTGTGCCTATCGCCATGATGAACAATCGATGAGTGTGCTTGAAGGGTCCGGTCCCGACGCCCTTCGAAAAGGAGAGCGTGCCCCAAGTGACTTGCTTGGGGCAATCAATATTGATGATTCGCTGCCCGGCCCCATATTTTCTGAAGGGCAATTTCGGGAGGCACAGTCTACGGAGACCCCCGATGTGGGAATGGCCCACGAAGGGGATGACATATTCTGTGGCTACCTCGCGGGGGTCGATGACGTTTTTGACCTAGATGCAACGATCATTTTTTGATGAGGTTCAGCGATTCCAGAACTAGGTAAATTTTAGTCCCCATTATTAGGTTTGCGTTTGCTTATATTTCCTTTTGTCTGTTTTCCTTCCTTTCTCCATAGGCTGTGACGCTTCGTCGGGAAGCGTTTTCCAAATCCCGAATTGAGCTGAACTGGTGTGAGGCTGATGATCTCAAAAGGCTCATAGAGGAGAGAGACGCCCTTAATCTCCTCTATGTGCAAAAAGAAGAAGAGATCAGGGACCTCCGAGCTGAATTGGCAAGAGTCCATAGAGAGCAGACCGATCTCATCGAGCAGGTAACGTAAATTTTGGGGAGCTTGACATATCAATCTGATATTGGCGACTAACACTTAGATCCTGAAGGTTCAGTAGAAGGCCGAAAAGATTGAGCAACTTCGCAAGGAGGCTGAGGTGAAAGAGGCAGAGACTTTGGGGTGGAAGCAGAACATGGACCGTCTTGCCTCGGAGAAAGATACTGCTCGGGCCCAAGTATCTTCGGCTGAGCATCAACTCCAAAGCATAAAGGAAGATAGCTTGGCTCGAGCCAACAAAATTGAAGAGCTTGAGACTCAGCTGGCCGCTGAGCTTGCAAAGGCCGCATCTGTAGCGGAAAAGTAGCCGACATGGAGGCGATCGCGGTCGTCTATCAAGCCGACGCTGAAGCCGCTAACGCTTGAGCAAAGGAAATTTCCGATGCCTCTCAGGTTCGATTATCCCGCATTGCTAAGCATGCTAAATGCCAGTCTCGGAGAGAGACTCTCGAAGAGATTCATGCTCGTGGCTTTGACCTCACGGGCGATATTGTGAATGCGAAAGTGCTAGAGGCCGAAGCCGAAGCTTTGCACTCTGATGATGATGACTCCGGGAGTGCGGGCGGATCCGAGAGCAGAGAAGATGAAGATGAAGCTCTCGGGGAAGATTAGTCACTTAGATATTTTTTCTTCTTTTTGGATTTTTTTGTAAGGCCCCGAGTGGTCTTTGTAAATACTCTTGCATATATGAAAGATCCTTTTTCTTTCCGATTTGTCTCTAATTTCTGTTTCATGAAAACTTTGTTTTGCTTTCGCCTTATGATAATTCTGATATACTTTAGGTCTTTTGAGAAATTTGACTCACTTCGTTGCCTTGTGAAATATTTTATTTTCGTTTGTTTGTGAATCCGAAACTTAAGCGATTTGATCGGAGTTGGACTTATATAGTCTTTATCATCGAGTGAGTCTTTGCTTGAACTCGGAGTAGAAAAAGCCCTTAGGTTTCGTTCGAGCGAGGGCAGATCCTCGAACCCAAAAAATATAATGGCCCTTAGGCTCTTTGAATCGGGCCGATATGGCCTGAAAAGAGTGGCTTCTGCCCTTTTCGACTTAAAAAAATTAATCATATTTGAATTTATTATGCCTTAGCACGAGGTAACTCTGTACCCATTAGGATTCTCGAGGGTTAGAGTTATCGAAAACTTTGATATGCCTTAGCATAAGTTTGTTCGAGAGTTCGAACAATTTAGTACCCCTTAAGGTTTTCGAGGGTTGATGTTATCGAAACCCTTGGTAATTTTGCCGAGGGTAGCCTTGTTTAACCGATTTTGTGAAAATATTTGAAGGCCTGTTTTATTACGGAATTCGGACGTCTCCGAACCGTGTTAGTTAGGCCATAGCCTTTAACTAGAGGTTTGCCCTTTGGGCTTGTTTCTCAACAGTACTTCGAACATGTTCGAAGTACCAGTCCCCAAGTGGGATGGCCGTGGCCTATAAAATCGAGAGTTCCCTTTACAAGGTCTTATGATTTCGAAGTTTAATAATTCGAGAAGGTCGATTTTCGGACGGCAGTCCTCGAGTACGGGGTTAATTGTCCGAGCTTTAGTTACGATTGGCTCTTGAGCCAGTTTTCATGATATATTGTAAGTACAAAACTGTAAAGTAGAAATCTCACTAAGGCATGGAACATCTGATAAGGAAAAGTACTTCTTTCAATAGATCATTCATGCATACATGTTTTGTCATTAGGGCTCGGGCAATCTACGTGGGCACGGTTCGTTTGACCGTTTAGCTCTTTATAAAATTTTCCTACCGAGACCCTGTTGACACGAGGTGTTTTCCTTGAAAACATAACATCCGATTTGATGCCCCCCAGTATTTTCGAGGTTGATTATAAAGAAGCCTCGGATACTGTTGAATTGTCCCCAGTTAGCACATATAATTTTTGCCTCATTAAAAACTTCGCCGGAAAAACCCATTTGGGATAAAACCTGATAAGGGAAAAAAAGTGCAACGCGTTCTTTAAAATCTATGGTCTTCGTGTTGAAGAGCTTCTCGACGTCTTTGATCGAACACCTGCAATAAGTTAGTATAAAATACAAATGTAAAGGGAGAAAGTCATACCTTAGCAATAATATCGTTTGAGCAGTGATATGTTCTAATTGTTTGGTAATTGTTTGTCCTCCAGTGTGCCAAGTTTGTAAGATCCCTTTCCGATGACACCGAGGACCTAATATGGCCCTTCCCAATTTGGGCCGAGTTTCCCTTTGTTTGGGTCTCGAGTATTGAGGGTGACTTTCCTCAGAACTAAGTCACCTATTTTGAAGTGTCGACGATTGGTTCTTCGATTATAATATCTTTCGATTCGCTATTTCTGGGCGGCCATTCGAACGAGGGCGGCTTCCCGTTTTTCATCTAACAGTTCGAGTCTTGTGCTCATAGCCTCGTGATTTGATTCTTCCGTTGTGTATCGAAACCTGACGCTTGGTTCGCCGACTTCGACCTTGGATCAGAGCTTTGGTGCCATATACTAAGTAGAGTGGCGTTGCCCCGTACTGGATTTTGTCGTTGTCCGATATGCTCAAAGGACTTCGGGCAAAATTTCTCTCCATTCCCCTTAGTGCCGTTCAACCTTTTCTTTAGGTATTGAATGATGGTTTTGTTCGTTGATTCAGCCTGTCCGTTCCCACTAGGATGATACGACGTCGATAATATCCTTTTTATTTTGTGATATTCGTGGAACTTTGTTACTTTGTTGCCGATAAATTGTTTTCCATTGTCGCACAGTATCTCGGCGTGTATCCCGAATCGGCATATGATGTGATCCTAGATGAAGTCTATAACTTCTTTCTCTCTGACTTTCTCGAAATCCTGTGCTTTAACACATTTAGAGAAATAGTCAATCATAAATAAAATGAACTTAGCTTTACCTGGGGCTGATGGCAGAGGACCAACGATGTCCATCCCCATTTCATGAATAGCCACGGGGATATGACAGAATGAAGTTTCTCTCTGCGTTGGTGGATCATCGGCGCATGCCTTTGGCATTTGTCACATTTTCGAACCAACTCCTTAGTATCTTTTTCCATAATGTCCCAATAATATCCTGCTCTGATGAATTTTTGAACTAGTCAATCGGCGCCGGAATGGTTCCGGCAAGTGCCCTCATGAATTTCTCGTAGGACATAGTCGGGGTCTCCCCAACCCAAGCATATTGCCAAAGGCCCATCGAACATCCTTCTGTATAATGTTCCATCTTTGGCCAATGTAAATCGTGCAGCTTTCGTTCAAAGAGTCCTCGATTCCTTAGAGTCCGAGGGAAGTTTCCCGTACTTCAGATAATCGATATATTTGTTCCTCCAATCCCAAGTTAGGCTTGTGGAGTTTATTTAGGCGTGGCCTTCTTCGACCACTAATTTTGAAAGCTGTACGACAGTCTTCTAGGTAATTTCATCATCTTCGACTGATGACCCTAAGTTTGCAAGGGCGTCGGCCTCGCAATTCTGTTCTCGAGGTACATGCTGTAAGGTCCATTCTTTGAACCGGTGTAAGGTTACCTGCAATTTATCCAAGTACCTTTGCATTCGATCTTCTCGGACTTCGAAGGTTTTGTTTACCTGGTTAACCACGAGCTGGGAATCGCACTTGGCCTCGATGACCTCAGCTCCCAAACTTTTAGCCAGCTCGAGACCTGCAACCATGGCCTCATACTCGGCCTCATTGTTAGTCAACTTAGAGGTTTTGATAGATTGTCTAATTATATTGCCTGTGGGTGGCTACAAAATGATGCCTAGCCCGGACCCCTTCACATTCGAAGCATCGTCTGTGAAAAGGGTCCACAACCCGAGGATGTGGTCGATTTTAGCAATAGCTCCTTTTCGACCTCGGGCACGAGGGTTGGTCTGAAGTCGGCCACGAAGTCTCCTAAGATTTGAGACTTGATGGCCGTTCAGGGTTGATACACGATATCGTACCCGCTGATATTGATAGCCCATTTGGGCAGTCGGTCCGAGAGCTCGAGCTTGTGCAAAATGTTGCGAAGGGGATAAGTGGTTACAACGCAAATTGGGTGACATTGAAAATATAGTTTTATTTTCCTAGAGGCGCTTATTAGAGCAAGCGCTAATTTTTCTAATTGTGGGTACCGGGTCTCTGCTTCACCTAAAGTTCGGCTAACATAGTAAACAGGAAATTGCGTAACTTGTTCTTCTCGAACTAAGACACCACTTACCGCGACCTCCGAGACTACCAAATATAAGTAGAGTTGCTCGTCCGCTTTCGGAGTATGAAGCAATGCTGGGCTCAAAAGGTACCGCTTTAATTCTTCCAATGCCTGCTGGCATTTCGGGGTCCAAGTAAAATTGTTCTTCTTTTTGAGAAGTGAGAAGAACTTGTGGCTTCGATCAGAAGATCTTGAGATGAACCGGCCTAAAGCAGCTATCCGTCCTGTTAGCCTTTGTACAACCTTAACGATGTCCACGACTGTGATGTCTTTGATTGCCTTGATTTTATCGGGGTTTATCTCGATTCCCAAATTTGATACCATAAAGCCGAGGAACTTGCCTGAACCGACCCCGAATGCACATTTCTCGGGGTTGAGCTTCATGTTGTACTGTCTCAATATGTCAAAAGTTTCCTGCAAATGTGTCAAATGGTCCTCTGCGCGCAGGGACTTAACTAGCATGTCATCATTGTAAACATCCAATGATTTACCTATTTGTTCTTCGAACATACAGTTCACTAGGCGTTGATAAGTAGCACCAGCATTTTTTAGCCCAAACGGCATTACATTATAGCAATAAGTACCGTACTTAGTGATAAACGAGGTCTTTTCCTGATCTTCCGAGTTCATCTGTATTTGGTTGTACTCGGAGTAGGCATCGAGAAAGCTGAGAATCTCGTGGCCAGCCGTTGCATCGATTGTGCAATCGATATTAGGCAGTGGAAAAGAGTCCTTAGGGCATGCTTTGTTTAAGTCTTTGTAATCTATACACATTCTAAGTTTATTCCCCTTCTTGGGGACTACCACTACGTTTGCTAACCACTCGGGATATTTTACTTCCCGGAAGGACCCTATTTTGAGAAGTTTGGTTACCTCGTCCTTGATGAATGCATGCTTTACCTCGGACTGTGGCCTTCTCTTTTGCTTTACCGATCTGAACTTCGGGTCCAAACTCCATCGATGAGTGGCAATCTCCTGTGGGATCCTTGTTATGTCAAGGTGGGACCAAGCAAAATAATCCATATTTTTAATAAGGAATTTAACGAGTTTTTCCCTGAGCTCGGGAGTTAACCCCGTGCCCAAGAATACCTTTCGATCGGGCAGGTCCTCGATCAGTATAACTTGTTCCAGCTCTTCGCCCGTTGACTTCGTGGCATCGGAGTCATCGAGAATTATGAAGGTTCGAGGTATCATGAAATCATCGGCCTCGATCATTTCCTGTTGTTCCGATCTGGTCGAAGCTGGTGACTGTGGTTGCTATTTGACCTTTTGCTTTTCCTTTGATTCTGGTCCCTTTGTTAATGTGAGAGTCGACACTGGTATCAGCTCATCGATTGCAAACATCTCTTTGGTTGCTGGTTGTTCACCGTACACCATTTTGACTCCTTCCGGTGTTGGGAATTTCAAGACTTGATGAAGCGTTGAAGGTACCGCCCTCATATTATGGATCCAAGGCCTTCCGAGTAGCGCATTGTACCTCATATCTCCTTCGATCATGTGGAACTTCGTTTCCTGGATAGTTTCGGCCACGTTCACTAGCAACATGATTTCCCCTTTGGTGGTTTCACTCGCCATATTGAAACCATTGAGCACTCGAGTTGCAGGCACGATATGATCCTAAAGGCCGAGTTGCTCTATGACCTCGATCGAATAATGTTCGCCGAGCTACCTGGATCAACCAACACACGTTTAACTTGAATTTTATTCATAAGGATAGATATTACCAGTGCGTCGTTGTGAGGTTGTTCAATTCCTTATGCATCCTCATCGTTGAAGGATAAGGTATCTTCTGGTAAGTAGTCCCGGGTACGCTTCTCCCTTGTGATTGTGACTTTGGTGCGTTTAAATGTCGGACCTTGAGGGATATCGACCCCACCGACGATTATATGAATCACGTGATGCTGTTCCTCCTGTTCGTTTTTCCTGTTTGCATCCCTATCTCTAAAGTGATTTTTTGCTCGGTCACTCAAGAACTCTCGAAGATGACCTTCGTTGAATAAACGAGCTACCTCATCCCTTAATTGTCGACAGTCCTCAGTTCTGTGACCATGGGTTCCACGGTACTTGCACATTTGATTTGGATTCCTTTGAGCTGGATCGGTTTGCAGAGGTCTGGGCCATGTAGTATCCTTGATCCGTCAAACAATGGCTGACACAATACCTGAAGCATCGATGCTAAAGTTGTATTCCGATAACCGTGGTGCTTCCTTAGGCTTGACGTATTTATCGAAGCCATTCTTACTCATGAGTCCTCGAGAATTTTAACCTCGATCATTCCTTCAATCATTTTGAATGGTATTACGTCCCGCTCCGTTGTTACTTCGATCTACGCTATATTTTTTGTTGGTACCGATCTCTGTTCGATCGGGGCTCTCTGTCGATGTCCCTTTGAATCCTGCCTTCTGACCTATTTGGGTAAACGGTACCGGATGGAGCTCCCAACTGATCATCCTCGACCCTGATCTTCGATTGGTACCGATTATGCATATCAGCCCAGGTCACCGCTGGATATTTAATCAAATTCTGCTTTAGTTGACGTGACGCTATCGAACTTTGCTCGTTCAAAGCCTGAGTAAAGGCTTGGACAGCCCAATCATCGGTAATCGGGGCTAGGTCCATGCGTTCCATCTGAAATTGAGATAAGAACTCCCTTAGCATTTTATTGTCCTTCGGTCTCACTTTGAAGAGGTCCGACTTCCTGGTCACGACCTTTATTGCTCTGGGTGCGCCTTTACGAACGAATCAGCAAGCATGGCGAAAGAATCGATGGAATTGGGCGGCAAATTGTTGTACCATATCATTCCCCCTTTGATAAAGTTTCTCCAAAAATTTTCAACAAAACGGATTCAATCTCATAATCTTCTAAGTCATTTCCCTTTATTCCACATGTGTACGAAGTAATGTGTTTATTAGGATCGGTAGTCCCGTTGTGCTTGGGGATGTCTGGCATACGAAACTTCTTAGGAATGGGCTTTGGAGCCGCACTTTGAGGAAAAGGTTTCTGCACAAACTTCTTTGAATCCAAACCCTTTAGGAATGGGAGTGCCCCCGGTATTTGGTGAACTCGTGACTTGTATGTTTTTACCTTTTTGTAATTAGCCTCGATTTTTCTTTTCACCTGATTCTATCCGTTCAGTGAGCTCCTCGAGCATTTTCATTATGGCGGGATTAGTTCCCGATCCATTATCATTCAATTTTTTATGATGACCCGATAGGTCATCTTATGATTTAAAATCAAATTGTGTGTTCCGAGGACTTTAGAACCTCATTTCATCCCTCCTCGATTTGCGTGCGCAGTTCGAGCGTGTTTCCGGAAAGCTTTTATGTTTAAAGTTGATGAAAATAATAATTTTTGCAGTTAAAAGTTGATTTAGTTTACTTCGGTCAACGTTTTGAGTGAACGGATCCGGACTCGTGTTTTGACAATCCCGGTGGGCCCGTATTGTGACACCAAATTCTGGGTAGTTGTGTATAATTATTTGGGTTATTATAAAATTCTGCTCTCCTTTAATCTGTTACGGTTTAATGGTTGTTATCTACTGAAATATTTAAGAGTTAGCGTCTTAATTTCTAATTGTTGGCTTTCCTAGCAACAGAAAAGTTAGGCGCCATCACCGTCCCGACGGTGAGAAATCCATGCCGTGACAAGGTTGTATCAGAGCACTAGGTTGCCTAGGTCTCACAATTGACGAACAGGCTTAGTAGAGTCTAGGGGATCGGTACGGAGATGTCTGTACTTATCTCTCAGAGGCTACAAAGTTTAGGAACAATACCACTTCTATTCTTCTCTGTCGTGCGATTTTGTTCTGTTAGCGCTAACCGAACTCTTTTATTCTTGTTCGTTCGCAGATAGAGAGAACATGTACCGTATCTTCAGTTGAGCAGCAGCCAGAGTCCCCAGTGGCACCTCGTACGAGGGACAGAGGTCGAGGCTGAGGTCGTGCTAGAGGCCGAGGCTGTGCCAGAGGCCGAGGCAGGGGTAGGACT
Source organism: Nicotiana attenuata (assembly GCF_001879085.1). Lineage (NCBI taxonomy): Eukaryota > Viridiplantae > Streptophyta > Magnoliopsida > Solanales > Solanaceae > Nicotiana > Nicotiana attenuata. The sequence continues at coordinate 50,143,953 of NC_031993.1, forward strand.
CAGCCGAGAGCTCGAGCAGCAGCACCAGCGGCGGAGCCTCAGGTGGAGTTTGATGAGGAGGCTCCAGCCCAGACCGTTCCAGTGGGACCAGCTCGGGTCCCAGAGGGTTTCATTGCTACCCCCGTACTCCAGGATGCTTTTGTCCGTCTAGTGGGCCTCGTGGAGAGTGTGGCCCAGACTGGCACATTCCTTGTAGCACCAGCCGTCTCTCAGGCTGGAGGAGGAGCACAAACTCTTGCTACTCACACTTCGGAGCAGATGGCTCCCCAAAACTAGACTCAAGCAGCTCAGCCAGTTGGAGTAGTCCAGCCAGTTGTTGCGGCACGGGCCGCAGGTGGATCAGTTATGTCCTCCGAGAGCTTATTGAGATTGGACAAGTTCACCAAGCTCTTTCTAGTTTATTACAGTGGGGCAGCTTCTGAGGACCCACAGGATTATCTTGACCATTGCCATGAGGTGCTGCGGAACATGGGGATAGTGGAGACCAATGGGGTCGACTTTGCTGTGTTCCAAATGATAGGGTCCGCTAAGAGATGGTGGAATGACTTTGTGTTGACTAGACCAGCTGGGTCGCCTGCTTTGATTTGGGACCAATTCTCTCAGATACTTCTTGAGAAGTTCCTTTATGTTACACTGAGAGAGGACTATCGCAGGAAGTTCGAGCGTCTCCAGCGGGGAAGTATGACCATCGCTCAGTACGAGACTCGATTTGTTGATTTGGCTCGTCATGCTCTTCTTATACTTCTTATCGAGAGAGAGAGAGAGAGAGAGGGTGAGAAGGTTTATTGAGGGACTTGCTCTGCCTATCAGATTGCAGATGGCTAATGAGACTGGGAGTGAGATTTCTTTCCAGGATGCAACCAATGTTGCTAGGCGAGTTGAGATGGTTTTAGCTCAAGGGAGTGGTCAGGGGTCTGACAAGAGGCCTCGTCACTCCGGTGGATTCAGTGGGGCCTCATTTGGAGGCCGGGGTACTTTCGGTAGATGCCATTCTCCCAGGCCATTTCATTCAGCACTCCAGGCTTCTCACGGTGCTTCAGGTGGTTGTGGCCCTCATATGCAGTATTCCGATCAGCTAGCCTACAGTGCACCACCAGCTCCTATTAGTGCACCTCCGCTCAAGAGTTTTCAAGGTGGTCACTCCGGTCGACGGGGTCATTTCCAGGGTCAGCAGTCACAACAGGCGAGATCTAGTTATACTTGTGGTGATCTGAGGCACATTGCTAAGTTTTGCCCTCGAGCATCGAGCAGTTCTCAGCATCAGGGTTCTCGTGCCATGGTCCCGGCACTGGTTACCGCCCGCTCAGCCAGCTAGAGGTAGGGGTCAAACAGCTAGAGGTGGAGGTCGAGGAATTAGAGGTGGAGGTCAGGCCGCTAGAGGTGGAGGCCAGCCAGACAGGGCCCGTCCTCGAGATGTAGTTCAGAGTGGTGGGCCCAGCCCTGATGGTCTGTTTTTCCAACCAGGCCTGAGGCTGAGTTATCTGATGCGGTTATCATAGATACGGTCTCAGTTTGCAGAAGGGATGCCTCGGTATGATTTGATCTAGGTTCTACTTATTCGTATGTGTCATCCTATTTTGCTTCATATTTGGTTGTGCCTCGTGATTCTTTGGGTGCTCCCGTGTATGTGTCCACACCTGTGGGCGATTCCATTGTTGTAGATCGTGTCTATCGTTCGTGTGTGGTCATTATTGGGGGTCTTGAGACTCGTATAGATCTCCTACTTCTCGATATGGTTGATTTTGATGTTATTTTGGGGATGGATTGGTTGTCACCTTATCATGCTATATTGGATTGTCACGCCAAGATAGTGACCTTAACCTACTAGGGTTGCCTCGATTAGAGTGGAGAGGGACTCCTGGTCATTCTACCAGTAGGATTATTTCTTATATGAAGGCTCGGCGTATGGTCGAGAAGGGTTTTCTAGCTTATTTGGCTTGTGTCCGCGATTCTAGTGGGAGGTTCCTTCCATGGATTTTGTACCAATTGTTCGAAGTTTCCAAAGGTATTTCCTGCAGACCTGCCAGGGATGCCACCCGAAAGGGATATTAATTTCTGTATTGATTTGATTCCGGGCACCCAGCCCTTTTCTATTCCGCCGTACCGCATGGTTCCGCCAGAGTTGAAAGAGTTGAAGGAGCAGTTGCAAGATTTGCTTGATAAGGGCTTTATTAGACCCAGTGTCTCGCCTTGGGGTGCGTCCGTGTTGTTTGTAAAGAAGAAGGATGGGTCGATGAGGATGTGCATAGATTATCGGCAGTTGAACAAAGTCACTATCAAGAACAAGTATCCATTGCCGAGGATTGATGAATAATTTGATCAGCTTCAGGGTGCCAAAGTGTTTTCAAAGGTCGATCTGAGGTCTAGCTACCATCCGTTGAGGATTTGGGCATCCGATGTCCCTAAGACAACTTTTCGGACTCGGTATGGTCATTATGAGTTTCTAGTGATGTCATTTGGGCTGATAAATGCCCCAGCAACATTGATGGATTTGATGAACCGGGTGTTCAAGCCCTATCAGGATTCCTTTGTGATTGTCTTTATTGATGATATCTTGATCTACTCCCGCAGCCAAGAGGAGCATGAGTAGCATCTTCAGATCGTTCTTCAGACTCTGAGAGACATCCAGTTATATGGTAAGTTTTCAAAATGCAAGTTTTGGCTGAGTTCAGTTGCCTTCTTGGGTCACGTTGTATCAGTAGAGGGTATTCAGGTGGATCCTATGAAGATTGAGGCAGTCAAGAACTGGCCTAGACCCACATCAGCTACAAAGATCCGGAGTTTCTTGGGATTGGCGGGTTATTATCGTCGGTTTGTAGAGGTGTTCTCATCTATAACAGCTTCATTGACCAGATTGAACCAGAAGGGTGCCCCGTTCAGATGGTCGGACGAGTGTGAGGTGAGCTTCCAGAAGCTCAAGATAGCTTTGACTACGGCACCGGTATTGGTATTACCCACAGGTTCAAGATCTTATACGGTATATTACGATGCATCCCGGGTTGGACTTGGTGCGGTATTGATGCAGGATGGCAAGGTTATTTCTTATACTTCGCGACAGCTGAAGGTTCACGAGAAGAATTACCCTGTTCATGATCTAGAGCTGGCAGGCATTACGCGTTGAAGATTTGGAGGCACTATCTTTACAGTGTACCGTGTGAGGTATTCACGGATCATTGGAGTTTGCAGTACTTGTTCAAGCAAAAAGAGCTCAATTTGAGGCAAAAGAGATGGTTGGATCTATTGAAAGACTATGATATCACCATCTGGTATCAACCTGGGAAAGCCAATGTCGTGGCTGATGCTTTGAGTAGGAAGTCAGCTAGTATGGGCAGCATTGCGTACATTCCAGTCGGTGAGAGACCGCTTGCATTAAATGTTCAGGCTTTGGCCAATCAGTTCGTGAGGTTGAATGTTTCTGAGCCTAGTCGTGTTCTAGCTTGTACAGCCGCTCGGTCTTCATTGTTTGAGCGCATCAAAGAGCGGCAGTATGATGACCCTCATTTGCTTGTCCTTAGAGACACAGTGCGGCACAGAGATGCCAAACAGGTTACGGTTGGAGATGATGGAGTTTTGAGGATGCAGGGTCGGGTTTGTATGCCTAATGTAGATGGGCTTCGTGAGTTGATTCTAGAGGAGGCCCACAGTTCCCGGTATTCTATTCATCCGGGCGCCGCCAAGATGTATCAGGACTTGCGGTAGCATTATTGGTGGAGGAGGATGAAGAAGGATATAGTTGCATATGTAGCTCGGTGCCTAAATTGTCAGAAAGTAAAGTACGAGCATCAGAGACCTGGTGGTTTGCCTCAGAAGATAGAAATTCCTAAGTGGAAGTGGGAGCGTATCATTATGGATTTCATTGTTGGACTCCAACGGACTCAGAGGAAGTTCGATTCAGTTTGGGTTATTGTGGATAGACTGACTAAGTCACCATTTCATTCCTGTGGCAGTTTCCTTTTCCTCAGAGCGGTTGGCAGAGATTTATATCCATGAGATCATTTATCTTCACGTTGTTCCCATGTCTATCATTTCTGATCGAGGTACGCAGTTTACGTCGCATTTCTGGAGGGCAGTGCAGCGTGAGTTTGGCACGCGGCTTGAGCTAAGCATAGCATTTCATCCTCAGACGGACGGATAGTCCGAGCGTAGTATTCAGATCTTAGAGGATATGCTTCACGCCTGTGTTATTGACTTCGGAGGTTCTTGGGATCAGTTCTTGCCGTTAGCGGGTTTGCCTACATGCAATAGATACCAGTCGAGCACTCAGATGGCCCCCTATGAGGCCTTATATGGTAGATGGTGTCGATCTCTGGTTGGATGCTTTGAGCTGGGGGAGGCTCGGTTATGGGTATAGATTTGGTACAAGATGCCTTGGATAAGGTTAAGATCATTCAGGATAGACTTCACGCAGCTCAGTCCAGGTAGAAGAGTTATGCCGGCCGTAAGGTTCGTGATGTTGCATTCATGGTCGGAGAGCGAGTGTTCCTCCGTGTGTCACCCAAGAAGGGTGTAATAAGGTTCGGAAAGAAGGGCAAGTTGAGCCCTAGGTACATTGGGTCTTTTGAGATCCTTGAGCGAGTGGGAGATGTGGCCTACAGACTTGCGTTGCCACCAGATTTATCAGTGGTACATCCAGTATTCCATGTGTCAACGCTTCTTAAGTATCATGGCGATCCATCTCACGTGTTAGACTTCAGCACTGTCTAGTTGGACAGGGAGTTGACCTACGAGAAGGATCCGGTAGCCATTTTAGACCGGCAGGTTCGTCAGTTGAGATCGAAGAGTTATCCTTCAGTTCGAGTGCAATGGAGAGGTCAGCCTGTTGAGGCAGCTACCTGGGAGTCCGAGTATGATATGCGGAGTAGATATCCCTACCTTTTTCCCAGCTCAGGTACTTTTCTATGTCCGTTCGAGGACGAACGGTTGTTTTAGAGGTGGACAATGTGATCACCCGATAGGTCATCTTATGATTTAACATCAAATTCTGTGTTCCGAAGCTGTTAGAACCTCATTTTATCCCTCCTCGATTTACGTGCGCAATCCAGGTGTGTTTCTGGAAAGCTTTTATGTTTAAAGTTGATGAAAATAATAATTTTTGCCTTTAAAAGTTGATTTAGTTGACTTCGGTCAACATTTTGAGTGAACGGACCCGGACTCGTATTTTGATAGTCCCGATGGGTTCGTATCAAAATATAGGACCTAGGCGTATAGAGGGAATCAGATTCAGAGGTCCCTAGCCCGAGTTATGAATTTGTGTTAAAAATTGTAAGTCCGAAAATTTAATGGTTTTTATGAAATCTTTAATGTTTGATCTTGTTGGTATCGGGTCCGTATCTTGGTTTCGGATCCCGGTACAGGTTCAATATAATATTTAAGTCATGTCTGTGAAATTTGGTGAGAAATGGAGTTGGTTTGACGTGATTCGGACGTCCGGTTGAGAAATTAGAAACTTCAAAGTGTTCTTGAAAATTTCATTTGATTTGGTGCTAAATTCATAGTTCTAGGTGTTATTTTGGCGATTTCATCGCGTGAGCAAGTTCGTATGATGTTTTAAGACTTGTGTGCATGTTTGGTTAGGAGCCACGAGGGCTCGGGTGAGTTTCGGATAGGCTACGGAGTGAAAATAGGAAGTTGATCACTGGTGGTTTTTGTTGTAGGCCTCTGATCTCGCATTTGCAAGATCAGGCATCGCAATTGCGAACTCTGCAAGTTGCGCATTTGCGAGCTTCTCATCGCAAATGCGAAGAGAAGCTGGGCCATACAGTCTTCATAATTACGAAGAATTCTTCGCATTTGCGAAGTAAAGCTGGGAGGGGTAGTGATCACAAATGCGATCTTTTTTTCGCATTTGCAGAGATTCAAGTTCGCAATTGCGAACTTATCTTCGCAATTGTGAAGGCAGCAGAGTTATGAAGGACCTCGCATTTGCGATGATCCCTTCGCATTTGCGAGATTAGCAATTGCGAAGCTCAGGTCGCAAATGCGATATCTGCAGTGTGTAAAAGGGACTTAGACGAGATTTTTCATTCATTCCTCAAATTTTCAAAACCTAATACACAAGAGGCGATAATCCAAAGACCATTTCTTCCCCAAATCATAGGTAAATGATTCTTAACTCATTTCTTTCAATCTTTCACTTCATTTTACAAGATTTCAACCTAGAATCTAAGATTTTCATGGTGGAATTGGGGATTTTTGGGTAGAAACTAGGGATTTCGAAATTTGGGAATTTAAACCTCAAATTGAGGTCGGATTCCAAAACCAGTTATATATCCGGGCTCGGGGGTGAATGGGTAATCGGATTTTGGTCCGAATTTCGGGTTTGGACCAAGCGGGCTCGGGTGTTGACTTTTTCAAAAATGGCCTAAATTGAATTCCTTGCAATCGTGGGTAGTTCCTAAGGCTTAAATTGAATTGTTTGGTTGGTAATTTGCTAGATTCTATTGGTCCGGGGGCTTGTGTAAAGGGAAAAGCGGTGATTGAGCTTTGAGTTTGGCCGTAGGAGTGAGGTAAGTGATAAGTTAGGATTTTAACATGTTTTATGCCCCTACTTGCCTATGCTTTGATCATGTATTTGTACAAAATAGTCCCAAAAGGCTCACAGGTTGTGCTTGTTTGCAGGTTTGATCGACAAAGTGACGAAATGTCGATGATCGGCTCAAAAAGGAGTGAAACCTGTTCAAGTATCAAAGACCAAGAAATCTAAGGGAAGAAGGCCTAGTGCGGACCGCGCAAATTGGTATGCGGCCGCACTAGGAGATTCAGAGAGTTGGCAAACTGGGCTTAAGGGCAATGCGGCCGCGGTACATATCTCGCGGTCCGCGGTGAAGGCTCCGCGGCCGCACGTCAATTTTGTGCGGTCCGCGAAATAGTGATTCAGAGAGTTGAAGTTTTCAGAGTCCACCCCCATGCGGTCCGCGGTCGTCTTTGCGCGGAGCGCGCCAGCTTCCTCCGCGGCCGCGGTCCATTTTACGCGGTCCGCGGAGCCCAACTTCAGAGAGCTAAATTTTGAATTTCAAGAGCCTTGTGCGGCCGCGGTCCATTTTGTGCAGCCCGCACTGACCCCACAGGGGTATTTTTGTCCAGTTTTTCCAGCCTAGTATAAATAGGACATTTTACCATTTTTAGGTCATCTGTTATCTTCAAAACACAGCTCCGCTCGTGAGAACAACTTTTGTAGCCGCTTTTGGCATCTTAGCATCAAATTAACGATAGATTCTTGCAATTTAATTTAGTATTTAGTTATTATGTCTTGTTCTTCATCTATTTCTTCATTTTCTCCTTCAAGCATGAGTAGCTAAACCCTTTAGGGTTGTGGCTCAACCCTAGTGTGGGTAATTGATGGGTGTTGCCAGGGTTAGATTGACTATGGGTGTTTGCTATTTGGGTTGATTTTATGTTTTAACCTATAAATTGGTGGTTGCAAACACTGATTTGTGCTTTGTGGATTTGACTCTTCTTGAGAAAGAGAGTCTAAGTCTCCAAAATTGACCCAACAAGGAATTGGGATGGACTCATGAGAAATGATAGTCCCAATTAACGGGTTAAATCTCGAGAGAGTAATCACCCTACTTGAACCCTAGTTGCTTGGTCTAATTTGCCTACCCATTTGGTCTCGAGAGAGTCAAGTGGGCAAAATCACTTTCTCTACCGAGAGGTGTGAGAGTGGGTAAAATTGTGCAACGGTTATAGCATAAGCCCCAATTATGGTAATCGAACCTTAGTAACAACTACCCGTCAATTAGCCACCTAGGTGATGCCACGACCCTAGTGCCCTTCTTCCCATTAGATACAACTTTAGCAATTATTCCATAGTATAATCTAGATTCAACTAGTAACTTGATAACTATAGTTTATAATTGAAAAACCCAAAAATCATAAGAAGATCAATTAAGAGCATACACGCAATTCTAGTCTAGATAGATACCCAGCTCCAATTTCTAGCTCCCTGTGGAAATCGATCCCGACCCTCATATCGGGTAAAAGCTATTGCGACCCTCTCTTCCTACTTTATAGTAGCGTAGAGTTGGCTGTGATCACTTTTTGGCGCCGTTGCCGGGGAGCTAACGGTTTTGGCTATCTATTTAGTTAGTTTTGTGTGTTGTTCTTCTTTCCTTCTTTGTTACTAATTTGTGTGTGTGATTACTACAGGTACCAAAATGGCTTTAAATGCAAACGGCCCTCTTGGAAATGTGCTTGCGGGGGAGGAGGTTGAGGATATTGGAGTATGAGGTGCCTCTTGTACCTCCAGGACCACGACGAGGCCGCCAGGCCAATGCTAATGACAATGTCCCAGACCCTCTTCCGCCACCTCCAAGAGCGGTTCCTCGGGTGCTACCGAATCAAGGATATGCGAGTGCCATCGTTCCTCCCCGAATCCGGGCGGGGAACTTTCAGATCACAAATTTCATGTTGACCTTGCTCGAGCAACGAGGATATTTTACGGGCGCCTCCGATCAAAATGCCTACAAGCACTTGAAGGGGTTCGTAGATACATGCTGGGGTAGCAAGCAAACAAACGTGTCTGAGGATGCGTTGAGATTGAGGCTTTTCCCGTTTTCTCTTCGGGGTAAAGCGCCGGATTGGTTAGAAAGGCTCCCCAATCATTCCATCACTACGTGGGATGAATTAGCGGACAAGTTTATTTCCAAGTTCTTTTCGCCGAGTCACATGGCGGCGCTTCGTGATGAAATTTTGGCCTTCAAGCAAGAGCCAACGGAACCCTTGCATGAAATATGGGAGAGATTTAGAACAATGGTGAAAGAATGCCCAAACAACGATATGATCGAGGCAATGATTCAACAAACCTTTTATCGGGGCATCAACACCACTAATCAATGCATTGTGAACCAATTGGCCGGAGGCAACTTTATGAAGCTTCCTTACAATGAAGCTTGTGATATTCTTGACGAGATGGCCGACACTTCTTCGGCTTGGCAAAGTAGGGCCAATGTTCCTCAAGGGGACCCTACGGTGATCCATTTGCACAAGGAGTTGCATGACCATGGTCAAGCTATTGCCGAGCTTACTACTACTATGAATCAATTGGCTAAGGCGCAATTACAACAAGTCCAAAATCCTCGCCAAGTCAATGCCAAGGATTGAGTGAATATGCTTAAGAGAAGGCAAAGAGGGCAACAACCTCAAGGAAATTGTGATCAATATGATGATGGTGGTGGTTTTTCAAATGAGTGTTATGATGATCTAAGTGAAGAGGTACAATAACAACTATCAAGGAATTAGAGGCAACTCTTCAAACCAACAATGGCGACCTTAAGGTAACTGGGGCAATCAACAACAAGGTGGTGGTAATTGGAACAACAACAACCAAGGAGGAAATTGGGGGAACAACAATTCGGGAAACCAAGGAAATTGGAATGGAAATAACAATTGGAACAACAATGGTCAAGGCAATTGGAACAACAATGGAAACCAAGGCAATCGGGGGCAAGGCTTTCAAAGACCCCCATGTACCAACAACCGAACAATCCACCCCCGTTCCCTTCTCAAGGATCTAGTTCTTCGGGTAATGATATGGGAAGAATAGAAATGATGTTCGAACAAATGATGAAGAAGAACCAAGATTCCGATGCTCAATTGGCTTCCCACAATACCTCCATTCGGAATTTAGAGGTGCAATTAGGCCAAATTTATCAATCGTTGAATACTCGCCCAAAGGGTGCTCTACCAAGTGATACAGTAGTGAACCCTAAGGGTGGGAACAATCATGTGATGGCGGTTACAACAAGAAGTGGGAGAGGCGGTGATGTGCATGCCTCGAAAGATAAGCAAGTTGTGGATGATGGTGTTGAGTTGCAAGAAAATGATATTCCTTTGGTAGTTGAAGATGTGGTAGAGAATGATGTGAACAATGATGTGAGGATTGACATTGATGAGGCCGAGATGGAAATTCAAGAGGCCGTGAACCCGTCTAGGGAGCACATAATTGACATGCCGGAGCCGGTGGTACCAAAAGCCAAGGCACCTTTGCCTAGACCACCTCCGCCTTATCCTCAAAGGCTAGCCAAGTAGAAAAGTGACAACCAATTCCGAAAGTTCATTGACATGATGAAGAGCTTATCCATCAACGTGCCTTTGGTGGAGGCATTGGAGCAAATGCCTGGGTATCCGAAATTCGTGAAGGATTTGGTTACAAAGAAGCGTTTCATGGATGGTGAAACAATAAAGATGAGTCACCAAGTCAGTGCAATAGTACATTCAATGGCCCCGAAATTAGAGGATCCTGGTGCTTTCACTATCCCATGCACCATTGGTAGTGTAGACTTTGCCAAAGCTCTATGTGATCTTGGGGCATGCATTAATTTAATGCCCTTCTCAGTTTTCAAGACTCTACGTATTGACACCAAGGCCAACTTCCATGCGATTACAGATGGTAGATAGATCAATGAAGCGTCCTCTAGGTCTAGTAGATGATGTGCTTGTCCGGGTGGACAAATTTATCTTGCCAGCGGACTTTGTGATTTTGGACTGTGAGGTGGACTATGAGGTCCCAATTATTATAGGGAGACCTTTCCTTGCAACGGGAAAGGCATTGGTTGATGTTGAAGCGGGTGAACTAACTTTCCGAGTGGGAGATGAAAAGGTGGTCTTCCATGTTTGCAAATCCATGAAGCAGCCCAATAGCACCGAGGTGTGCTCTTTTGTGGACATTGTCATAGCTGTGATAGTGGATGACACAAGTTCTATGACCAACGTGGAGGATCCTCTTGAGGCCGTGCTCTTAAATCTTGATGTCGATGATGATGCAAGCAGAGTGGAGTATGTCAATGCTCTATATGGGATGGGCTCTTATTCTTATGAGCCGAGAAAATTGTCTTTGGATCTTGAAAATCGGAAAACTCCACCAACCAAACCATCAATTGAGGAGCCACCGGTGTTGGAGTTGAAGCCACTTCCTCCGCACCTCAAGTATGAATTTTTGGGCTCTAATTCAACTCTTCCAGTTATTCTTTCTTCTTGCCTTACTAACATGCAGGTTGAGGCCACTTTGGCAGTGCTACAAAGGCGAAAAGGGGCAATTGGATGGACTCTAGCGGACATTCGGGAATAAGCCCCGCATTTTGCATGCATAAAATTATCTTGGAGGATGATGCAAGACCTTCCTTAGAACATCAACGGAGGCTAAATGAATCAATGCAAGAGGTGGTAAAGAAAGAGGTGATCAAATGGCTTGATGCGGGTGTGGTGTATCCAATCTCCGATAGCTCATGGACTTCCCTAGTGCAATGTGTACCGAAGAAAGGCGGGATGACGGTGGTGACAAATGACAACAATGAGCTTATTCCCACTCGAACCATTACCGGGTGGAGAGTTTGCATGCTACCGGAAGCTTAACAAAGTGACCCGCAAGGATCATTTTCCCTTGCCATTCCTCGATCAAATGCTTGATCGCCTTGCGGGGCGAGCCTTCTATTGTTTTTTGGATGGGTATTCGGGCTATAATCAAATTTTAATTGCCCCGGAAGACCAAGAGAAGACAACTTTTACATGCACATATGGTACACTTGCTTTCTCCCGGATGCCATTCAGGTTGTGCAATGCTCCGCCGACCTTCCAACGTTGCATGATGGCTATTTTCACCGACATGGTGGAAGAAATATTGGAGGTCTTTATTGATGATTTTAGTGTGGTTGGTGATTCCTTTGAAGAGTGTTTGGTAAACTTGGATAGAGTCTTGGCCCGATGTGAAGAAACTAATCTCGTTCTCAATTGGGAAAAATGCCATTTTATGGTTGAAGAAGGTATAGTGTTGGGTCACAAGATTTCTAACCATGGGATTGAGGTAGACAAGGCTAAGATCGAGGTGATTTCAAGGCTCCCGCCCCCCACTTCTTTCAAAGGGGTGAGGAGTTTCCTTGGGCACGCCGGATTCTACCGGCGGTTTATCAAAGATTTCTCGAAGGTTGTGAATCCCCTTTGCAAGTTGCTAGAGAAAGATGCTAAGTTTGTTTTTGATGAGAAATGCATGGAGGCCTTTGAACTTTTAAAGCACAAGTTGACCACTACCCCTATCATTACTGCACCTAATTGGAGTTTGCCCTTTGAACTTATGTGTGATGCAAGTGACATTGTGGTGGGGGCGGTGTTGGGTCAACGGGTTAACAAAATGTTCCATCCCGTGTATTATGCAAGTAAGACTATGAATGAAGCTCAACGGAATTACACGGTGACGGAGAAGGAGTTATTGGCCATTGTATTTGCCATGGAGAAATTTAGGCCATTTCTTATGGGGGCCAAGGTGATTGTGCACACGGACCACGCTGCCCTTAGGTATTCGATGACCAAGAAGGATTCCAAGGCAAGATTGATGAGATGGGTGTTACTTCTTCAAGAATTTGACTTAGAAATAGTGGACCGGAAGGGAAGTGAGAACCAAGTTGCGGACCATTTGTCTCTCTTGGAGGAAGAAGGGAGGCCATGTGACGGCCTTGAGATAAATGATACATTCCCCGACGAGCAACTTCTTTTCGTGTCAATGTGTGACATGCCATGGTTCGCAGACATTGCCAATTTCATTGTGACTGGAATTGTCCCATGTGAGCTCTCTTCCAACCAAAGGAAGAAACTCAAACGGGATAGTTTGGATTTTTATTGGGACGATCCGTACTTGTTTAAGATTTGCACGGATGGTGTGATTAGAAGGTATGTCCCGGAATGTGAACAATTGAGTATTTTGGAGGCTTGTCACTCCTCCCCCTCTGGTGGCCATCATGGAGGGGTGAGGACGGCTTCGAAGGTTTTGAGTTGCGGTTTCCATTGGCCGACTTTGTTCAAGGATGCTAGTGATTTGGTAAAGAGATGTGATCAATGCCAACGAGCGGGAGGGATTTCCAAGAAAACACAATTCTTGAAGTTGATATCTTCGATGTTTGGGGTATTGATTTTATGGGTCCTTTTGTTAGCTCGTGTGGGAACACTTACATTCTTGTAGCGGTTGATTATGTGTCAAAATGGGTTGAGGCCGTGGCCTTGCCTAACAACGAAGCTGGGAGTGTGGTGTCATTTCTAAAGAAAAGCATTTACACAAGGTTTGGTACACCCCGGGCAATCATTAGTGATGGAGGATCGCATTTTTGTAATAGAGCTTTTGATACCTTACTCTCTAAGTATGGTGTCAACCATAAAGTCTCTACACCTTACCATCCGCAATCAAGTGGCCAGGTTGAAGTGTCTAACAGGGAGATCAAGAGTATTTTGTCCAAGACCGTAAATGCCAATAGGAGCGATTGGTCTAAAAAGTTGGATGATGCTCTATGGGCTTACCGGACCGCCTACAAGACCCCAATTGGTATGTCTCCGTACCGGTTGGTGTTTGGGAAAGCATGTCACCTACCAGTGGAATTGGAGCATAAAGCTATGTGGGCTTTGAGGAAGCTTAATCTTGAGCGGGATGTTGCGTCCAATCTTCGTGTTGAGCAACTAAATGAACTTGATGAATTCCGGTTCCATGCATACTCGAGTTCGTCCTTGTATAAGGACAAGATGAAGTACCTACATGACAAATATGCTCGTGGAAAGGAGTTCAAAGTTGGTGATTTGGTCCTCTTGTTCAACTCCCGTCTAAGGTTGTTTCCCGGAAAGCTGAAATCAAAGTGGAGTGGGCCATTCGAAGTTGTGTGTGTGACCCCATTTGGTACTCTAGATTTGAAGAACAAAAGTGGTGAAGTATTTAGAGTGAATGGGCACCGTGTGAGGCATTATCTTGGGAAGTCTGATGATAGCCATGTGGTGGCTGTTGTTAATTTGAATGATGAGATGGTAACCCGCGTCGTGCCGCGACGTTAAATCAGGCGCTTCTTGGGAGGCAACCCATGTGCTTTTCTTTTTATTTTCTTTGATTTTCTTGGTAGTTAGGATTTATTTTTGAGCTAATTGGTTATGACATGTTGCAGGGATTGAGTTGATGCAGTGCAGGGCATAAGTGCAAAAATGTCAGGTCTCTGAAGTTTCCAGTGCGGCCGCACGGCCATTTTGTGCGGTCCGCACTAGGGTGAGCAAGAAATGATGACTCTCTGAAGTTTGCCACCGCGGCCGCATTCCATTTTGCGCGGACCGCGGTGGACCTCCGCGGCCGCGGTCATTTTTTTTGCGGACTGTGGAGGTTGCCTTCTCAAGCTTCAATGAAACAAACCCAGCGCGGTCTGCGGTCCGTTTTGTGCGGCCGTGCTGGTAGGTAAGGCTGGGTCCCACTGTTTTTTCTATAAATAGACCTAAAGGGTCTCCTTTTGCCCTTTTCGGACCCTAAACCCTCAGGGCCCTTTTTACTGTTCATCCTCGTTTTCTTTGACTGTAACTCTTGCTTAGAGTGACTACTTCCATTTCATATACTCATCTGGTAACATCTCAATCATATCTTTATGCTTAATTTTAGTTTTTGTTTATTTCAGCTCATAGCTTCTTCCTTTTTACCATTTTTCTCTGATTGTTAGCGTAGGTTTGTACATTTGTTAATTTTTTGTGGGCCTGAAGAGTTTTATTAACTGGGTAAATCGAGTAGGGACACAGTAGGGTGAAAACTTGAACAAAATCTCAAAAATTAGAAACCCTAAGTCAGTGCCCTAACTTAGCACCCTTCGCGGACCGCGGTCACATTTGTGCGGTCCACGGTGCTTATGTTCTGAAGGTTGTCTTGTGCCTAGTGCGGCCGCATTTCACTTTGTGCGGTCCGCGCTGACCCACCGCGGCTGCGATACCACTTTGTGCGGTCCGCGGTGGGGAGATTCAGAGAGCATGTGTCGAGTGCCTTTAACTTGTGCGGAACGCGGTCAATATTGTTCGGTCTGCGGTGGCCCCTGTGCGGCCGCACGTCCACTTTGTGCGGCCCGCACTGGCCAGTTACTGCAACTGTTTCTGCAACTGTCTGAGCTTCTGTTCTGTAATTCATTCAGCATCTGTTTCACTGCCTGTGCTTAGACTAACAATGTTAGATGTGTGTGCTTGCAGACAATGGTTAAACAAAGAGGTGGCAAGGGATCACAACAATCCGAGAGAGGTGGTTCCTCCCGAGGGGGCAAACGAAAGAGAGTAGTAAAACTCACTCTCCAAGCTCGGGAAAACATCAAAAAGACTCGGAAATTGATAAAAGCTGCAGATAGAGCTGCTTCCCATTCCTCGGGGAGTAAGTATATGCCATCCCAGGATATCTCCTCAGACTCAGTCCCAACTTACATCACCACCCACTTCCAACTGACTGATACTCCTCCAGCATCACCCACTGTCAAGAGGCCAGTAAATGTAGTTTCTGACTCATCTGAGGGGTCGGGAGCAGGTAGTGGAGACGACTCCATCTCCCCCACAGCTTCATTATCTGGGGAGAGTGTAGGCGGAAATGAGGAGGAAGTACAGGGTGCTGAGGGTGGTGAGCCTCAAGTCGGAGGCGTTGCTAGAACTAGAAAACCTGAGGAGTGGGAGGATAGATTTGTGAGCCAAGTTGCATATCATAAGTTTAGGGAGTGGTGGCCGGTGAGACATTTGATACCGAGAGGAGCTTTATTGACAAAGATCTACTTCCCCACAACCCGAACGTGCAAAGGGAGTTTAAAACTAGAGTGGGCTGGGAGTTTTTCATGGAGAAGTGTATTGAGGCAATTGAACATATGGTTAGGGAATTCTGTTGTAATATGGCCCACATCGTCAAGGGTTCTAAGGTGACCAAGGTTCGAAACAAAAAGGTGTTGTTCGACGGGCAATCTCTGAATGAATATCTGGGCTTCAATGAAGAGGACGAGACTCTATACTTGGCAAAGTTAGAGATGGGTGAGGGGGTCCGTCCATGGTTAGCACAGTACTTGGCAATCCCAGGTACCGTTCCTGAGTGGTTGACTGCAGGGGTAAAAATTTTGAGGGGGACCCTGAACTTCGAAGCTAAGGGTTGGGAGACTTTCGTTTGCAGCAGGCTAGACCCTACCACACATGACCAGACTCTTCCTATCTCCCGGGCTGTTTTGGTTGCATCAATCATGGCGGGTTACCCCATCAACGTGGGGAATGTGATGTCCCGCATCATCTCTCTTGTGGGTGCGGAAGCTAACAGGAACTACCCTTCCCCCAACACTCTCTCTATGTATTTCCGTGACTTAGAGGTGGAAAAGAAGTCGTATGATGTCAAGGCCAAACCGGTTGCTCCATTCTCTTGGTACAGTTTGAGGGGGCCAGACAACCCCAAGGACAATAACTACAAGCCCCCGACTTCTGCCCCAGCTAGCCAGTCTGAAGAGCCAGTTGAGGTAGAGGCCTCCACTGAGCCTGCCTCCACAGCTGCTGTTATGCCTCCCGGACCGTCCACTACTGCAGATTTGCCTCCTGGTCCTTCCACCTCAGCTGGCCCGGAGATTCTATCTTCCCAGGCCCATCCTATCACTGCCCACAGACTGCACCAGACACTTCAGAGCCTGAACAACTGGATGTATACTTCTTCATCCAAGTTTGCCTCCTGGTCCTTCCACTTCAAGCATAGCTTCACTTGGGCCTAACACATTTGCCTTTGATCCCATGGTCAAAGACAAGTGGTTGTGTTTAGGATGGTGAAAGTAGTGACCTTGAGACTCTTGTGTTGACCAAACAAACATCATGTGGTCTTTCGGGACTATTGTGTGCTCAATCGTATCTAAGGTTGTTGTGGGCCCTCGACTCTACCCTTGAGTGTGTGTGGTGAGAAATTGAATATGAGTCCAAGTCCCGAGCCAATAGTCTAGAACTTGCCCTGAATGTTTGTTGAGGCAAAATTTTGAGTGAAATTCGACTTGAGAAGTGATTATAGGCTCTCCTTGATCTAAATGATTGTTTGAACAAATTCATAGCCTACCATTGATAAGATCCCTAGTAAACCCTTTTGAGCCTAGACCTTCTTCTTTCAAGAACCATAATACAAGCCTTTACCCGTTCTCAAAGATACCCTCTCTTGGCACCCAAATCTTTCCTTTAGCACTTGGCAAAAGTATAAGTTTGGGGGAGAGACGAGGACTGAAATAAAAGTGGTAAAAGGTACAAAAGAAAAAGAAAAAGAAGGCAATGAAAAAGAGAGAAAAGAAAAAGACAAAAAGAAAGACCAATGTGAACAAGAATAAAAAGGGATTCAAGGAAAACAAAAGTGAAAAAGGTGTGGAAAAAGTAGAAAAAGGAAAAATGTTTTGAATTGCATAAGAAAGAGTGACAATGCGTCTCTCTAACCCCTTGAAAAGAAGTGAAATACTCAAAAAAAGTCAAAAGAATTGTGCCAAAATGAATCAAAAGAAGTGCTTTAGGGAAGATGGAACCCATATAGACCAACAACTTTTCCTACCCTCAACCAAAAGACTTCACATTGACTCCACAAAAGCCCTATATGATCTTGAGTCGGATGACGCTCGCATTAGTGGATACTTACATGAGGGTCAAGCATATGGTACTTAGAGCCGGACTTGTGACCTTTCCTTGAGAGAGATGAGTGAACTCCCATTAACCTCGGTTTGTGTGCTTATACTCTAAAAGGTGAGGTTTGCCTAGGGAGAGTTGAGGATGTATGAGTTTGGGTTCCACAACTACCAAAGTAATTGAGACAGTTCTTTGATGTAATGAGTCAATTCTTGATGCTCTTGTGTCACACTTGATCCATAGATTTCGAGGTTTAAATGTTGTTAAAGATCTATTTGTATTGAGGGCAATTGTTAGTCCCAATTGATGCTTGTTGAGGTTACTTTAGGTCAGCTGGAATTACTTGGATTTTCCTTTAAGGGGTGTGTCTTACTTTTTTTTCTTTATGACAAGCAAAGGTTTAAGTTTGGGGGAGTAGATAAGTTAGGATTTTAACATGTTTTATGCCCCTACTTGCCTATGCTTTGATCATGTATTTGTACAAAATAGTCCCAAAAGGCTCACAGGTTGTGCTTGTTTGCAGGTTTGATCGACAAAGTGACGAAATGTCGGAGATCGGCTCAAAAAGGAGTGAAACCTGTTCAAGTATCAAAGACCAAGAAATCTAAGGGAAGAAGGCCTAGTGCGGACCGCGCAAATTGGTATGCGGCCGCACTAGGAGATTCAGAGAGTTGGCAAACTGGGCTTAAGGGCAATGCGGCCGCGGTATATATCTCGCGGTCCGTGGTGAAGGCTCCGCGGCCGCACGTCAATTTTGTGCGGTCCGCGGAATAGAGATTCAGAGAGTTGAAGTTTTCAGAGTCCACACCCATGCGGTCCGCGGTCGTCTTTGCGCGGACCGCGCCAACTTTCTTCCGCGGCCGCGGTCCATTTTACGCGGTCCGCGTAGCCCAACTTCAGAGAGCTAAATTTTGAATTTCAAGAGCCTTGTGCGGCCGCGGTCCATTTTGTGCGGCCCGCACTAACCCCACAAGGGTATTTTTGTCCAGTTTTTCCAGCCTAGTATAAATAGGATATTTTACCATTTTTAGGTCATCTGTTATCTTCAGAACACAGCTGCGCTCGTGAGAACAACTTTTGTAGCCACTTTTGGCATCTTAGCATCAAATTAACGATAGATTCTTGCAATTTAATTTAGTATTTAGTTATTATGTCTTGTTCTTCATCTATTTCTTCATTTTCTCCTTCAAGCATGAGTAGCTAAACTCTTTAGCTAGGGTTGTGGCTCAATCCTAGTGTGGGTAATTGATGGGTGTTGCCATCTAGAGTTAGATTTACTATGGGTGTTTGCAATTTGGGTCGATTTTATGTTTTAATCTATAAATTGGTGGTTGCAAACACTGATTTGTGCTTTGTGGATTTGACTCTTCTTGAGAAAGAGAGTCTAAGTCTCCAAAATTGACCCAACAAGGAATTGGGATGGACTCATGAGAAATGATAGTCCCAATTAACGGGTTAAATCTCGAGAGAGTAATCACCCTACTTGAACCCTAGTTGCTTGGTCTAATTTGCCTACCCATTTGGTCTCGAGAGAGTCAAGTGGGCAAAATTACTTTCTCTATCTAGAGCTGTGAGAGTGGGTAAAATTGTGCAACGGTTATAGCATAAGACCCAATTATGTCAATCGAACCTTAGTAACATCTACCCGTCAATTAGCCACCTAGGTGATGCCACGACCCTAGTGCCCTTCTTCCCATTAGATACAACTTTAGCAATTATTCCATAGTATAATCTAGATTCAACTAGTAACTTGATAACTATAGTTTATAATTGAAAAACCCAAAAATGATAAGAAGATCAATTAAGAGCATACACGCAATTCTAGTCTAGATAGATACCCAGCACCAATTTCTAGCTCCCTGTGAAAATCGATCCTGACCCTCATATCGGGTAAAAGCTATTGCGACCCTCTCTTCCTACTTTATATTAGCATAGAGTTGGCTGTGATTAGTAAGTGTCGTGGTTAACCTTGGCTTGAGGGATTAGGTATTATTTGCCTACTTGCTACGTGTTTGGATGCTGAGGTCAACGTATAGGTGAGGTGACGAGTACCTATGTGTTGTTGTCGAGTTATAGCATGTGAGTGAGTCTTACTCTTGTAAATGTTCTATTCTTTGGTCGCATTGTTCATGTTTAGACTAGCTATTCGATGCGTTGAGCAATTTCTTATCATGTTTTACTGAATTTGGTATTGATTGAGTATTGGCTCAAAGTTGAGGTTGGTATTGTGGAAATAAGTGTTGAAGTAAGATTTGTTCTTGATATTGCTATCTCCCAGTTGTTAGTATTCATTGTTTTTGTGAGGGAGAGTGTTAAAGCACGAAGGGTGATGTCGTGCACGTTTCTATTATTTTATCTGGTGAGGTTGAGTGTAAAAGCACGAAGGGTGATGCCGTGCACATTTCTATTTTTATCTGGTGAAGTTGAGTGTAAAAGCATGAAGAGTGATGCCGTGCACGTTTCTATTATTTTATCTGGTGGGGTTGAGTGTAAAAGCACGAAGGGTGATGCCGTGCACGTTTGTATTATCTTATCTGGTAAGGTTGAGAGTAAAAGAATGAAGGGGGATGTCGTGCACCTTCTTTTACTGTGTTTATCCGTTTCTATCTGTTTAAGGTAAGTTCCGTTGTAACTCTTTGTCTTGTAATCCCCTCAGCATGCCCCCTTCCCAATACTTCTTGCCTTGTTTCTTTAGTTGTTGTTATTATTGTATATGTATTGATAAACTGCACAGGTTTTTTTGGGAATGTCTTGTGCTAGCCTCGTCACTAGTTCGCCGAGGTTAGACTCGATACTTACCAGTACATGGGGTCGGTTGTACTGATACTGCACTTTGAACTTTCTATGCAGATTTCGGTACTGGACCGTGTGTCACGACCCGGATTTCCTACCCTCGAGGGTCGATGGCGCCTACTAATAGGAGCTAGGCAAGCCAACTTAATTAACAAATTCATTAAACACATGTTCCTTTTTAACAATTAACGGCATTAAATAAAGGCGACGGAATTAAAATCATTAAACGGAAGACTTAAATGTAGATAAAAGATCGATAATACAAAAGTTCCAACACATATATCTCTACCCCGGGACTGGAGTCACATACTCACGAACATCTAAGGAGTACTACATACAAAGTCTGAAAGAAACATAATCTGTTTATCTCGGGTACAATGAGATGACAGCCGAATGTAAAGATAGAAGGGAGACGCCGGGCCTGCGGACGCCTGCAAGCAACCTCGGGTCTCTCTGGACTGAAGGTTCGCCCCCGTGCTAATGCTGCTGCTGCTGCTCAATACCTGGACCTGCGCAAAAATGCACAGAGTGTAGCATCAGCACAACCGACCCCATGTGCTGGTAAGTGCCTAGCCTAACCACGGCGAAGTAGTGACAAGGCTAGACTGGACCTCACATAAACCTGTGCCATTATAAATATACAGCAGAAATCGAAGTACAAGGCAAGTAACAGTATGGGAGGGGAAACATGCTGTGGGGAGATAACAATATTAACAGTAAATCCAAAGCAATCAATCTAGGTGCAATTTAAAATTTAAGGCGAAAAAGAAACTAATATCAACACTAAACACATTCGCATCAATAACTATTGCGGCGCGCAACCCGGCCCTAATACATTTCAACACTGTTGCGGCGTGCAACCCGATCCACAATTATCACTGTTGCGGCGTCAACTCGATCCACAATTATCACTGTTGCGGCGTGCAACCCGATCCACAATTATCACTGTTGCGGCGTGCAACCCGATCCACAATTATCACTGTTGCGGCGTGCAACCCGATCCACAATTATCACTGTTGCGGCGTGCAACCCGATCCACAATGCCTACCTCTCAACCTTGCCCAAACAACAGTCACAAATAAAAGGCAGGGAGTGAACAAGTATTTGGAAGGAAATCACAACAAGGGTACACAAACAACCAATAACAGCCATGCAAGAGCAAATCGTTATTTCTCTTTTTCTTCCATTTTCATATCCTAGCTCTCATTAGCACTCGTGTCAAGCTCCGAGGCATTTCTCATTTCATATGCTCTCACCATTTGTATTTCAGACCGAGCCAATGCTCCACGAAGTTCCACAATCACAATATCTTTCACAAGGTGTTTACAACGCATAGAAGCCATCAAATAAGCATGGAAGGCATAACANGAGAGAGAGAGAGAGAGAGAGGCCGTCTCTGAAATGAGGGGTTTGGGGAGGGGGGGGGGGTTGTTGAATTTAATTTTGGAAATAAAACCTGGGCCGTTGATCTCATTTGATTAGCGGCTCAGATTAGATTAAAGCTGGACCGGGTCATTAAATCAGATATGGGTCGGGTGATTTGAGCACTAGGTCGGGGGTTTTGGGGTTGAAATTGGGGGTTCGATTTGTGGTTAAAATTGGAATGTAAAGGGGTTATAATTGAAATGAACGAGGCTAAATATTAAACAACCATTTCTTCCCTTTTTATTTTAATAAAAATAGTTAAAATAGTCTTAAAAACCAATTAAAAGCACTAAATTGAGTAACATATAAGAGCCATGCAAGAGCAAATCGTTATTTCTCTTTTTCTTCCATTTTCATATCCTAGCTCTCATTAGCACTCGTGTCAAGCTCCGAGGCATTTCTCATTTCATATGCTCTCACCATTTGTATTTCAGACCGAGCCAATGCTCCACGAAGTTCCACAATCACAATATCTTTCACAAGGTGTTTACAATGCATAGAAGCCATCAAATAAGCATGGAAGGGATAACAATATCCAAACAACCCACATATAAGGACTCACGGTCATGCTAGACCCCAATGTATAGGAACTCGTCACCATGCCTATACATCGTACTCGATCATTTAGCAATTAGCAAACAAGACTCGACTCCTATTCCCTCAAGCTAGGGTTAAACCAAACACTTACCTCAACTTCCGCGGCCAATACAATCCTCCACAACCGCTTTCCCTCTCGAATTCGGCTCCAACTCAACCAAATCTATGCAATAAGGACTTCATGATATCAATATGTGCTAAACAAATCAAACCTAATGACTAATTATAGCTTTTTCATCACTTTACCCCAAAAGGTCAAAAATGCCCCCGGACCCACATGGTCAAAATCCGAGGTTCGAACCAAAACCCGATTACCCATTCCCCCATGAACTCAAATATGTAAGTTATTTAGGAATCGGACCTCGAATTGAGGTCCAAAACCCCCAATTTTAGAAAAACCTAGGTTCTACCCTAAATTCCCAAATTTCCCCATTAAAACTCCTTTAGTTTTGAAAGTTTGAAAATTTATGTTTAAAGGAAGTTTGAGGTAGTAAAGAAAATCAGTTAGAAAACACTTACC
>NC_031993.1:50168030-50178830 GCF_001879085.1 Nicotiana attenuata
CCCGGGTGAATAAAGTACCTGGAGCTATGGGCCTCCTCTAAAATCAACTCTCGGATCCCATCGACATTGGGCACACAAACTCGCCCCTGCAATCTCAAAACACCATCATCATCTAAGGTAACCTGCTTGGCACCTCCTCGCTGCACCGTGTCTCTAAGGACACATAAATGGGGATCATCAAACTGTCGATCACGGATACGCTCCAATAACGAAGAACGAGAAACCGTGCAAGCTAACACACGACTGGGCTCAGAAACATCCAGTCTCACAAACTGATTGGCTAAAGACTGAACATCCAAAGCAAGCGGCCTCTGACTGACTGGAATATAAGCAAGACTGCCCATACTGGCTGACTTCCTACTCAAAGCGTCGGCCACCACATTGGCCTTCCCCGGATGATATAAAATAGTGACATCATAATCCTTCAACAACTCCAACCACCTCCTCTGCCTGAAATTCAACTCCTTCTGCTTGAACAAGTACTGAAGACTCTTGTGGTCAGTGAACACCTCACGTGCGACGCCATACAAATAGTGCCTCCAAATCTTCAAGGCGTGGACAATAGCTGCCAACTCTAAATCATGCACTGGATAGTTTTTCTCATGAATCTTCAACTACCTCGAAGCATAGGCTATAACCTTACCATCCTGCATCAATACTGCACTAAGTCCAATACGGGAAGCATCACAATAGACGGTATAAGGCCCAGATCCTGTGGGCAAGACCAACACCGGTGCCGTAGTCAGGGCTGTCTTGAGCTTCTGAAAGCTCGCCTCACACTCCTCCGACCATCTGAACTGGGCACCCTTCTGGGTCAACCTGGTCATCGGGGCTGCTATAGATGAAAACCCCTCCACAAACCGACGGTAGTAGCCTGCTAATCCCAAGAAACTCCGAATCTCCGTCGCTGATGCTGGTCTAGGCCAGTTCTTGACTGCCTCTATCTTCTTCGGATCCACCTGAATACCCTCAGCTGATACAACGTGACCCAGAAATGCTACTGAACTCAGCCAGAACTCACACTTGGAGAACTTGGCATATAACTGACTATCCCTCAGAGTCTGAAGAACCACTCTAAGGTGTTGCTCGTGCTCCTCCTAGCTGCGGGAGTACACCAAAATATCATCAATAAAGACTATCACGAACCTGTCCAAATATGGCCTGAATACTCGGTTCATCAACTCCATGAATGCTGCTGGGGCATTGGTCAACCCAAACGACATGACCAATAACTCGTAATGCCCGTACCGAGTACGGAAAGCTGCCTTAGGGACATCGGATGCCCTAATCCTCAACTGGTGGTAGCCAGATCTCAAGTTAATCTTGGAAAATACCCTGGCACCCTGAAGCTGGTCGAACAAATCATCAATCCTCGGCAGTGGATACTTATTCTTAATTGTTACCTTGTTCAATTGTCGATAATCTATACACATCCGCATCGACCCATCCTTCTTCTTGACGAATAACACTGGCGCGCCCCAAGGCGAAACACTGGGTCTAATGAAACCCTTATCTAACAGATCTTGCAATTGGTCCTTTAACTCCTTCAGCTCCGGCGGGGCCATACTATATGGCGGATTAGAAATGGGCTGGGTGCCTGGAGCCAAATCAATACAGAAATTGATATCTCTATCGGGCGGCATACCCGGCAGGTCCGAAGGGAAAACATCGGGAAACTCCCGGACAACAGGCACAGAATCTATGGGAGGGACCTCAGCACTGGAATCACGAACATAGGCCAAATAGGCCAGACACCCCTTCTCGACCATACGTCGAGCCTTCACGTACGATATGACACTACGGGTAGAATGACCTGGAGTCCCCCTCCACTCTAAGCGAGGCATACCCGGTAAGGCTAAAGTCACGGTCTTGGCATGGCAGTCCAAGATAGCGTGATAGGGCGATAACTAATCCATACCCAGAATGATATCAAAGTCAACCACATCTAAGAGCATCAAGTCTACACGGGTCTCAAGACCCCCAATCACTGCAACACACGAACGATGGACTCAGTCGACCACGATAGAGTCACCCATCGGTAGACACATATACAGGAATACCCAAAGCATCACTAGGCATGACCAAGCATGGTGCAAAATAAGATGATACATATGAATACGTAGATCCTGGATCAAATAGTACTGAAGCATCTCGATCACAAACCAGAACCGTACCTGTGATCACCGCATCTGAGGCCTCTGCCTCGGGCCTAGCCTGGAGTGCATAGCAACGGGGCTGGGCCCCACCACCCTGAACTGTATCCCTTGGTCGATCTGCTGCTAGCTGACCTCCGCCCCTGGCGGTCTGAGCTCCACCTCTATGGCCTCTACCTCCACCTCTGGCTGGCTGTGGAGCATTCGGTGCCTGAATCATAGGACGGGGACCCTGCTGCTGTGACTGAGTACCCCTCAATCTCGGGCAAGCTCTCCTGATGTGACCATACTCACCACACTCAAAACACCCCTCTGAACGCTGTGGCTGGCCCTGGCGACCTGAATGGCCTCCACGGAAACTCTCAAGTGGCGGTGCGCTGATGGGAGCTGATGGTACACTGAGGGACTGCTGATCAGAATAATGCCCACGGTAGCCACGATCACCTGGGGCACCCTGAGAAACCTGGAGGGCTGACTGGAAAGGCCTGGAGGGCTGACCCCTATCATAAGAATCCCTGCCTCCAGATGAGGCACCACTGAAACGACCTGAGTGACGGGGTCTTTTGTCTGCTCTATGGCTACCCCCCTGTGCCAGAACAATCTCAACTCGGCGGGCCACATTGGCCGCCTCCTGAAAGCTGATCTCACTACCAGTCTCCCTAGCCATCTGGAGACGAATCGGCTGAATCAAACCATCAAATCTCCTCACCCTCTCCCTCTCGGCGGGGAGTATGACAAGAGCATGGCGAGCTAGATCGATAAACCGGGTCTCATACTGGGTGACTGTCATAGAGCCCTGGTGGAGATGCTCGAACTGCCTGCGAAGAGCCTCTCGCTGAGTAACTGGGAGAAACTTCTCCAAAAATAGCTCTGCAAACTGATCCCATGTCAATGCTGGCGACCCTGCTGATCTGGCTAAACAGAAATCCCTCCACCAAGTCTTGGCGGATCCTGCTAGACGAAAAGTGGCGAAGTCGACCCCATTGGTCTCCACAATACCCATAGTCCGAAGAACCCCACGGCAGCTATACAAGAAATCCTGGGGGTCCTCTGAAGAAGCACCGCTGAATGTGGTGGTGAAGAGCTTGGTGAACCTATCCAGTCTCCACAAAGCATCTGCGGACATAGCCGCTCCATCGCCGGTCTGAGTCACAATACCCGGCTGAGCTGCCACAGCTGGCGTAACCACTAGAACCTGAGCCTGGGGAGCTACCTGCTCCGGAGTACGTGTAGCGGAGTCTGAACTCCTCCTCCAGCCTGAGAAGTGGCTAATGCTACTGGAAGCAAACCCGCTCTAGTGACGCTCTCCACAAAGCCTACCAATCTGACCAAAGCGTCCTGAAGAACTGGGGTGGCTATAAACCCCTCTGGGACCTGAGCTGGGCCCGCTGGCGCTGCTGGGACTGGGGCCGGAACCTCCTCGTCAAAACCGACCTGGGGCTCCGCCGCTGGTGCTGCTGCTCGGGGCTGAGCCCTGCCCCTACCTCGGCCTCTAGCACGGCCTCGTCCTCTGCCCCTAGCGGGAGCTGCCTGGGGCTCGGACTGCTGGTCTGAAGATGAGGAAGCGCGTGTTCTCGCCATTCTGCGAGGAAACAGAGTAGAAGTCCAATTAGCATTGAGAAACCAAACCGCACGACAAGAAAGAACAAAGGAGAGATTTTTCCTAACTTGGCAGCCTCTAGGGGATAAGTACAGACGTCTCCGTACCGATCCCTCAGACTCTACTAAGCTTGTCCGTGAGTTGTGAGACCTATGTAACCTAAATCTCTGATACCAACTTGTCACGACCCGGATTTCCCACCCTCGAGGGTCGTGATGGCGCCTACTAATAGGAGCTAGGCAAGCCAACTTAAATAACGAATTCAATAAACGCATGTTCCTTTTTAACAATTAACGGCATTAAATAAAGGCGACAGAATTAAAAATCATAAGCGGAAGACTTAAATGTGGATAACTGAATGAAATACAAAAATTTCCAACATACGTCTCTACCCCGGGACTGGAGTCACATACTCACGAACATCTAAGGGAGTACTACATACAAAGTCTGAAAGAAACATAATCTGTTTATCTCGGATACAATGAGATGACAGCCAAATGTAAAGATAGAAGGGAGACGCCGGGCCTGCGGACGCCTGCAAGCTACCTCGGGTCTCTCTGGACTGAAGGTGCGCCCCCGTGCTAATGCTGCTGCTGCTGCTCAATACCTGAACTTGTGCAAAAATGCACAGAGTGTAGCATCAGCACAGCCGAACCCATGTGCTGGTAAGTGCCTAGCCTAACCCCAGCGAAGTAGTGACGAGGCTAGACTAGACCCCACATAAACCTGTGCAATTATAAATATACAACGGAAATCGAAGTACAAGGCAACTAATAGTGTGGGAGGGGAAACATGCTGTAGGGAGATAACAATATTAACAGTAAATCCAAAGTAATCAATCTAGGTGCAATTTACAATTTAAGGCGAACAAGAACTAGTACCAACACTAAACACATTTGCATCAATAACTGTTGCGGCGTGCAACCCGATCCACAATTATCACTGTTGCAGCGTGCAACCCGATCCACAATTATCACTGTTGCGGCGTGCAACCCGATCCACAATTATCACTGTTGCGGCGTGCAACCCGATCCACAATTATCACTGTTGCGGTGTGCAACCCGATCCGTAATGTATACCTCTCAACCTTGCCCAAGCAACAGTCGCAAATAAAGGGCAAGGGAGTAAACAAGTATTTGGAAAGAAATCCCAACAAGGGTACACAAACAACCAATAACAACCATACAAGAGTAGATCGTTATTTCTCTTTTTCTTTCATTTTCATATCCTAACTCTCATTAGCACTCGTGTCAAGCTCTAAGGCATTTCTCATTTCACATGCTCTCACCATTTGTATTTCAGACCGAGCCAATGCTCCACGAAGTTCTGCAATCACAATATCTTTCACAATGTGTTTACCACGTATAGAAGCCATCAATGACATGGAAGGCATAACAATATCCAAACAACTCACATATAAGGACTCACGGTCATGCTAGACCCCAATGTATAGGAACTCGTCACCATGCCTATACATCGTACTCGATCATTTAGCAATTAGCAAACAAGACTCGACTCCTATTCCCTCAAGCTAGGGTTAAACCAAACACTTACCTCAACTTCTGCGGCCGATACAATCCTCCACAACCGCTTTCCCTCTCGAATTCGGCTCCAACTCAACCAAATCTATGCAATAAGGACTTCATGATATCAATATGTGCTAAACAAATCAACACCATAACTATTATAGCTTTTTTCATCATTTACCCCAAAAGGTCAAAAATTCCCCCGGGCCCACATGGTCAAACCCGAGGTTCGAACCAAAACCCGATTACCCCATTCCCCCATGAACTCAATATGTAAAGTTTTTTGGAAATCGGACTCGAATTGAAGGTCAAAACCCCCCAATTTTTAGAAAAACTATTAGGTCTACGCCTAAATTCCCAAAACCCCCATTAAAAAATCATTGTTTTGAAAGTTGAAATTATATTTAAGGATGTAAGGAGTAAGAAAATCAAGTTAGAAAAACACTTCAATCGTTGTTGAAGAAGTGGAATCGTTTGGAAAATCGGCCTCTTATGTTTTTGGGTTTGGAAAAAAGTGAAAAATGACTGAAAAATCCTGACTTTATATAACTGTGCTGAAGACTGGCGCGGGACTGCAACAAAAATGCACCGCGGCCGCACCGAGGAAGGGAAGAAAAATGACTCTCTGAACCTACCCAGCGCGGACCGCACTGATTTGGTGCGCGGCCGCGCTGGTTGACCTAGAATTCACTGGCCCTCTGAACCTAGCCACGCGGACCGTGCATAAATGCACCGCGGCCGCGCGGCTTCCAGCGCGGACCGCGTGGAAATGACCGCGGCCGCGCTGGGGGCCTGCAACCCCTGAACCTGCAACCATCTGCTATTTTTAAGCCTAAGACCTCCCGGGACCTACTCAAAACTCACCCGAGCCCTCGGGGCTCCAAACCGAACATACATATAAACTCAAAGACATCCTACGGACTCATCCGTGCGATCAAATCGCCAAAACAACATCGAATTAGGCCTCAAGACCCATGATTCCTTCCAATTTCCATGAAACATCAATTTTACTGCTTCTAGCTCAAAACACGTCAAATGACGTCCAAATCTAACCAAACTTCACAGCAATGGCTTAACTCATATTTAAGACTTGTGTCGTGCGTCGGAACCAAAATACGAGCCCAACAGCATAGTCTTCTAAACTAATAACACTTTCCAATTCTTTTATTATTTTCAGAAAACAATTTCACGTAAAAATTCATTCCTCGGACTCGGGACCTCGGAATTTGATTCCGGGCACACCCCCAAGTCTCATATTTTCCTACGGACCCTCCGGGACCGTCAAATCACGGGTCCGAGTCCATTTGCTCAAAACGTTGACCGAAGTCAAACTTAATCAATTAAATACCAAGATTTAACAATTTTTCTCACAGATTTCACATTTAAACTTTTCCGGCTACGCGCCCGGACTGCGCACACAACTCGACGCAACCCTAAATGAGGTTTCCAGGGCCTCAGAAGTACAGAGGGAGTAGGAATACAGGTGATGACCCTTTGGGTTGTCACGCCGTGTTGACCCGAGTTGAGCTGCTGACTTCAATCCTACAGGAGACCCAAGGTAGATCTAGCGCGTTCGCAGACCCTGGAGTCCCCTTCTAGTTATTTCAGTTTACTGCTTCTTTTAATTCGAAAACAGTTGTACTTTCTTTCAGCAAGTATTTGTAGTGACTCTTAGAAGTTCGTGAATTGTGACACAAGATTCTGGGTAGTTGTGTATAATTATTTGGGTTATTATAAAATTCTGCACTCCTTAATCTGTTATGGTTTAATGGTTGTTATCTACTGAAATATTTAAGAGTTAGCGTATTAATTTCTAATTGTTGGCTTGCCTATCAACTGAAAAGTTAGGCGCCATCACGGTCCCGACGGTGGAAAATCTGGACCGTGACATTTTTCCCGCACGAGTTCGACCCTATGAGCAACTTCCTGTGATGTATCGAGTTCGATTCTACTTGGGGCTCGATTCTGATTTTGGAGTTGCGCTATCGCGGCCTGCTGAGTTTGTAGCATGTCAAATATGATTCGAAGGCTAATTCCGCCTTCTTCACCATTTTGTGTATTCCAATCGGCTGCTCGGGCGTCTATGCTGACGCTATTTTCAAGGTCAGCGCCTAAATCTCCACGAATGGCAACATGAGAATTGACATCAACCAGATCCACGGCCTGTGGTGCGTCGGGATTGATTCGAGGTACTCCGTTTCCCGAGGCGCCTACGTGCTCGTTTTCGCCATGAAGACCAAGGCCGGTGTCAGTGTTAGTGGGTATTGCTTGAGAGTTTGACATTTTGATTCCTGAAATAAAAAATACTCACGAACAAGCGTAAAAGTAGTGTGTGTTATGAAGGTTAAAATATTAAGCAATCACTATTATCCTTAGCCTCACGGTGGGCGCCAAACTGTTTACCCTATAAATCGAGTAACAATTAAACTTGTAACGTGATTTCACCTAATACCAATTGATTAATTTAGAGATAAGTGGTGAAATTGACAAGAATATAAAACAAACCGATGTTTGGACAATGTCCTCGAGCTGATAAACCCTCGAGAGTAGTAAAACAAGAACAGTTAAAGAACAATAGAAATATATTATATTGCTTTGATCTGTATGAATGTAAGGTGTCTACAAATGATGGGGACCCCTCTTTATATACTAGAGGAATCCTAATTGTGGTACAATTCTAATTACGGAAGTAAATCCAATGATTGATACAAACAACCGCCCTTGATTTGATCTGCTCCGAAATTTCCGCCGTGATCTCCGACCAGTTACAGATATTTTGCCTTTTGGTTATTGTATTTCACTCGAAGTCGGTCATACTTAGTCGCGATTGTTGCTGACCCCGGTCTCGACGAACGCTTCAATCTTTGGACTCGACGCCTCGTCTTCGAGCTCGGGTCTGATTCATTACGAGGTTACCCCCGATGCAGCTCCTTTGTTTCGATCAATTAGACAAATCGGGTAGGCCCAATTTTGACCGTATACAATATCATAATATATAAATAGCTGAAATGGATGGGCTCTGTGAGCATCGTTCTGGGCGAGTTATTCCAATCAAGTCTCGATGAGGCAGACGATTAACATTCAGATCAACAGTAGATGTGGAATGGCCGATTGAGAATCTAGTATAGGTTTAGGACCTTTTGGTCCAAGATGGTCTACATGTTAACTGAGCCAATTGATCAACTGCAGTTGGGCTTGGTAAATAACAATACTGTGTCTTGTTATTTCAATTATAGTATACCAAGATATTATAAAAAAATTATACGATTTAATTATTGCTCTTAATTATTAGGTTACTAATTAATTCTATCATAAAAATTTGCAACTTTACTTTGCATGTGACCTGATTGTATTGATATTTTATTAACCGAAAAAATAAAAAAATAAATTTTGGATTAGGCATCACTCCAGATTACTCAAAAGGCAATAATTTTCATCTAAATTAGCTTTGCATAAATCAACTTCATTTGAAAGTGTTCTTTGCGCCAAACCTCAGCCATTTGCAGCATTTTTCTCTGTTACGTTCTTCCAATTTAAGTCGGGGCCTTTCACTCTTCAGGTATTCAATTTCAGCTCTTTATTCTTCAATTTCCTTAGCTATTTAGCTCATTGCAGACATTCTCCAAGAACTCCCTGGATTTCCTTTTTTTTTTTCCTCATGATGTAGCAAATATTATTTACAAGATTAATCAGCTAGATAAATTGAGCAATTTGAATACAAAATTATTGTCGGTCTAGCTACTAGCTAGTTATTTTTCTATCACCTGCCTTCTTTCTTTACGCTAGTTAGAAACAAAATTATTACTGTCATGATTAACAGCTTGTTTGGATGGTTGTTCCCATTGTATCGTATTGTATTGTTATTCCAAAACAATGTTTGTTTTGATTGTTTCATTAAAATTGATTGTATTGTATTGTTAAATTAATTGTTCGGAAACAATGAAAAGTCCCCTTTTTTGAAACAACTGTTAATAAAATGTATTTGTAAAATAATTCTGGAAATATAAATGAATATAAACAGAAATGAACATAAACAGAAATGAACAACGAAATAATAGAAAACCAATTCGAGCCCACTGAATTCACTGTGTTTCCTTAAGGAATTTAATCCCCTCCTAGTACCCAAGGTTATTGATTATTTCCTCCCAAGATAGAACGAATTATACACTGGTGTAGTGGCACTTCAAACCCCAGTGTTTCAGTGAACACAAAGTTCGGTAGCAAATCACACTTACTTTTGCTTTGTTTGATGCTAAAAGTATGCAGAAGAAGGAGAGAAACTCAGAAAATCGTAGTGAAATTCTGAGCAGAATAGTGTTGTATTTATAGCCAAAGTTGGGCTGAAATCTGAAGAGGTGCAACTCTTCAGAATGGCTGTTTATGCAAAACGACCACAGCATAAATGCCATTTACTCAACAATAAAGAGGGAAAATAAAGAGCGAAAATTGAAGAGGGTAGTTACTTTTCTGTTACCAAAACAGAAAAAAGGTAATAACATTTGCCGAAGCCGAAGCCGAGCCGAGCGACGACGACGGCGCGAGGCTTGCCTTCTTCTCAACTCTTTAAGAGCTAGAAGAAGAGCAATGGCTTATATACCCATAAAAAATCTCTTCCTCTTTCAACATGGGACAATGTCCAGTTGCCAAGGGGGGAAAACTTAAAATTTCACTCAAAAATTTCATTTTCCTCCATTTCCCATTCACCATCTTTTATGTATTTAATATATTAAATACACAAAAAACCCAACAACAACCCATTTGGTGTGGTGGGATTGTTTCCTATTTTTCTTTCCAATTATGCCCTAACTTATTACTCCACAATTCTATTTTACCCTTTACCTTTTTTTCTATTTTAACTTCAAATCTCCAACCTATAACCTACTTTGTTTTTTTCAGAACTTCTGCCGCCAACGTTAAAGGTGCTTTGCCGCCTTCTGTTTTATTTTTTCTACTTTCTTAAGGTGTTTTGCCTTCTTCTATTTTGTTTTTTTTAATTATTTTTATGCATAATTTTTTATAAATTTAATATTTAAACAATTGAGGGTATTTAGTAAACTTATCAGTTACAGTACAGTACAATACAGTCAAACCAAACATCAAAATATTATTTAACAATAACAAACAATACAATCTATCCAAACATTATATTCATAAAGCGATATGATACAATACAATACGTTATAAAACGGTGGGGAACAATGATCTAAAGAAAGCGTAACTTAACTACTACGCTTGTTTCTCTTTGAGTAGTTTCTTGAAAGGGGAAGAGAGTTCACTCTCAACACTAACAACTTGTCTATTTCTAAACATTCCTTGAGAATTAAACGGTAACTCAATTGATAAAGTAATTATATGTTGGAGATCAAACGTAACTCAATTCTATTTTGTAGACTGTACAGATGCAGAAGTCAACTCCAATTCTGTAAACTGGATGTACAATTTTACTAGTCAACCATGTCAAATTAAAGGTCTCAAACCAATGAAACCATGGTCCACAACTTTGGAATATGCCCACCCCCCC
>NC_031993.1:50178846-50277773 GCF_001879085.1 Nicotiana attenuata
AGGGAACTTGTCCATGAACCTATTCCTCAGTAACAAAACCAGGAAGGAACATCCAAAGAAATTGACACTCCTATTGCAACATCCACAAAATTGGCTATAGATGAACCTGGTTCATCTGTTGATCAGAAGTTGTATAGGGGAATGATTGGTTCTCTTTTATATCTCACTACTAGCAGACCTGATATTGTGTGCAGTGTAGGTCTTTGTGCTCGATTTCAGGTTTTCTAATTGATAGGAAGAGCAACCCAGGTATGGCACACTTCCTTGGTTCATGTCTTGTGTCATAGGCTACCAAAAAGGCAAAATTCAATGGCCTTATCTACTGCTGAAGCTGAGTATGTTGCTGCTACTTCATGGTGTGCTCAATTGTTGTGGATCAAACAACAATTATTGAACTTTGCAATTGATGTGGTTGTATCCCTATTATTTTGTGATAACACTAGTGCTATTAGTATGACAAAGAAACCAGTTCATCATAATAGAACTAAGCACATAGATGTTAGGCACTATTTTTTTGAGGGACAACTATGAGAATGGCTTGATCACTGTGGAATTTTGTGCTACTGACAATCAAATTGCTGACATCTTCACAAAAGCCTTAAGTAGAGATCACTTTGAGAGGAACAGGTTGGAATTAGGGATGATTAAGATCACCTAAAAGGACCAGTTCAAGGTTAAACGAAAAAAAAAAGATTGAAAAAAAAATTCGTTAGAAAGTCTATAAATTGTGTATAATTAGATTATTCTTGCTCAGTCTCATACTTTCCATAGTATACTCTTGTGCCATGTGTTAAAATGACTCATTAATCTCTAATGATATTTTCTCTATTTTGGCAAATTTAGACTCACACAGAGAATTATCAGTGAAGAACCTGGTTCATCAAGATAACACGGTATGTTTTCTACACTCTGCATAATTTGAAATAACTATATTTGGATCATGAGCAGAGAGTCCTACCAAATACCAAACTCCTTTTGGACATATCCGTTACAAGTGAACCAGTCCCGTTCAAAAGAGTCCCAACCAAATGGAAGTACCTAGATTCTAGGGATACACTCCAACGTCTCTTCAAAATTGAATTTCAGTTTAATTAAACTTCGAAGAGTCTGAAAAGATGTAGCTACCCCATCAATTATTCCTCTGTATATTGATCAGCTTTGGTGTATTCCTTACTTCATCTCTCTCAAGCCGTCAAAAACTCTCATTCTTCTTTCATCTTCCAAACACAATCTAATTCTCTTCTTTTCATACCCTAACCTAGATATGTCAAACACCTCTGAAAATCCTTCATCACCAAGCAAATAAAACAAGCAATTGAAAGCAGGTAGGGAAGAAAAATCCTAGAAATCTGAAGATTCATTTAAGTCTGCTACTAAGGGGAAGAAAGTAGGTCTTTCAAAACTGAACAGGTATCTTCTGATTCTAAAGTTTCTCTTGAGACAATTTCTAAAGTTGCTGCAAATTTGGAGAATAGATTTGTAGGATGTATAGCAGGTATAGAGTCTACATAATCTGGAGAAGTTGGTGGTAAAAATGAAAAAAAGGAGAGCAAGGGCGCTAGGAGTACTGTGAGGGGAAAGGGGACAAGAGTGGCTGATTCTTCACCCACTCCTGTTGGTATAATAAAAGAAACTGGTGCAATGGTTGTTTGGGGAGAGGAATTTAGTGAAATAGAAGAGAGTGTGAGCAAAACATGGGGGAAGTGGGTCTGGCGAAGCTGCTGAGGGGTTGGTTCAACTTGGCAAAAATATAGATGAACCCGTTCCATCTGAATAGGAAACCCTCGCGGACCTACTGATAGAGTTATCAATGGCACCAAAAACTCATGCCATTCCCTATGGTTTCATTCTCACAACTGTGCTTGCACATTTCAAGGTACCTATGAAGAAGTGGGGTTTACTCTGCTTGCTTGCGATTATGAAGTCAATGTCATTCTTAATGAACCTAGTTCATCTAAAAAGACACCTATCAATAGCAAAGTCAGAATCTTGGTACAGGAGAGTGAGGCAAAGGATATTGAGATAGCAAGGCTGAAGACACGATTGGTTGAGGTAGAATCTGAGAGAGATGTTCTCAGAACTGAACTTGCAAGGGAAAAGGAGAAGAATGATGGAATTCTTCAAGACATGCTGAAACTTCTCCAAGCAAATAACTCAGCCCCTACCTCTTCCAAACCTTAAATCCTAGCCTAGTGTAGATCAACCAGTGACCCAATTCGAGACTTTTTGTTTCTTTTGCTCATGTTTTCAGTATTTTTTATTTCTTCTTATGCTTTGTGGTAGAATCTTATCAATCATCAATGAAATTCACTGTTTTTTCTCTAACTGTTTGTTTATATTTCTTTGATGGTTTAAATTCTCAGCTTGATCTATGATGATTAATTCATGATTGCATTTGAAGTAGCCCCAGTGGCCATGAGTAAGCTTTAAAATCTAGTTATCTCACATTTTTTATGCAACTTTTCGATGATGCCAAAAGGGGGAAAAAAGGTTGTGCTTTAAACAAGTGATGCTTACACTTTGAACAGTGATGTTTATAACCTAACGTACCTGGTTCTTGATGATAAGTGATAAAAAGAAAAAATGTTTCTAACATTGTGTTGATGTTAAGCTGAGTTGAAACAGGGCTAAGCTTATGAAAAGCACAGTGTTTGTCATCATCAAAAAGGGGGAATTTGTTGGCCCAAGTAAAGGTAAGTTTTGAAGACTGACAAAGGAACTCAGACATGAACCAGGTCCATCCAGTGGTCCATCCTTCAGGTTTACAAAAACGGGCAGATTCAAGCATGTGGGATGCACGTGAAGGAGATAAGCTTGGTATATTTAATATCTCCCGATCGAAAAGGTTGCATAATTGATAAGGAGAAGGAGTCCTTAATCAAAGAGAACACAAGTCAAGATAGGGAAGGAGTTAGAAGTTGAAATCAACTAGAACTCTTCCACCAAGGAAGAGTTGCATCAGAACTCTAGTTATTTCTTCATCTACTAACTCTATAAATTGCAGTATGTTCTCACATTAAAGTGTTGCACAAAAACGCAGAAGTTAAACGTGAATTGGGAGCAAAATAGCAAGGCTTTTTGCAAGCAGTTCGTGTGTGATTCAAGTGTGCAAACCAGAAGCTACATGAACCAGATTGAAGAACCAGCTCCATAAAGAGTTTTATGTGTCTTTCTTTATTTCTAGTTCAATGGTAGTAGGTGTTTCATATTGTACCTTTCAGCTTTATCTAGAAGCAATTGTAATAGGTATTTTGAGTATTCAAGTTAGAGTTAACTTGAAGTTGTCGCAGCAGTTAGAGGCTGGTTGCTACAACGGGATTAGAGTTAATCCTTAGGTTTACAAAGAGTTTTGTAAATGCAGTTTTGGCTCAGTGATTTTAGTGGAAGTTTGGAAAAATCCTACTGAATAGTAGGTCGTGGTTTTTTCACCTTTTGAGCCAGGTGTTTTCCACGTAAAAATCTATGTGTTCTTTATTTTATGTACTTTTAATTCCGCAAACAGCAGTCGTTAGTACACCTAGAAGAACCAGATCCTTCCAGAAGCAGTTTAAGCAAAAATTGGGTACCACACAAATCATCCCCCTCTTGTGTGGCATTGACGTTTAGAACATCAAGTGTAACAACTTATTTATATATGCCAAACAAACAAATGTAAGACATGTCTATTGCATAAATTATTTTATCATTTAATCATGATTAACATTGTTTCCCACTTAATTTGTAATTGTTATTATTATATTGTTTTATCTATTATAAGCGAGGAGTAAGCATGCATTTTCCGGGTATGTATTAGGCCAAATCGAGGACACGTGCGGAGAGGCAAGAGTAGGTTCCTTATTAATAAGACAAA
Source organism: Nicotiana attenuata (assembly GCF_001879085.1). NCBI lineage: Eukaryota > Viridiplantae > Streptophyta > Magnoliopsida > Solanales > Solanaceae > Nicotiana > Nicotiana attenuata. Next base: position 50,182,697 of record NC_031993.1, read on the forward strand.
ATTGAATAGAAAAATTAACCACAGTTCTAGAAGGCTGAAAAATAAACCATTTAGCCAAAATAGGTGGATAAAGCAGATTCCGATTTAGTATTGACAATTCCAACTTCCAGAACACTTTCATTGTCAAAAACATCAAAGAAGAAAAAAGGAGGAAGAAGAAAGAAATCCGGAGTAGTTGATTAGTCAACTAATGGTGGCTAAAACACATATTTTCCACGTTGTGTCCTTCCCACCACTTTCGCCAACTCTCCATAAAGCCACACCCCACACGAATTGGTGGCTAGCTATATATAAGTATAGATATGCACGTCTTCCATTGTAAACATATATTTTGTATACATAAAATTAAGTGTTTAAATTACATGTTTTAGTTGCATTTTCTTTCTTATTTGGAGCAAAAAGTGAAGATGGGAAATTGTTTGAGACATGAATCATCCAATATGGTATGGGCAAGTAGAGATGACTTAGAAACTGTGTCACCTACAGGGAAAGAAAGTCTGCTGGGAATTAATACTAATAACAGTAAGAGAGGGATGAAAATCAGAATAACAAAGAAGGAGCTGGAGGAAATGCTAGGAAGAGTGAAAATGCAGATGCAGGGCGTGACGGTGGACCAAGTCTTATCTGCAATGTTGATGAATTCAAGGGCTGATGGCTCTCGTCATCATAAAATTCAGCGTAAACAGTTTTCATCATGGCGTCCCCGTCTTCAAAGAATACCCGAGGTTTATTAAAAGTGACTACTGACTGCCATCAACAAGGATAGCATACAAGCTGTAGAGACCGATTCCGAATTTAAATGAAAAATATATATTATTACTACTCTTTTGTGGTAATGATGAATGAATACTAAGGTATTATGTATAAGTGTGGATCGTTTTGTTCCAACCGATCGAGCTTTCGACTTGACCAGATATTTGACCCTCTTCCATCATATTATATATATTTACTGGATAAATAGGCATTTTATTTTTCAGATTATGATTTTTTCAGTGTCAGCGAACTTCCACAAGTTTTGGAACAAGTGCTTCCAGCTCTTCATTCAATTTGTAGCCAATATTATATATAGAGCGAAAAGTTTCTTCCAATAAAAGTAATATAACTCTATTCATGCAAGAATTACAGGGAAACTATTGAAATTAACTGACTTTACATAGAGAGAAGAAAATCAGAAGAAAGAGCTCAGAATATATGCTAAACATTCAGGTTTTAACGTTGATTCATCGACTGTTTCAAGATTTAATTGGGTTCATCATTACTACTGCATGCAAGAAGTTTATTAATCTATATATGAACGATTGAAAATTCGAATTTAAGATGTTTTTTCAAATTCAATCATTCATCATGCAGAGTGATTCTACCAATTCACAGCAATCTTTCTCAAAAATAGAATGCTTGTAGAGAAGTGTATAGGCAACTCTGTGTTTATCTCCATCATCCACCCCTCCAATGATTTTGGTAAGAATATTTAGGTCGAGATAACATTACGGGAAGAATCATTAAACCATCACTTATTAGGATGGCCCGAGTGTTCGCACAGCCCGTGGGCGAAGAGTAGATGAAAGCCGTAGTCAAGGTGTCAACAAGGATTGAGGTCGAGGTCGAGTATCGGCGAGAGGGCTGTAACACCTAGTTTTCAAGATAGGATCTTAAAGAGAATATTCTAGTGGATATTATCTACATTTGTACTATTACGGTTTTTGGGAATATGTTCCATATAAATAGAAAAAAAGACAATGATAGAGAGGCATGTGACATTCATTTTGTAAGAGAGATATTCTTGACTTTAAAGATTCGGCTCTTACTTGATACAAAAATTACCTTTTCACCGAAATTCTTGTCACGCTTTTACCATCAGATCCAAGAAATCGAAGATTTAAACTGTCAATCATTGTCATGGGAAGATCCACTTGTTCTATTCTTTATTGGGTGAATCATTCCACCTATTTACTTGAATATCTTTTATTCTTGTTCATTAAATATTGTATGCTACATTACTTGATAGAATATATGAGTCCACCAAACTATATAGAGACCAGGTCCTCTATAGGTTTCCACTGGTAGTGCTAATGAAACAGTAAGTAAATGGAACAGGGAACTTTTACGTGGAAAAATCCCTGCTCAAGGGGATAAAAAACCACGACCTACACTGGTAGGATTTCAACTTCACTATGAGCAACTTTAGATTACAACCTATTCTAGGAATTAAACTCTAAATCCCTCACTAATTTGTAATACACCTATTACAAGCCACTTTGCAATACACCTATTACAAAGACTTCAACTCATGACTAACTCTAGTCACGACACTAACACTGAAGGTTTATGGTTTACAAGGGGTTCCTAATTAAAGCTTCTAGATAAGCAAAGTAGGAATTACAATAAAGAACAATTACAGAGTTACAACTCAACTAAGGACATACAAGATACTTGCTGTAGGAACTGGTCCGTATTAGTGTTGTACTTTGTTCTTGATTGCATTTGAAAATTGAATGCTTGATTGATGAACGGTTGGAGTGCTTGAATGAATTCTCAAGTGTTCAAATGATGTTTTGTTGTAATACTCTTTGTTAATACAACTTGGATGACATTACTTGAATGATTTAATCACTTGGTTGGTCAAAGGGGAGTGACTGCAGTACTGTGTTGCATTGTTTGCGTGTACAATGCAGGCAGTCACGTTCCAGCTGTAGACAGTTGACTTCGTATTGCTGTCAGGGAAACACAAGAGGATCAGGTCCCTGTGTTGATTCTTTATCTTCTGAAGTCATAGCGACTCACATTAGCTCCGTTGAGTTGTGTACCAAGTGTGTCAGGTCCCTTATCTGGTTCTTTGACAGTAAGTTTGTTAGATCATCAAAACATAAGGCTAAGTTACTGTAAACCCATCAGTTTCCCCCTTTTTGATGATGACAAACTTAGAAATTGATAACCCATATTCCGAGAAAAATAAACCAGATGAAGTAACAGGAACTGCACAAGTTCCCCCTGACTTTAAGCTTCCCCTCTAATCAGATCCCTGTTTCAATTATATTCCCCCTTTTGGCATCGTTAAAAATACACAAGCAAGCAATCAGCATAAAGAAGTCTAGCCTAGCTGACTCATGCCACATATGTGCACACCACATGATAGAAAAGAGAAGCAAAGAAACATAAGCAGTTCTAGAAAAAGAGGAGAGTTTTCATTAATATTTATAAAACATAAGCCTTTGCCATTACAGCAAAGTCAAATTTTGGACTGTTAACAGCGCGAAGCAGTGGAGGTGAATTCCATCCATACCCAGAAAGAAAACAAAAATAACTACCACAAGTCATCACATCAAAAGAGTTTAAACTAGAAACTGGTCACTAAAGGATTTGCCTAGGGGACACTAGAGAAAGAGGGCTTAGAAGTTGCAGCAACAGTGTTGAGAACGAGATCAATTCGAGCATTGGCCAACATTTGCTCTGCGAGCAGTTTCTCCTTCAGGTTCTCAACCTGTTGCCTGAGATCAGCATTTTCTTTGGTCAGACGAGCAATCTCTGCATTTGACCCTGGTGCCTCTTGAGCCTGCTAATTCTCTAGAATGGCATTCCTTGCCTTCAACTTCCTAATCTCCTCAGTAGCACTATTCTCGGCATTGATAAGCTGGGAGATTGTTGAATTACTTCCTACCCCTCCACCTTTTTCAACACATTCACATTCCTCCAAAGTAGTTTGAGATAAGGTCTGCTTCTTGGTCCCTATCTTGGGCTGTCCCAAAGGCATATCAAAAAACTTGAAGACATGCGTGAGAAGAAATCCATAAGGAAGACCATGGTTTCCATCTTTGAAAGTTACCACCTTTTGCCTGTGCTCAATCATTATGGCTAGCAAATTAACTGATCGGAACCCATCTAGTTCTTCCATCAAATACAGATCAGACTTGGAAGTGGTGGACCTCCTCCCAGCACGGGGTAGAAAGACCTTGTTTACCAACTCAAACAGAAGCTGATAAACAGGAAGCGGAGCTTTCTTGTGCACCCGTTCCCCCCGCTGGACTGCTCCCTCCTTTACAATAGCATTCCTAAAATTTGAGCCACACACATCCTTGACAGAGGACATTCCATCAGTAGGAACCTTAAGTATGTCTCCAAGTAGAGCAGCATCTAAGACAATATCAACTCCATTGACTAGAGCACAGATATGGTCGGTTTCAACAGTAAAGAGGTCTGCGTAGAAACTTTGTACCTCATACTCATAGACCTTGGGCACATCCATTTTGAACAGATATCCCTACTGTTGAAATTCGACCATGTCTAGTATTTGCCTCATACCCGCCATTTAAGAGATTTTTGGGTCAAAAGTGCGACCCCACAGAACCTTTTGGTACCTCAGCCTTTCTTTACCGGACATACTTTCACGTTTCACTCTCTTCGCAGAATCGGGTTCCCTCACAGTTTCCAACTTTCTTTTACCAAACTTCACACTCGACTTACCTTTGCCACTTGTTTTCACTAAGATATCCTCATCAGACAATGACTCTTCAGCCACTACTTGTTTCAACTTGTCACCACTTTTCACTGACTTTGAACTTGGCGTTGCAACACCTTCCTATGAAGCATTTTCAGCAGATCGCTTCTTTTTCTGAGACCTCTTGACTAAGGAACTTGGTTCCTCTGCAGCTTCCTCATCTACTTCCACTACAGGAATGTTTTTGTCACACACAACCTCTCCATTTTTCACCAGCCTCTTTTTCTTCTTCTTACTACTCCTTTTACTCTTCTGCAGGGTAGACTCAAGAGCTTCCTTTTCTGCAACCTCGTAGTAGGTTGCTTAGGACAGGGCTCAGGAGTGGCCACTGGCCTCCTTCTGGCAATGAATGCATCTAGAGCAACATTATCCTGATCTTTATCATCACTGGACCTCATAGCAGGAGCCAAAATTTCCAAAGGTTCAACATCAAAGTGAGGAGAAGGAGCAGGGTCAAAACTGACCTTGTAAGAAGATCCTTGACATGTTTCCTCAGGAGAGGGGTCAGGTCCTTCAAGAAAGGTTCAGTAGTTTCTTCTGGAGAAGATTTTCCAAAGAGCACCACAGTTCCTTCTCCCACTAACAGCTGAATCTCTTCCCCCTGAGACTCAGGCATAGTATAGGTGACCCCATACACTATTCCCTTAGAGAGATGGTCAAAATGTTTTTTATTTCTTCTTTCTCTAGAGATTCCATGGGTGCAACAAACTCCAAGACAGGAGCACTTGAAGACTGATCAACACTAACCTCAGAAACCTTTTTTTCCTGTGGAGTCTCACTTTGTTCTCCAACTTTGTTTTGTTCTGCAAAAATCTCAGGCGACAGAGACGAGAGACTATCGAGTTTGGGGGTTTCTGAGTTCTCAACACTTAGAGGGAGAGAAGGGTCTAAGGGAGTGGTGAGAGAGACAGAGGGTGAAGGAGAATTAGGTTTAGGTGCTTCAGTTTTAACATTTGTGGAGACAAGAAGGTTGAGAGATATTTCACTAGGAGCGGAGGAGTCGAGGGTTGTCTCAGGAGATGTGGGAAGGGTTATTTGATTTTCCACCATGGCAGATGATCAAGTTGCTGGAAAGGTTGAAGAGAAAGAAAGAGAGAGAGAGAGAGGGAGAGAGAGAGATAAAAGTTTAAGGTGATGAGAGGGTTTTAATGAGAGAGGAGACAATTATGAGGGAGAGAGAAACCGGTTCTGAAACGGCGATAGTTTTGTGGGGAGATGCAACGTTTNTTCTCCCTTGGAAACCCTATTCCCTGCCTGTTTCCACCATTGTTAACATACATGGCAGTAATAGCATCTGAGGACCAGGTCCACTTAAGAGACTTTTCAAGGTCATTTTTTACTCTTTGCATGTCTGCTTGAAGTTGTCTAGTTTTCTCCAGTTCAGCACATAAACTGTTTTTTACATCATTTAATTCGTTTTCTAACCTGATATGTGCTTCACTAACAACTCCTTTTCCTTTATCAGAATTTCCAGACCCACATTCTACTTTGAGTTCCTCTATTGTTTCCTTTAAATCTATAATCACAACGAAGATATCATCTCTTTCTTGCTCTAAGGCATCAGTTTTCTCCACTAATTCATTCTTTTCATTACTTAAATTTTTAATGGTTTCTTTTAGGTCAACAGTTACTACCATCAAATCGTCTCTTTCATGTTCTACACTAGCAATTTTTTCAGTTAGAACCATTTTTTCATTTTCTAGATTACTTATGGTTTCCTTTCAGATCAACCACACAAACTACCAGGTCATCTCTAGTTTGTTCAGCATCTCCTAACACATTTGCTAATGACATGAGTTTCTTAGGAGAGTAGGATTTCAGATTTCTCTGAACATCCCTGAAGTTTACCTCATCATTGTCATCATCTTCATCATTGTCTGATTGAGCCATCAAAGCAAATATTGAATCATATTCATTTGCTTCACCTTCAAATGCCATCATAGAACTATCACCTGCATCAGTTTCTTCTTCAGACTCACTGGAGGAACTCCCCATGCTATAAGAGCTTGCTTCACAATATTGTCAGCGGGATTCTTACTTTTGAAGCATTTGTCGGGAACCGGGTTGCTCTTGGTTGCTTTATCAGAGTTGTACTTGAAGTCTTCTTGCTTTAGGAGAGGGAAATCCTTGATAAAATGCCCTGGCTTTCCACATTTATGACAGAGGTCATAATTCTTTGGTTTGCTGGAACTGCCTCTCTTTGGTATCCCTCCATTTCTTCTGACCATTTTCTGAAACCTTCTGGTTAAGTAAGCCATGTCACTGTCCTCCTCACTTGAGTCATTTCTTTCAGCCTTGAGTACCAGGTTCTTTTCCTTCTTTGGTTCTCTTCTTTCACTATCCTTCTTCTTCTTCATTTCGTAGATTTTCAGATTTCTAACTAGCTAATCTATGGTTAACGCTTGCAAATCCTTTGCTTCAATAATGGAATTCATTTTACTCTCCCATGAACTGGGCAAGACACTGAAAATTTTTCGCACGAGCTTGTTCCTAGGAATGATTTCACCAAGCGAGTGGAGCTCATTTATGATGGAAGTGAATCTTGTATGCATGTCTTGAATAGATTCATCGTCCTTCATCCTGAAGAGCTCATACTCAGTGGTGAGATGTCAATCTTGGATTGCTTTACTTGAGTGGTTCCCTCGTGTTTCAATTGCAAAGCTTCCCATATCTCTTTGGCGGGTTTACAGGCTGAGATCCAGTTGTATTCATCAGGTCCTATACCACGCACCAAAATTTTCTTGGCACGAAAGTTTTTCTCTAAAACTTCCTATCTGCATAGTTGTATTCTCTCCTCGTCTTAGGCACTGTCTCAGCAGGGTCTCCGGCCTTCTTTGTAGGGACATAAGGACCATCACAAATAACATCCCATAACTCGGAGTCTTCTGCCATGATAAAGTCATGCATTCTTGTCTTCCACCACCCATAGTATTGCCCATTGAACCTGGGTGGTCTGTAGGTAGACTGAGCCTCTTCAAAATTTGGTGGAGCAGCCATGAGGATCCTTTCTAGGTGTTAACTTAATAGAAAGAACCCGCTCTAATACCAATTGATAGAATATATGAGTCCACCAAACTATATAGAGACCAGGTCCTCTATAGGTTTCCACTGGTAGTGCTAATGAAACAGTAAGTAAATGGAACAGGAAACTTTTACGTGGAGAAATCCCTGCTCAAGGGGATAACAAACCACGACCTTCACTGGTAGGATTTCAACTTCACTATGAGCAACTTTATATTATAATCTATGCAATCTAGGAATTAAACTCTTAATCCCTCACTAACTTGTAATACACCTATTACAAGCCACTTTTCAATACACCTATTACAAAGACTTCAACTCATGACTAACTCTAGTCACGACACAAACACTGAAGGTTTATGGTTTACAAGGGGTTCCTAATTAAAGCTTCTAGATAAGCAAAGTAAGAATTACAATGAAGAATAATTACAAAGTTACAACTCAACTAATGACATACAAGATACTTGTTGTAGGAACTGGTCTGTAGTAGTGTTGTACTTTGTTCTTAATTGCACTTGAGAATTGAATGCTTGATTGACGAACGGTCGGAGTGCTTGAATGAATTCTCAAGTTTTCAAATAATATTTTGTTGTAATACTCTTTGTTAATACAACTTGGATGTCATCACTTGAATGATGTAATCTCTTGGTTGGTCAAATAGGACTGATTGCAGTACTGTGCTGCACTATTTGCGTGTACAGTGCAGGCAGTCACTTTCCAGCTATAGACAGTTGACTTCGTACTGCTGTCACGGAAACACAAGGGGATAAGGTCCCTATGTTGATTCTTTATCTTCTGAAGTCATAGCGACTCACATTAGCTCCGTTGAGTTGTGTATCAAGTGTGTCAGGTCCCTTATCTGGTTCTTTGACAGTAAGTTTGTTAGATCATCAAAACATAAGGCTAAGGTACTGCAAACTCATCATTACTGTTCCTGATTTTTCAAAGCATTTATCACGTGATATTATTGCTGCTCGTCCAAATTTGTATCACTTCAATTGATCCTTCCCAAAACTAAGATCTAAAGATATTATTGTTAGCTAAGATTAAGCTTTGTTTACACAAATTTAATTATTTGAGCCAAGATTTATATTTTTGGTCAAACAAAAATGGCTTGACGTTTGTCAATGTTTTAGAAACTACTACTGTAAATTCTCTTATTAAGGAAAAAAGTCGAAATCTACCTCTAAACTTTGCGAAATTGGGTATTTATGTCCTCCGTTAAAAGTACTCTTAAAAAAGGACTTCGTTATTGCTTTAACATATCATATATTCCCTTCATTTTAGGGCATATATCTTTATGATGTTGAAGTTTGACCCTTTTCCCTTGGATGTAAGACACGTGAAGAGAAAAGCCCCTGAACTTTCTCAAATTAGTCATTCATATACCTCATCATAATTTGTCAGCTGGCATGGAGCAAAATTTGAAAAAGTTAAAAGAGTTCAATTTTTATAATACAAAAAAAATATAGGATGTGCTTGGTATGAAGAAAAATATTTTCTTAGAAAATAAGTTTTATTCTTATTTATTTTCTGGTGTTTGTTAGATAGCAAAGAAATATTTTTTAAAAATTTATAATTTAGGTGAAAACTATGGGAGACGAAATGGATAGGGCGGGATAAGGTGGTATGCTGGGTTCTAGGGGCGGGGGTGACGGCGGAGAGAGTAGGGTGGGGTGGCGGGGATGAGGGTTGTGTGGTAGGGTGTGGTGGGGGTGGGGAGTGGGTTGAGAAATAAGGTGAGGAAGGTTAAAAGGAGTTTTGAGGGTTGGGCGGGGGTGTGATGGGGGTGGGGAGTGGGAAGTGGGTTGGGAAATAAGGTGAGGAAGGTTAAAAAGAGTTTTGAAAAATATTTTTCTTGCTGTTGGTAAAGAAGTTAACAAACTAAAATTGGTTTACAAACTTCCAAGGGAAAAAGGGTCACATTTATCCCTCTACTATACGAAAATGATCAAGTTTTTCCTCCATTATACTATCAGACTGGAAATACTCCTAACGTTATACTAGTGGTTCAAATATACCCCTCCTCTGTAAGAATTGTCTAAGGTGGACATACAATCCCACGCAGCACTAGCATATAGGTGAGATGGACACACATATGTCATCCACCTCACCACCCCAACCCATTTTACCCTCTTTACTTCTTCTTCCACAACTAGAACCTCCCCCTCCACGTGGAAGATTCAGTCATTAGGAATCTTCTCTGCCGCTTTGAAAGATTGAATATCCAAATAAATGTATTATTGGGGCGACATTCTGATTTCCTACTTGATCTTGCAAGAAGGGGTTATCCCGTGATTGACACACACCAATTTGTTGATGGTATTGGTTACAAAATTCGATTAACTTTGACAAATCAGATGAAAAATTAGGCAAAGAGATTGTTGTGAGGGCTCATGTAATTAGAAAATCCTTGGAACTTAATACAACACATGGATTGTGGACAGTGACGCGATTCGTCTCAGCAACGATTTATTTTTTGATTTCTTATCCGAGTAATGACTTTTTCTAGGAAGAACATTAAACTTTTTATTCATTAGAAATTCATGGTCTGCTTTAAATATTTGAGCTGTGTTGCGGCCAAACGCACACGCAAATATACGCTGCCGTCAAGTAATAAAGTGATAAAATAGAGTGTCGAACCCACGAGAACTTGTTATTATCTATTAACTAGATTAAACTATCCTAATTATCTAAACAAGAATTAGTCCTAAAAGTGTTTTAAGTCTAAACTAATTAGAATAAAGAAAACACAAATAGTGAACTTTGAACAAGGGAAGAGAAGATTCTTATGTTATCAATACGATGAAAATGGTCTAGGCTCATGGGCTATCTAACAAGCCTATTGTATTCTTCAATTGAATTGACTAATTAATTCATCTGGTTTGTTGGGTTGACAGGGTTAATTTTCTTCATAAAAATCTATATATCTCTTACTCACCTATTTAAGCTAACATAACACTATATATCTATAGAGTTAGAATCAACAAGAATGTATTTATAATTCCTGTATAATAATCAAGCAAGGCAATTAGCATATGTCTATCATAACCGCGAATCTATTCTCCGATGCCCGGGTTCAAGAACTTACTCTACTCAATCTTGTGTGCAATCTAGAATTTTCACTTTCGAGTTCAATTCAAGACTCGTAGATAGTATTCAACTGGGGATCAAGCAATCAAATAATTAAGCGCATGATTAAATAAATAAACTAATACGATAAGTTAACAAATCAAAATCAATATTCAAATAACAATAGTCATGAAAGAATCACAAATCGGACGTGAAGTTTAGCTCCACATAGACATGGTAGCAACACAACAAATAATACAAAGAAACATAAAAAGTACGGAGTTTGGTGGAAGAAAATATGAAACCTGACCTCCATGGTAGCTCCTTGCTTTCCCTTCGCCAAAAGTTTTTTATAAATCTAATGACTACATATAGGTGCAGGAATAAAGCCTAAACGAAACAACTAAGTCCAAAGCCAAAAAGAAGACAAAATAGCTTCGAAATCCGGACACCGCTGATAAGTGTGGATTTTGACTACTTATTAGTGCCTTTTAGCTTTCGGTTTAGTCCAAAAGTGTGTAATTGTATTCACGAAAACTGATGAAATATGCTCAATTGCAGGAGTATTGAAAAATGAGCCACTAAGATTAAATCCAACTCAAGAAGGAGTGATCTGAACTCAGGGACAAAAATCAGGCACAAAGGCTCAAAGTGCGGACCGCAGATTTCCATCTGCGGCCGCAGAACCTTCGAAAGGGCGTTTTTGTCCAAAAATTTCAGCTTTGTATAAATAAAATAGTTTCACGAAATTAGGTCAAGTTTTGAATATGAAAAGTGTTGTAGCCGTTTTTCCTTGCTTCTTTAGGCAACTTTAGTTTATTTTGGTGATTTAACATTGGGTTTTCATATTTTAATCTTGCAATATGAGTTTTATTATCTTTTCTTCCTTGTTTTCTTCTATATCCACTATGAGTAACTACATTCTCACTAGGATTATGATCCAACCCTAGAGTGTAAACCTAATGAGTGTTTGATTTATGGTTTATTTATGGTTGGGTATTTATTATTTAGCCTTGTTCTTGCTTTTAATTAGAATTAATGGTTGCAAACATTAGTTCATGCCTCTTTGACTTGATCTCTACTTGAGAAAGAAAGACTTAGTCTAGAAAAACTTGGCTAACAAGAATTTGGGATAAAATCAAGAGATTGATAGTCCCAATTAAAGGATTGAACCTAGAGATAATAAAACCCGACTTGAGCATTTTATCAATTGTTGGTTCAATACCCATTTGGACTTGAGAAAGCCAAATTGGGCAAAATCACTCTCTTACCGAGAGGTATTGAGTGGGTACTTGAGTGTTGATAGCTATAATACACCCTGACCAACGAAACAAGCTTTAAAGTTTACAACCCGTTAGGCAAATACCTAGGTGAAGGTCATAGCCCTAGGCCTTTTACATTATTTGAAAACAACAACAAAAATAATTTCTTTGTTTCAATTATTTATCTTGCAATCTTATTTTAATCTAGACCTAGAATCGACCAACTTTGTGAAAGTGTAATTTATGATATTTCAAGCTTATTCACCACAATATATACTTCTAAATCCCATTCATATAGCTCCTTGTGGAATTCGACCCCGACTCTCTGTTGGGTATTACTATTGTATCGACCGTTTCATAACATTAAATAGAGGTGTGATTCGGATGAGATCAATCGCGCATCACAGCGCAAATTGGTTGCGCCTTGCAAAATGAGACGCGAAGGTACACTCGCGTTAGATAAAGCCTCGCGCTACATAAAGCGTCAAATTTTGGCCGCCTCGTATCTTTATCTTCTTTCCCCATTTTTGATATGATAAGTTATGTGCCTTTGTGTTTTGATTATTTAACAAACTTCATATGAGAACCAGATAGGGAAACTGATACAAAGCCCCAAAGTGCTTAGTAAAACAAGTTACAGGTCTGGCACAAGTTCCAATGACAGTCAAAGGAACAACAGAGGGAACATGTAGCTATCAGTTCCTCCGGTCAAAGTACAAGTCAACTCTTCATAACTGTTAAAGTTGTTGCACTGTTGCACTGCACACGCAACTGTGCAGCGGTCACTGTTTGAAGCATGTTGTGTCCCGGATACTTGCTTACATCATCCCAATGACCTCATTTATATATTACCAACATGAGGCAAAGGATTATACACACTTGCAAACCCTAAAATATTATTTTCTCTCAAATGTGCAGCCGCCTTCATTCACTCGAACGCTTGAAGAACAAAGTAACAACAGAACAAAGGACCAGATCCCAACACTGAGTTCATCATGTGTCCTTAGTATTGTTGTATCTTTGTTAATTTTATTCACTTGTAGTTCCTACTCAGCTTACTTAGAAGCATCTCGTAGGATATCTTTGTAAACCATAAACCTTGAGTTTATGTATGACTAGAGTTAGTCAAAGTGGTGAGCTTTGTAATAGAGTTATTACAAAGAGGCTTGCAGTAGAGTTATTGCAAGTAGTTGAGGGATTAAGTGTTTAATTCCTAGGATATAATAGGTTGTAATCTAAAGTTGCTCGGTTAGTGAAGTTTAAATCCTACGAGTGTAGGTCGTGGTTTTTAATCCCGTGAGCTGGGAGTTTTCCACATAAAATATTATTGTGCTATTTACTTACTACTGCTGAGTGTGTGCTCTGTGGGAATTGATAGAGAACCAGGTTCTCTATACAGATTACATCAATTGGTGTCAGAGCAAGTTCTTTCTATAAGGCTAACACCTAGAAAGGATCCACATGGCTGCTCCACCAAACTTTGAAGAAGGTCAATCAACCTACAGACCACCAAGATTCAATGGACAATACTATGGCTGGTGGAAGACAAGAATGCATGATTTTATCACGGCGGAAGATTCAAAGATGTCATTTGTGATGTACCGTTCATCCCTATGAAGACCATTGGCGAGAAAGTAGTGACAGTCCCAAAGACAAGGAAAGAGTACAATGATATCGATCGCAAAGCCATCGAGAAAAACTTCCAAGCAAAGAAGATCCTTATCCGAACCAGACGAGTACAACGGAATCTCAGCTTGTCAATCTGCCAAGGAGATCTGGAAGGCTCTCCAAACCGCACATAAAGGAACAACTCAAGTCAAGAAGTCAAAGATCGACATGCTCACCACTGAGTATGAACTCTTCAAGATGAAGGATGATGGGTCCATTCAGGACATACATAGTCGCTTCACTTCCATCATCAATGAGCTCCCTTCTCTAGGAGAGATCATTCCAAGGAACAAACTGGTGAGAAAAATATTCAGTGTGTTACCTTATTCTTGGGAGAGCAAAGTCGATGCTATCACGGAGGCAAAAGATCTGTAAAAGCTGACGATTGATGAACTTATTGGAAATTTGAAGATCTATGAAATGAATAAGAAGAAGGACCAAAGAAGAGAATCCAAAAAGGAGAAGAACCTGGTTCTCAAAGCAGACAACAGTGACTCAAGTGGGGATGATGCTAACACGGAGGTTTTAGAAAATGGTTCGCAGAAATAGAGGTATCCCGAAAAATGGCAGCTCTAGTAGAACAAAAGGCTATAATTGCTGTCACAAATGGGGGAAGCCAGGATATTTATCAAAGATTGTCCTTTGCACAAGCAGGACCATTATAAGCACAACACAGACAAGACGGCTAACAGGAACCTGGTTCTTGACAGGAAATTCAAGAGAAAAGATGTCGCTAACAATATTATGAAAGAAGCTCTTGCTGCATGGGGAGATTCATCTAGTGAATTTGAAGACAATGATGAACAAGGATACACCTCTATGGTGGCCATTGAAAGCGAAGTAGCTAAATATGATTCCATCTTTGCCCTGATGGAAAATCTGATGAGGATGGAGATGATGATGACGATGAGGTAAACTTTCTAGACGTTCAAAGAAATTTGAAGTCTTATTCTCAAAAGAAGCTTGTGCTAATGTCTTGATTGATGCATACCGTAACCTTATCAATGATAAAAATATTTGAACTGAGGAATTAGGAGAGTCAGAGCATGAGAGAGATGATTTACTAGTCGTAGTAGTTAACTTAAAAGAAACCATTGAGGATTTAAAGAATGAAAAGGATGTTCTAGCTGAGAAAATTGAAAAGGTAGAACATGAGAGAGTGCCTTATTGGTAGTAGTTATGGATCTAAAGGAAACAGTAGAGGAATTAAAAAAGGAAAATATTTCTGTGAAAGCTTCAATAGAAAATTGCATGAACTCTTCAAAAGGAAAGGAAGTGGCGAGTGAGGCACACCTTAAACTTGAAAATGAACTCAAAAAGGTAAAATTAAGTCTGTGTACTGAACTTGAAAGAAATAAACAACTTCAGGAAGATCTAAGTAGGGGTAAAAATGACCTAGATAAATTCCTAATATGGACCTGGTCATCTGATACAGTCACTTGCATGTATAAAAGTAATGGGAGGAACATGAAGGGAATTAGGTTCCAAAAGGAAAAGGTTACTTACAACTCACATAGCAAGTATGTTATTGTTCCTGATAACTGGCTTTGCACTCATTGTGGTAACACTGGTCATTTCAAAGATTCCTTTAAAGCTAGATTTCAGTCTCAACAGAAAAATAAAGTTTTTGTTGAAAATGTATCTACTGCTGGGGAACCTGGTCTCTACAATTAAAAATGTGTGATGCCTGCTTGGACAAGAAGAAGTTTAATTTGCCCTTTTTCTCACTACAAAGGACTCAAACTTGTTTAGGTTCCTAAGTCTATTCTCTGGTTACCTTGTGCAGGGAGCAGTGAAAGAAAGTAGCCAAAAATAGTACATGGATAGCAGCTGCTCTAAACACATGACTAGAAGTACTGACGATTTCCTTTCACTTAAAGCCCTGCAAGGTGGGAGTGAGTCCTTTGGCAATGACAAAAAAGGATACATTCTGGGATTAGGAAAAATTGATAAGACACTCACTCACTCAATTGAGAATGTGTATTATGTGAATGGCCTAAAATATAGCCTGCTGAGTGTCTCTCAAATCTGCGACAAAGGAAACAAAGTGGAGTTCTTATCAAAGTCTTGCACAATTACCATTCTTATGACTGGTGACGTGGTTTTGGTGGAAAAAGATTTCAAAAAAATATCTATATTTCTGATTTTGAGTCTCTAAATAGGGGGGATCTTACATGTTTGAGTGTTGTTGATGATGATGCTGAATTGTAGCACAGAAGGTTGGGACATGCAAGCTTCTCCTTATTGAACAAGCTAGTCAAGAAGGGCCTAGTTCGTGGGCTACCCAAATCAAAGTTAAAGGATCACAAGGTGTGTGATGCATGTGTAGAAGAAAGCGTACATGTAATCTTTGATAAATCACACCACTTAAGTGGGAAGATTCACATGAAAAGAATGATCAAGACGGAGAGAATTCTAAAGTTCCTGGAAAAGTAATTGATATGGAAAATAGGAAGGGAGATCTGATGAGTCAGGTCAAGGAATCTAATGAAGAAGATGCAGCAGAACCTCCAGCTGATTCAGAGGAACCTGGTTCCTCCATTACAGTTACTGAAGCAGAAAATAGAGTTGCTGATACGGTGCAAGGCACTCCTGATGCTGAGCAGAGAAGTGGCACTCACTCTTCCATGG
Organism: Nicotiana attenuata; assembly: GCF_001879085.1. NCBI lineage: Eukaryota > Viridiplantae > Streptophyta > Magnoliopsida > Solanales > Solanaceae > Nicotiana > Nicotiana attenuata. The sequence goes on from NC_031993.1 coordinate 50,198,843, forward strand.
ATGCGAATGATGGATCACACTTGATGGAATCTGGGTATTCCCACCATGAGATTCAGGTGTTTAACTGGAAGCACAAAAGCTCACATCCTCTCTAGAATTTAATCACCCCTCTTGATTTAGGAATTCAAACTACATCAAAGACAAGAAACATGTTTGTTTTCTCAGCCTTCCTGTCTCAAATTGAGCCCAAAAATATCAAGGAAGTATTGAAAGATGCAGACTGGATTGCTGCTATGCAAGATGTACTCCATTAATTTGAGAGAAACAGTGTGTGGCACCTGGTTCCCCAACCTTTAAATAGAACTGTTATTGGAACTAGGTGGGTGTTCAGAAACAAGCTTGATGAGTTTGAAAATACAACAAGAAACAAGGCCAGGTTGGTGGGTCAAGGCTATAATCAAGAAGAAAGAATTGGCTATTATGAGACTTCTGCTCCAGTTGCACGGATGAAAGCCAATCAGAATTCTTATTTCTTTTGCATCTCATATGGAATTCAAACTGTTCCAAATGGATGTCAAAAGTGTATTTTTGAATGAATATTTGAAGGAAGAGGTCTTTGTCAAACAACCACCTGGTTTTGAATGCCATGAACATCGTGAACATGTATTCAAGCTCGACAAGGAACTCTATGGTTTAATGTCTGCCCCTCATGCATGGTATGAAAGGTTGTCCAGGTTCCTTCTGGAAAATGGTTTTACTAGAGGGAAAATTGACAATACTCTTTTTTTTTTTGAAGAAAAGGGGGAGGAACCTGCTAATTGTGCAAGTCTATGTTGATGATATCATCTTTGGTGCATGAAATGATTCCTAATGTGAGGAGTTCGCCAAGCTTATGGGAAGCGAGAGTATGATGGGAGAACTGAACTTCTTCCTAGGTTTGCAAGTTAAGTAAACCTTTAAGGGAACAATGATCAGTCAGTAGAAATACATTAAAGAGCTTCTAAAGAGGTTTGAGATGGAAAGCTCAAAGACCATTGATACTCCTTGCCACAGCCACTCGCCTGGACATGGACGAACCTGGTTCCCCTGTGAATGAACCATGTATCGGGGCATCATTGGTTCACTCTTGTATCTTATAGCCAGCAGACCTGACATTGTGTTTAGTGTGGGATTATGTGCTAGATTCCAATCAAGCCCAAAAGAATCTCATCTGAAAGCTGCTAAGAGAATTCTGAGGTATCACAAAGGACACGGGACCTGGTCATGTATTATACCTCAGGAGATAATTTTGATTTAATTGGGTATGTTGATGCGGATTATGTTGGTTATTTGGTGGATAGAAAGAGTACATCTGGGATGGAACGTTTTTTGGGATCATGCTTGGTTTCATGGGGTACAAGGAAACAAAACTATGTAGCCCTCTCCACTGCAGAAGCTGAATATGTGGCAGTTGCTTCCTCTTGTGACCAATTGCTGTGGATCAAGCAACAACTGAAACATTTTGGTGTGTTCTCTGACTGTGTGCCACTACTGTGTGACAACACAAGTGCTCTCAACATGGCAAAGAGCCCGGTTAAGCATAAGAGGACAAAGCACATTGATGTGCGATATCATTTCCTCATGGACAATGTTGAAAAGGGTCTCATCTGCATGAAGTTTTACAAAACAAAGGACCAGGTAGCTGATATCTTTACCAAAGTATTGCGAAGAGAACATTTTGAAAAGAATCATCTGGAGTTGGGACTAGTCAAATTGAACTGAGATTTTGGTCCCTCAATAATTGGCTATGAAGGAATAGTAAAGTAAACTACTAAAAAGTATTTTCTGGTAACTTTTAACTCAATTCTATACTGTTACAGGTAAACACACATGGAAGTTATAGGGCAAACAAGAAGCTAATGATAATGCAATATGGTAGAAGAATAAGGCTCATATTTGCAAAAATCAGTCAGGGAACCTGGTTCCCTTGACTCAGGTTAGCAGTTCCTTTTATACTCATACACATTTTAAAGTGCTAAAAGTGCCACATCATTAAAATGTATCCGCCTTTTTTCCCACACTTTTTAAGCCAAATTTCATACTCGTTATAAACCGACCCGCCTTCCCAGTCCGTTGCACCCAATTATAACTGGTCCCTCCTTCCCTCTAAATAACCTCAAAGACATGTCTCTCTCACAACTGTCGACATCAAAGCCATCAAAACTTTCCTCTTCTCTCAAAAACCCTCTTTCTCGTGTCTTTGCTCTCAAAAAGTTACCATGTCTTCTTAAAAACCAGAGTCTTCTAAAGCCACCATTGTCATTCCTACTGTGTCTTCGTCTCACAAAGAACAACAGCCCGAATCTGAGTCTCAACCTTCACCCAGTGAAACCCCCACCTCCGACCAACCACCACCCACTGTCTTTTCTTCGACTCCATCGAGTTATAGTTCTAGGTTACAATAGATTGTAATCTAATGTTGCTCGGTTAGTGAAGTTAAAATCCTATACGAGTGTAGGTCGTGATTTTTAATCCCGTGGGTTGGAAGTTTTTCACGTAAAATACTGTTGTGTTATTTATTTATTATTTTGTGTGTGTTCTGTGGGAATTGATAGAGAACCAAATTCTCTATACAATTTGGTGGACTCTTAGTATACATCATGATGCTTCATCTCAATTGTTAATTTGCGTTACTGCTAATTTCATTTGCTGCCTCATTCTTTCTTTATTCTTCCCTGTATACTTATTTCTTCAATCATTACCCCATCATGAGATGAATATTTTAAAAGTACCTACACATAAAATAAACTTAATTAAGCACAAACAATATACAATTTAACATTAAAGTATCAAAATGTAGGGTATGTAATGCACTAAAAATAATTAATTATAGCCAAACATCAAATTAGACATTATTTTGGACAAAGTTGTTGCCTCGGTTGCCAATTTGAAGACAAAAAGTTCAATTGCCACAGGGGAATTTTGTAAATCTAGTTGAGACGTTATTGGACAAAAGAAAACTACATTTAATAGGTGTTGATGAAACTGATTTTACTTTGAAGAATAGCTACATGGACGCTAACCAAACCTCGTTAAAGAATGGAAAGAAGTTTGTCTTTTGGTCACCTGAGATAGGTTCAGAGACGATATAAAATCGACTTAAATAGTGGACGATTTATCTTGTAATGTAGTGTGGAAGAAGAAGGGGAGCGGAGGCACTGGCGGATTCAGGATTTTAAGATCGTGGGTGCTTACTTTCTTTTAGTATAAAGGTGCGATCAATCACATAATATAAGCGCAAATTATTCGAATGGGGCGATGAAAAAAATATGATTACTATTGTCATTACCAAAAATGACTTCTAGCCACGAGTCACAATAATAATGTTATCATTAAAGAAAAATGACTTCTAGTCATAGCTCACAATTGTGCTTCGACGACTTTTCATATGTTGAAAACGATGAATGATAGCATCATTGCTGACACTTGCAAATATCTTATGCTCTACGTAGCAAACTAAACAACTATTTAAAAATTCATTACCGATATTGTTACGAAGTTCATTTTTGATGTAGTTCATGGATGAGAAAGCTCGTTCCACAGAAGCTGTAACAATAGGAAGAATGAGAGTCAACTTGATAAGCAAATAAACAAGCGGCCAAGTTTGATGCAGATCTGAAAGCCTACCAATGTTTTAACTAGTGGAGGATTCTTTTTCTCCTTTTTCTCTTCTAATTAGTAAATAAGAGGAAATAGAAAAAGGGGAAAAAAGAAAGTAAAAAAGAGGTAAGTGATAAATCAGCGTTGAAAAGGATCAATCTCCCAACCTCAAGTATCCATGCGCACAAACTTTGGCCCCAAACCAAAGCACCCATTAAACTTTTTGGTTAATGAGTGCTTGCTAATATTTTATTTCAGTTTTCATAAAATTTCTATACTAGTATATCAAGTCCCCATTAGAGTCAGTTGGTGCTGCAACACTCAGAACCTTACACGTGGGTCCGCCCCTAAGCGAAGGGGTAAAATGGGTTGGAGTGGTGAGCTACTATGTCACGTGTGTATCCACTTCACCTACTGTGAGTGTCATATGGGATTGAGCGTCTACTTTGAACAACTTTAATGGAGGAGGAATATAATTGAACCATTTAAATAACATTATGGATATTTTTAGACTGATAGTATAACATAGGGCAAACTTGATTCTTTTTGTATAGTAAAGGGACAAATCCCTTTTCCCAACTTCCAATGGCTACTGCAAGTTAGAGAATTTTTTTCCGGTAAAGTCGATGATATCGCACTAATTCTTGAATATTCAGCAGTATGAAAGAGGCAGAATGTGCAACTTGCACAGTCTATTTGCAAAATGTTTTGATTTTCAAAGAAGTTCATAAGTAATTGCTTGGAATGGTGGAAGCCTCGTCTTGCTCACCGGTGTACATGGACCGGGTTGGTGTGGTTTTTATCAAAACCAAACCAACCCAATTATATCGGTTTGGATTGGTTCGATTTTGTCGGATTTTTTGGGTTTTTTGTTGTAAGAATATTATTTGAATTTTACTTTATTAAAGTTATAGATAAAGTTTTGATAAGTGCATATATATTTAGTAAAAATGAAAAAACTCACAAATCATGATCTATTAAAATATTCTTATTGGAGAATTTTTTTTAGTACGTTTTTGAAGTAAACTCTTAACAAATGATATGAATGACCAATTTTTACAAGAAGGAGTTGAACATATTCCTCCTTACAAAATAATTATGAGTGTTTTGGAGTGGACTAAACTTATATTTTTTGGTACTACTAAACTTATTTTCAACTTGAAAAAAGAACTTTTTCTTTTAAAAAAAATTATATATAAGAATAAGAATAGGAGAAATAAAAAGAGAATTAATGACAAGGTGAGAATCGAACTCTCACCCGTAAAGTAAAAAATTAAATAGCTAATCAAATGAGCTATTAAAATTTCCCGGTTAAAAAACAAAAATTAGGACTAAATGTTCAAATATCCAACCAAACTAAGGCCTCATTTATTTTTTTTAAGATTAAGACGTTCGAATCTAAATACACATCTGAATATCAAGATGTGTATTAAGATTAAGACATCTGAATTTGAATACACATCTGAATATATTAAGATGTGTATTAAGATCTGAATACTAAATAATTAAGACTGTTTGATTTTTAACATCTGAATATCATTATTTGAAAATTAATAAACATAAAATTCAAATAAAATACTAACTATCAATAAAATATATACTCCCTCTGTTCCAGTTTATGTGAACCTTTTTCCTTTTTGGTCCGTTCCAAAAAGAATTATCCCTTTCTAAATTTGGAAACAATTTAGCTTAAACTTACAATTCTACCCTTAATGAGAAGCTTTTATAACCACACAAATACTCTGGGCCCCTTTTTGACTTGTTTATGACCATAAAATCCAAAAGTCTTCATTTTTTCTTAAACTCCGTGCCCAGTCAAACAGGTTCACATAAATTGGAACGGATGGAGTAGTTTTTTAAAATATGATAGTTGTTAGTGGTGATGGCTAACGGGTGAATGCCGACTAGAGGCGGTGGTTGGTGGTAGTTTTGATTGATAATGGTGGTTCATGCTAGTAGCTAGTAGTGATTGGTAGTGGTGGCGATTATGATTGAGGATGGTGGTGGTGGGTGGTGGTAGTAGTTGTGACTAAGGAAGGTGGTGGATGGGTGGTGGTAGATTATAATGATGGGCAGTGCCGGCTGTGGTTGTTGATGGTGATGGGGTGGCCAACTCTATCCTCGAAAATAGTATTTCCCCTAAAATTTGCCTCCACGCGGCTCAAACCTAACCAAAAATGACTTAATATCATCAATGGCGGCTATGATTGAGGAAGATGGTGGCGTGGTGGTGGTGGTGGGTGGTGGTGGTGGTGGCATGGTGGTAGTTGATAATGGTAGGCGGTGGTGCGTTAATAATGAATATGTGACAGCATCTTAATGAAATTAAGTCTCTGTTATAGATCTTAATCATACAGACCTATTCACACCCATTAAGTGGTTGTGAAGTAAAAAAAACACACTTAATGAATACGATCTGAATAATTAAGATTCAGACTTTAAAAACAAACGCACTTAATGTCTGAGATCTGAATGATTAAAATTCAGACCTCCATTAAGTGCAAACAAATGGGGCCTAAGATTCTTCGGCTAAAGAATAAAAATTTGGACTAATTTCCTACAGTAAGAAGTTTCCAACCCCTTGCCATTCTAGATGTTCGTTTTTTTGGATAGATAAAATGTGAAAGCATTACGCCGTCAGTGTCCCCTCAAGTTTGAGTTTGGTTTACATGGAAAGGAAAACTATACAAATGTTCTTGCTTTTTATTTGGAGTATTTGAATTTTTGTAGGAGTTGATAGTTACATCGTTGAAAAAATAAAGAGGAGAAAGATAGCAACTCATATTCATTTAAGGGTTAATTTTATAGGCCTCCCTCAGGTTTGGCTTCGTTACCGTCATCTCTCTTGTGGTTTATAATATTACGATATTAATTGTTTAAAAAGATATTTGAAAAATTAATTAAAGAGAAGAGTATATTAAAAAGGGGTAAATTAGTCATATTATAAGTTTTAGGAATTAATAATAAATGGGTCTAGAGAATTGTTACAACAAAATTAAAATAAGGGAGATAGGTGTATTATCGTAAATTACCAGGGAAGTAACGGTTATGAAGCCAAACCTCAGGGGAGGTCTATGAAATTAACCGTTCATTTAAACTTAAAATAAGAGCAAGACTACATGGTTTTTTTCCGTAATACTCCCTCCGTTCCAGTTTATGTAAACCTATTTCCTTTTTGGTTCGTTCCAAAAAGAATGATCCCTTTCTAAATTTGGTAACTATTTAGCTTAAACTTACAATTCTACTCTTACTGAGAAGCTTTTATAATCACACAAATACTCTGGGCCCCTTTTTGAATTGTTTAGGACCACAAATTCCAAAAGTCTTCATTTTTTCTTAAACTCTGTGCCCAGTCAAACAGATTCACATAAATTGAAACGGGGGGTAATATTTTGGGTTGACAATTGGCTTGTGAATACTATAGTGGAAGAGGCAGAGCAATAACTATTAATTATAACTCAAATTACCAATATATATTTTTCCTTTTATCTTATGCAACGAATTTGTGCATTCCCCTACCTAGAATTAGATATTTAATTCTCGAATCTGAAACCTCTCACAATACTCCCTCCGGTCCAAAATAAGTAATTTTCTGACCTTTTTTTTGTGGTCTAAAATAAGTGATTTTTCCAGATTTCAAGGATGAATTAATTATTATTTTTCTACATTGTCCTTGAAGTAAATAGTGTTGGAATATGTGTTAGGAGTGTTTATGTGAGATAGTAAAGGTTAATATGGTCAATTCTATTAGTAATTAATGCTAAAAGGTGTGTGAAAACATCCAAAAAAATCACTTATTTTGAACCCGGGGGAGTACAATTCTCGTTGGATGTCAAAATTTGTACTGACTGGACTTGTCATCAAAGTTTGTGTATTTATTGGGTTACAACTTTTATGCATACAAAACTAAGTTCTTTACACACTATTTTTAAAAGTTATTCGAAAAAGGTTAAGGTGAGCTAGAGATAATGCGTCTTTTTCGCTAGTTGGAAAAAGCTGTTGAGAAAAACAAGGCATAGCAAAAAGGAAAGTTGAAACAGATTAACAACATGCATACACACTAGAACAATACATGCAAACAATAAACAGAGTTTAATCCCTTTGGCATTTTCTGATCTTAGGAATATCTCTCGCACTAACGTTCTCCTTTTTGAACTTTACCACTCAACCTCATTTGGATTTTGCTCAGAATCCAAGATCTTGATTGATTTGCTCAATAAACTTGTCCCTTTTCATTTTGACAGAGTCAAAATCTTTTCCTTTTTTCTTCTTCTCCTAAACAAGTTGATAAAACCATTTCTTTTGCACAATAACAGCAACAAAAATTAAGTCACGTTTCAATCCTAAACTAATTGGTCATGATATCAAATTACTTGGGGTCGGTTATATCAGATCAATGTTTATATTCTTTGAACCAGTATTCAATATTATTGTCATAAAACGGAACCTTTTTTTTTTCAACCATCTCAAGAAATTGAGTACCTAAAGATTCAGCAAAAATGGGAGGTTGTTTCAGCAAGAACAAATATGGACAACCAGATGGTAAAAGGTATAGGCCAAGAAGAGGAGCAAATGCTGCATATCAACATTATCAACATCCAGTTTATTATCATCAAAACTATCAAAGACCACCTCAAGCAAGGCCCTATAAGCCCCGTGCACAACAACAACAACAGGTACACCAAAATCCTGTGAAAAATTCACAATCCCATATTCAAGAACAAAGAATAGAACAAGATACCATTTTAGGGAAGCCATTTGAGGATATTAAAGCACATTACACACTTGGGCAAGAATTAGGTAGGGGTCAATATGGAGTGATTTACTATTGTACTGAGATTTCAACTGGACAGCCTTATGCTTGCAAGTCAATAATGAAGAGGAAACTTGTGAATAAGAAAGATAAGGAGGATATTAAGAGGGAGATTCAAATTATGCAGCATTTGAGTGGACAACCAAATATAGTTGAATTCAAGGGTGCATATGAGGACAAGTATTCAGTGCACCTTGTTATGGAACTTTGTGCTGGAGGGGAGTTGTTTGATAGAATTATTGCCAGGGGATATTACTCTGAGAAGGATGCTGCTGATATTATCAGACAGATTGTGAATGTTGTTTACATTTGCCATTTTATGGGTGTTATGCATAGGGATCTCAAGCCTGAGAATTTCTTATTGACTAGTAAGGATGAAAGTGCAATGTTAAAAGCAACTGATTTTGGACTTTCTGTCTTCATTGAAGAAGGTGATATTCTTGATTCAAGTTATATAAATATTTTTACACAACTAAATGTTATATGGATATGTATTTAAGTGCTATTCATGAAAAAGAGTGGAATACATTTGCTGCAGTTTGCTCTCCTGGTTCTTATATACTGAAGAGGAATGTTTGTACTGTAATCATGTATCAATCACTACAGAATGCTTGTAAAATCAGAGTTTTATCATTCTCCTAACTTGCGGCTTTTGTAGATAGGATTCATATTTATGTTTTAATTTATTTATTGATTTCAGGTAAGGTTTATCGCGATATAGTTGGTAGTGCATACTATGTAGCTCCTGAAGTATTGAGGCGTAGTTATGGAAAGGAAGCGGATGTATGGAGTGCAGGTGTTATTTTGTATATTCTACTTAGTGGTGTACCTCCATTTTGGGATGGTAAGGACAGAGATAGAAGCATAATTAGATGCTGTAATTGGTGTTATTTTCTGCACTTCTCTTTTAACATGTCTTTCCAAATCTTTTCAGAAACTGAAAAGGGAATATTCCATGCTATACTAAAAGGAGAAATTGACTTCCAGAGTGATCCATGGCCATCCATATCAAATAGTGCCAAGGACCTTGTTCGAAAAATGTTAACACAGGATGCAAAAAACAGAATCACATCAGCAGAAGTTCTTGGTATCTCTCTCTCTCTCTCTCTCTCTCTCTCTCTCTCTCTCTCTGATTTTGTGTAATCAAAGGTTACAACATGATCTTCTCATTTTATATAGTACTTTATCAATGTGGTTTTATATAGTCACGGAGAGAAACATGGGTATTTTTGTATATGCAATTAAAGATAAGCTAGAGTTGTGTTTAGCTTTTCCATAGGAGTTCATGTTTGGCACTTATTAGACAATACTTCATGTTTTCTTCACAAAACATAGGATAACAATCTACTACTCACTCTGTTTCAATTTATGCGTCTTAATTTCCTCTTTAGTCTATTTAGAAAAGAATGCCATTTTTTGTATTTAGTACTAACTCTTTAATTCCAATATCTCACATGGCATGTTTAAGACGACATGATTCGTAGGGCATTTTAGTACATTAATCTTTACTTTAAGACCACAAGATTCAAACTAGTTTCATGCTGATTTCTTTTGACGGAAGCTTCTACGAAGAGTGAGTTGTTTTAACATTTATGTGACCAATATGATGATGACAAGAAAGAACAAGGGGTTGTTTCATTACCAGTAGGAGGTGATAGCTTTGTTGTTTCTCATATGAATAAAAGTGAAAGACGAATTTAGAGTTAAAATATTAACTCTATTTATCATGTCCAAAGAAAAGCTTGTTGTTTGGTCTTTCGTTGGCTGTATCTAATATAAAGGCCATATTTGATCCATTCCACTATTGGATTTTCAGTTACTTTAAGAACATTATGCTTATGTTGCATCACTAGTAGCCAAATACTTGTCTCTTCAGATTCCTTTTTGGTTAATCAAAGTTTTAAAATGTGGATAAAAGTGCATCGAGGTGTTCTTACACTTTATCGTATGTTATGATGCATTAGTGAGTATATCTTGCCTTTTCAGTGTCTTCCTATTGCTTTCCATTTTGACTTGCTTATCAGGTTTCTTAGTCTTCTTGATATTTGATTTTTTTCACTTGATTGGATCTTGTTTAGTATGCTGGAACTAAACTATGTGTCCTTCTTAATATACTTTGCGCTTGCTTCTACAGAACATCCATGGCTTCGAAGTGGAGAAGCATCAGATAAGCCTATAGACAGTGCAGTCCTCTCCAGAATGAAGCAGTTCAGGGCAATGAACAAGCTCAAGAAACTCGCATTGAAGGTAGAATTTGATATAGCAACTATTATTTCTACATGCCAAGTGGTTAAATGTTGTCTGAAGATTGTCGTCAATTAGAATGTCTCTTTGACCTTCATTAGTATTTCTTCAGCAGTAAAAGTGAGATGTCGCATTTTCTAGGGTCTTGATCTAGAAAGTATAACTACAATCAAGCTGATGTTTCATTTCTTTAAGAAAGTTGTCACAGAATTGGTTAAAATTTGCTATACTGAATAAGAAACCGTCCAACATCAACTAATTCGTTCTTTAACAAGATGTTTTTGGGGGTTGAGCGAGGTCTTTGTTGATGTATTCTTTTCCATCGCAGTTTCTTGTCGTTGACTAACACGTAATTGGATACCTAACAAGGCAATGAAAGATGCTGTAGCCTGTAGATATCAGCAGTTTCCATTTTCCCTGATGGTTTTCAAATTTCAACCTCCTGATATTCTGTTTTGGAATTCCCCAGGTCATTGCAGAAAATTTATCTGAAGAAGAAATTAAGGGTCTGAAAGCTATGTTTGCGAACATGGATACAGACAATAGTGGGACAATCACTTACGAAGAATTAAAATCAGGATTGGCTCGCCTTGGATCAAAGCTTTCAGAGGCTGAAGTTAAGCAACTTATGGAAGCTGTAAGTTTGATGCATTTGACTAGATTTATCTGTTTATTTTGGCTTCCTGACAGCTTTATTATCCTATTTATCCTTTTTTTCGTTCTATATTTCAGGCTGATGTGGATGGAAATGGAACGATTGACTACATCGAGTTTGTTACTGCAACAATGCATAGACATCGGCTTGAAAGGGATGACCATCTGTTTAAAGCTTTTCAGTTTTTTGACACGGACCATAGCGGGTGAGTCCACAAAGTGATTTTCAGTGTTTATGGTTTCCAGTGAAGTGTAGCTTATACTAAATCTTGGTTGTATAGCATAATTTTGTCCAGATGCCAATATGGATTAGTTATGATAACTTTAGCAGGAGGCAAATGAAAAGCAGATTTCAGCGTTGTTGTTATTGAGTGTTTATATTATGATGAATCGATGGGAGTCGTTCCCCTGCATGTGGTTCATGAGTAGTTGATTGCATGCATTGGTTAGCATTCATAGTTATAGGCTATGGAATCTCAAACTGTTAAATGTGCATATTAATCATCCTCCTTAATCATCAGCTAGCCTCCATAAGTAATTTTGACATATTGAGCCCTCTCTGGTGCATTTTGGCAGTTTTCTATTGCTTTGTAAAAAAATCTTCTCCCAAAATATTCATGATTTTCTTTCCTCGGCAAATGAAGTTTCTATAGCTAAATAGCGTGACCGTAGATGGTCTGTTTCATGAATAAAAAGTTAATCCCATATAAGGAAACCTTATTCTACGGATTTGGTAGGATCTGTCTTAGACATTATCTTTTCACATATCATTCCTTTGAGATGTTTACTTGTTTATTTTTTGTGAATGTGGTTCAGCTTCATAACAAAAGATGAATTGGAAAGTGCTATGAAAGAGTACGGTATGGGTGATGAGGCCACCATAAAGGAAATTATAGCAGAGGTGGACACAGATCATGTAAGTAGTTTCAGATGCAATATTTAACATTTGTAGCTCTACTATGATACTGGATTTTACCTATACTCTTTCACTTAAACAGGACGGTAGGATCAATTATGAGGAGTTCTGCGCGATGATGAGGAGCGGAACACAACCACAAGAGAAAATAATTTAGTTCCTTCAAACAGTAACCTTGCATGCAAGAGAAGATTCAGAAAAGGCGGCAGAGGTATTCTTGATGTACTTGTTACACCTGATATCTCCAATATTTTTTGACTTGCTTTGACAACTTTGGAAAGCAGTGGAATGAAGGAAGCATTTTGGTGTACATCCAATTTAAAGCAGAATATCTAATAAAATTCATTTATTTATAATGTATATTCCTTCCATCCTAAAAAGAATGAAAATATTACTGCTGTCTGAAAAGTAGTCTTGGTTCTTTGCCATTTTCTTTACATACGGCCTGGCCCTTTTGTCCACAGCTAATCGGTGGTCCACCAACACCAATCCCTTGTTGTTCAATTATGTTCCTCTAGTCGCTTCATGGGTGTGCAATATAAGAAACTACTATTCTCAGAGCTAAATCTTTTGTAGCACTACGCTTATACCGTATCGGGCTGCACCAAAAGTAACAAGAGCATCATTACTAGGTACAATTGATTACATATGAAAATTGGTGGACATGTCCATATCTCTATTGGAGACAATAATGTATATATGTCATTAGGAAAAATTCCTTCAATTTTCTTTATAACCACGCGCTAGTTGTAGATTAAGAAAAAGGTTTTAATTAATGGCATTATTAAGAAGATATAAGTTAATAACAGGCGACATGAACTCTTTTTTCCAAAATACAATTATCTTAAAAATTGATTGTAAAAGCTTGGACTCACCCTATCTAGTGGGCGGGGCGGGTTTGAGATCATGCGGGTGCGGGGCAATGGGCGGTGCGGGTTTGAGATCATGTGGGTGCGAGGCAGGTGCAGATGAATGCCAGGCGGGGCGGGTTTGAACATTCTTTTAAAAACTAAAAGCGGTTGCGGGTTGATAATCATGTGAGGCGGGTTCATCAATTTCAAGCAAATTCTTTACTGAGTGTACAGACTGTTGAAGCATTTATTCTTATACTTTTCCCTAAAAAGAGATTTTGGATGTTTAATATTTTAAGGTTGTGGTTATTAGGGGTTTTGACATGGTATAACAACATACTCATATAATTGGAAGAAAATAGCCCTAGTTATAGATATTGCATCAAATAGCCAATAAATGTATATCACAATAATAATATGTATATCACAACTTTTTTTTCTTCTTTGTCTATACCACCATGTATATTAAAATTTTATTTTCATTATTTGTATATAAATAATATTATTCTTTGTATATTAATAATATAAAATTATATATATAGTTATTGATGCCTTTTCTATCAATATATATCACAATAAAAATATTGTATTATTTGTATCGCACATCGGACATATGTATACCAAAATAGATATCATAAGTTGATTTTTCTTCTTTGTGTACATCAAAAATTAATTTTCTTTGTATACTAAAATATTATTTACTCCCACAATTATATTTATTATTTTTATATTTTAAAATTTGCTTGAACATGCTATATCAAAAATTTATTTTTTCTTTTTTGATCAATAACTAATAATTATATTATTTGTATATCATAGTGTATAACATAATAATAATGTGTATATCAAAAAAAATTATTAAAATTTTGTTTTCCTTCTTTGTATAACACATTTCAGATTGAAAACTCAAGTTCAAGACGACTCCACAAGTGTATCCCCTATTGTAACCCGTGTATATCTCTATGTATATCAGTGATATGTCATGTATATTATGTGTATCTGTGTATTTCCATAAAAATTTGTGTTATATATACGATATACAATGTGATATACACGGGCGTCCGTAAAAAAATTATGTTGTATACCGATATACAAAGTGATATACACAGACGTCCTTATAAACTTGTGTGTGATATACACTGATGTACACGATATACAACGTGATATACACATGTCGCAGTTTGATTTTTAGGTCTGATTTTTTGCCTGAAACCAGTCTAAATCACTTCTATTCTTGCTCAAATTTTGTATATAGCCTCGTTTAGGTATTTTCAACCAATTTCAATCACACCCACTCATTCAATCCAACTAAAAAAAAAGAAGAGAGAAGAAAAATAAAGTTGAAATATATTTTTTCTCTCTTCATATAAATTAAAATTAATATTAAAAAAACTGGCCGAAATCGGTCGGTTATTCCAGTTAGTCATTATGAAACATCGACCGACTTTGGTCGGTAATTTTATATTTTTAATAAAATCGACCGAGATCAGTTGGTTATTTTCGCTCGAAAATGCAATGAAAGATGTAGACCCTGGTTTGGTTCTCAAATAGTGCATTTTTTAATTGCACAATTAAAAATATCGACCGACTTCGGTCGGTTTTTTCGGCAGATTTTTTCTTTTTGGGTCGTTTGTGAAAATTAATTGACCTATCGAAATGGATGGGAAATTGCGACCGACTTTGGTCGCTATATGTTACCGCTAATTTCGACAGACTAAAGTCGGTCGAAAATCGGTCAGGCTTTTCAGTTTTCCAATCGATTTCGGTTGGTAATTCTGGACGGTTTTAGGCAGTTTTCTAGTAGTGAAAACTTCGGACGAACTTGCTCGCAAAGAGCGTATAGAAGAAAGCCGAAGTTTTTCGTTAGGCGGGACGGGGCGGGGCGGGTTCATGCGGGGTGGGTTGAAAAAAAAATTTTGTTATGCGGGTTAAATTTAAACTTGTACCGCAACCGCCTGCCCCGCCCCACCACCATCTCTAAACGCGCCTATGCAGTGGTGCGTGCCCCCTCCGATATTCTGTCCTTCAAACTTCAATTGAGTTTGAAGTTTTCTAATACTTGGGATGAACAAGAATTGCGCTTTGAATTTCATTATAGTTTATTTTTCGTTACAAGTGGATTAAATAATCTTAATTATTTTTCTTTGTTCTTAGATAGAATAGACAAATAGTTTATCAGTTAAAAAAACCAAAAACAATGATGCCCACCCGTGGTGGATAGGCAATTTGGGTGTGTTGCTATGACTTGATAGGTTTCAACTCCATTGTTTGTTGCTAATGCACCCATAGTGGGTGAGTTTGTAAAGTCACCTTCTTTAATCAAGTTCATGGCTAACACACCCTTGTTGGGTGTTTTCTCAAGGTACCACATTGTGGTACCACAGTCAGTAAAGTGTTCACCTTAATATAAGTCAAGGAATTATTGATTATCCGGTGTGGTAGTTTCAGCCGTAGAATCGAATTTGAAAAAGGTAAAATGAATGTGTGGTTTAGCGGATTCCTTTTTTGTCCTATTACATTATTTAAAAGTCTGTAGGAATACACTTAGTAAATATTTTGTCACTTATTTAATGTAATTCCCTATTTCCTTACTAACTAATGGTTTTATTTGAAGGGTGAAGTTTATTGTATTGCAATGTTTCTTTCATCTACGCCTTCTTTTTTAACAATATCTTTTATTTTTCTTACGATTATGCACTCTGAATGTTAGGATCGAAATAAATCAGGTGTCGTGTGAAAGCTAGTAAAGCAAACCTTGAACGACGATAAATCAAACAATAAAAGAGAAATATACCAAAAGAAATACAAATATTTAACGTGGTTTGGTCAATTGACCTACATCCAAAGCGGAGATGAGCAATCCACTATAATAAATGAGTATACAAAATATCGAGAGAACAACCTCACGAAGAGGCAAACATAATTGACACACTAACACTTGTCCCGTAAGGTTCTCCCCTTAAACACGATACTCAAACCCCATATGACTACATTGTGGATGCTACTGAATGAGAAGGAAGGATCCTCAATTTATAGAAGTCTAAATCTTTTCCTACAAGAAAAATGACTAGCCAAATATGGGAGATTTATAATTCGGCAAAGGGCTAAATATACCCATGTACTATAAGAAAATATTTAAATATACCCTTCTTTATACTTTGGGTCCAAGTATATCCCTGTCGTAATATTATTGGTTCAAATATATCCTTCTTTTGTTAAGTTTGTCCAAAGTGGACATCCAATCCTACGTGACACTGATATTTGATGAGGTGGATGCCACATGCCATGCCACCTCAGCGACCCTAATCCATATATAAAAGACTAAAATTTGAAATACAATATTTTCATGGTAGTCGAATGGAGGCAATGGTGGTGGAGGGAAAGGCAATTTTAGTGGTGGAAAAAAAATAAAAGGGAGGGGGAAAATGAGTTAGGGGCGCTGAAGTGGCAAGCCATGTGACATCCACCTCATCAAATGTCAGTACCACGTAGGATTGGATGTCCACTTTGGACAAACTTAACGAAAAATAGGTATATTTGAATCAGTAGTATAACGACAGGGGTATATATGGACTCAAAGTATAACGAGGGGTACAATTAAACTTTTTCTGATAGTACAGGGGTATATTTAGCCTTTTTCCGTTTATAATTTTCTTCTACAAAAAGAAAAATCCAATATAGTAAATATAGGAAAACCAAATATGATAAGAAAATCAGGGCAAACACCTAACACTGAATACGTATATAAGAATCATCTTTAAACGAAGGAATATCCAAATTTTGTAGTCCATGCAAAAAGAAAACAGGTAAAATTATTGAGCTATGAATTTTTGCCCTTTTGTTTTAGCGTACGATTATAAATGATTGTGTTCATAAGTCGTAGGAAAGCATAAGCGAGAAAGGTTCATAGTGCAGCCAATGAAGATGTGGAAGAGACGACGAGAATAACTCATGGTATTGACGAGTGGGTCTCTGCTACCAGGACAGAGAAAGGGACAACGACCATTGCTAATTTTTCTTTATTTTTCATGTCTGCTTTCAGCTTGGACAAAGTTGATTTATGATAATTTTTGTATCAAATTACACATGATATTGTTACTGAACATTTGTAGTAAACATGCACAATCGAATAAAAGAATAATAGGCTTATCGAAACAATTATGGTTAAACACGTTTTTTTTTTACCCTGTATCGTTGTGAAAAAAATAATAATTTTAATTAATAAGCAAGTATACATTTATGAAGATAAAACAATAAATGCAGATTCAACTTTGTCTTCTTACTTCATAGACAGTTTATTAGTAAAAAATTTAAAAACAAATTGCGTCCCCCCATGGCAGATGGGCACGCCGCAACGGTCGTGGGATCGGGTTGCACGCCGCAACGGATATTGATACTACTATTTGGGGTCGGGTTGTACACCGCAATGATATTTATATATATTTGTGGATCGGATTGCGCGTCGCAATGGAGGAGACTTGTTATTGAGATATAATTGTTGATCGGTTTGCGTGCCGCAACAGAGTATGATGTGCAGTAACCGTAGATGTTGTAGAATTTATTCTAGTACTATAATGTGAGATTTTAGAACATGTTATTCTGGGGCCCTCTGATAGTTGACTTTCGGGTCTGTCAATATGAGTTTACTACCTTATCTATTTTCTCTTGTTTTATGTTATTATCATTATTCGTACAGGTTTATTGTGAGTATCTTGTCATAGCCTCGTTACTACTTCGTCGAAGTTACTGTCACAACCCAAACTGGAGGGCCATGACTGGCATCCGGGCCATACCTGCCGAGCACTAATGTACATTTTATCTAACCTTTCTTATTATCTATAAGGGCCGACGAGATCAATATAAATGGTAGACATGAATTATGAACAACCAACAATTACAGATAATGGGATGGTTATACATAACGTGGGCCGGCAAGGTTGTCATGAAGCTATATATAAGGTACGAGATGACAAGCTGCCATGAGAGACTATACAACAAAAATCAGCCGACAAGGATATCCAAACTATACATGAGTCGACACCTATCTATGAACCTCTAAATGAACATAAGTGCTACAACATTGCCGGAACAGGGCCCCGACATACCCATAATGTCTATGACAAAAGTGCATAACAAGACCACGTCAAGTCCGGAGAAGGGATCTCGCCAATAACCGCTAAACTGGATAGCCTACTGTGGTGAGGGCGACTGACATAAAATGCATGATATATATATATATATATATATATATATATATATATATATATATATATATATACATACTTGTAAAAACAAACACCTCTGTGGGCATCATCATCATCATATTATACCTGGTCATAATAGGCTCGGTAGAATCGTACTCGGTCACGCGGAGCTCGGTAAAATCCAACTGATCAGTGGTTGCACAATAGGTGTCGTACCCGGCTGACTATAGCGCGACTCGGTAGAGTAAAATAGGTACATATATATTATGCATGCTGGACTCATTGGAATCACATTCTGAACCTTTCGGAGCAACTTAAGGTCGGTAACCTTCGTACACGTTGTTACAACTAACTCTTCGTCATGGATCTTACATGAATAAGGAAGTACCAACAACATTGATAAGAGAAGTAACATTAACATCAATCGTTCCATAAGAAGGGAAACAATATAAGTACTGCTAGCTTCTAAGAGTGGAGTATCTTTGGAAGCTCGTTCATTATATTATGTATAATCGTAGTCGTGCAAAATAAGGAAAGGGATAGCCTCACATACCTTGTATATTCTAGAATGTGCAAGTGACTTGCTTCTTGCTTTGCTTCATTTTAATATTACCCAAGTGATGTCACTTGGATGATGCAAGCATTATTGGTACAAAGGCATTCCCCATAAAGTGACTGCTGCACTGTTTGCCTCGTTGCGTGTGTGTAGAGGAACAGTTGCAGCAGCTTTACAGCTGTGGAGAGTTGACTTGGTATAGTCAGCAAGGGAACTGATGTCCATCTGTTCCCTCTGTCGTTTCTTTGACTTTGAATTGTTGAGACATGTCCCCGACTTGAGACTTGTTGTTCTTGAGCACTTGAGGATGTGGAACAAGTTCCCCATCTGGTTCTTCAAGTTTGTTAGATCATCAAAACATAGCATGCCACATAACCTATCATAAACGGTCAAATCTTGAGGGCATTCAGGAGTCATTATCCTGTGAGCTTACTGCTTGGATGAGTGCCATGAGCAGTGCAACAGGCAATGCAGTTGAATTGAAGAAAAACCTATCTAGAGTGTACAACAGACACTGTCAGGCAAAGATTACAGGAGAAATACTGGAGATCGTAGCTGGAGCAGATACCTTGGTTTAAGCACATTTCTTATTCTCCCAATGATCGCGCTTCTCGCTTGGTACTCTTTTGTGGGTGATTAATGTCTCTTTAAAGACAATAAACATGTTTAACCAAAAAATAGATTTTTAGTCAAAGCTAGAAATTAGAAGAATCGGGTTACTGATAATCGGAAAAGTAAATAAAGAAAGAAATTTTAGAATAGCCAAGTATGAAAGCTGGTAAATCAGAGTATATTTCAATAGTCACTTGTCCCTCCAGTGATTACATATTTCTCCTTTTATAGGTCCCTTTGGAAATCTTTGGGAATGCACGTTATGCCTAAGTCATAATGAGGTTATTATGAGTGATTAATGACATTAAATGCTACGTTACATAATCATTACATTGAATGTATATATTCCTTAACGGCTCCAGCATTTAATATCCTTTAAATGCCGTATTTGCATCTTTTTCTTTAGCCAGGTTCATTCTTCTCATTGGTCGTATGTAAATAAGCTTAAACAGGAATGGGGCGCTGAGCCTCTCATCTCGTGCCTCTTTCTACCCGTACCTGTTTGTAACTCTTGAACCGTGGCAAATCACAACTCATTATCCGTTCCACGTGTCAGCACACGTCATCATGTATATATGAATACAAATTTTCCCCAATACAGATAGTCCCCCCACTTTCCATTCATTCATCAGTTCGAATATTTGGGAAGTGGAATTCATTAAAGGAGAATTTTTGTCACCATTAATGCTCTGACAGAGTTGACGCTTCAATTGTCACTTCCTTTTAATGCACTAGACACGTGTCATTCTCTTATTGGTCGTACTATTTTGCAGCACTTTTTTAGGCTTTCTTTTCGGCTTCACTTTTCACGAAGTATCAGTTATCATTATTATGGTTCTTCCATCATCGTACTTTTTCTCTTTGCCAGTTATCCATTAGTATAAATATTACTTCTCTTCTTGTCTTGTTTCACATAAAGCGTATCAAACACTCTAATCTTTCGAAATCTCCTTATTATTTTCTGCTCCACTTCAGCCCTCTCTGCCATGGCTTCATCAAATCCTAACCCTAAGAGAACCCCCATTCTGGATAGCTTCCCCAATGCTCCGATTAGACACAGAAGAGGAGGTAGACTCCGTAGCCTTGGATCTGTTCGTGGTAGTACGTCAACTCCTTCTTCTAGCTCTGGTCCCTCTTCTGGGACTGGGGGTTCACATTCTCAGAGGAGTTCTTCTCGTAATAAAGAATCTTCTGAGCCACTTCGTGAGCCTTTGGTTGAGGAAATAATCCCCTCTGAAATTTCCTTTCATCATGATAGAGAGTCTCTTAGAACTCAAGTTGCTTCTTTAGATCATGCCGATCCCTTTCCTACTCAAATCACAGAAGTTTTAGCTCTCATAGTTCGTAAGGACTGTCATTGGAGTGACGATTTTCCAATTATCATACCTAACTCAAATCAAAGGATCACATCTTACTTAATAGGATTCTCCTTTGTTTACACATACCCCTTTACTCTAGGGTTTAAACCGGCCATTGACCCGGTCATTCTAGATTTTTGTCGTTTTTTCGATGTATGTTTGGGTCAAATTGGTCCGATTGTGTGGAGAGCTGTCGCCTGTTTGAGGCACCTTGCTAACATGGCAGACGTTGAATTCACTTTACCCCACCTAATTCATCTTTACTCCCCTAGGCTTTTCCGAAACGGCGTGTTTGGTTTAGCAGCCAGGAGTAAGAGGGTCTTAGTGAGTCCCGAGGATGATAAAGACCGTGGCTGGTATGCCCAGTTTGTTGCTGCTCCCACTGTTGGTTTAGTGGGTGAAAAAGAACATTCGCTTCCCTGAGAAGTGGAATTTTGCACGTAAGTGTTAAATTCTTCTCATGCCTTTTTATTCCTAGGGCTTATTTTTCTTAATCTTGCTTCTTTTTCTTTTCAGCAACCATGGGTGTTGTGGAATCTGTGCCCAACTTCCGTGGTTGGGTAGAAAAGTTACTGAAGATTGCCCCAATGGAGGGTAGATCATGGAAAACTCTTTCCAACCGTTATGGTTGGAAAGTAAAAACTCATGGTAAGGATTTCTACTTTTACCTTATCTATTTAAGTATTTTTGTTGTTCTAACTTCCAACCTTCTTTCTATCAGGTTTTGTCATTCGAGGAATTACTCCAAAGGCCATCTTGTTGTCCCGTGATTCCTTAAGTGCTCGCACCTCTTCAGATCAAGATATATTCTTGGGATCTTCAGTTCAAGATATATTCTTGGAATCTGTAAAGAGAAAATCCGCTGAAGAAGATGACTCTGAAGAAGAAGACGAGGGTTCTCTGGTGTCAAGACCAAGAGTCAGGAGATGTAACGTCTTTGAAAATGAGGCTGATGTCTCCCCTCACTTATCTCTTTCCGAACCTGTTATTACTCCGGTGATCATCCCTGATGATGATATTTCTCCTCATCCTGACACTCATGAATCTATAAATCAGCTTTTTATCAGTGGTTTCGATAGTGGGTCTTTAGGACCAGTTCTAAATGAACTTCCTTTGTCTTCTTTTACCTCTTCCGTTCCTGTGATTGCTTCTTTACCTTCATCAACTACTACTTCCGTACCTTCCTCCATTATTTTTACCCCTTCCACTGCTCCTTCTTCAGTAACTCCTCCCCCCATTGTCCACCGTACAGAAGTGGGCTCTTCGAGTAGGGGTTCTGCTATGAGGAGCGTGATCATTGAGGTTCCTGCCAACAACAGTCTTTTAAGAAAGTCCGGGCAAGCTGATACTTGGCTCGAGCCTCTGATTGGCCCCATTGAGAAGGCTAAACTTGAAAGCCATAGTAATATGACCCTCATGAATGATATAGTTCATGCGACTTTGAAGGTATTTTTCTGGTCTTTTATTTTATTAAGACTTTTGACTTCGGGAGTCCTAACCTTACTTCCCCCTCTTTTTTTGTTTGTGTAGGCCAATCTTATCGGTACTGAACTAATGACCCGAGTCTCTCTTTTGGAAAAACTGGCTCGTGACTTGGAAAAGACTGCTCATGATGCAGAAGAAGCTGCCCGTGGTTCTCAATTGGAGGCAAACAACTGGAAGGGCCAATTTGAAAGTGTACAAATCGATATGGAGAACTTGGAAAAGAGGAAAAATACCTTGGAGAAACAAGTTCAAACACTAACCTCCGAGCTGGCAATGATTAAAGCTATTCAAGCCAAGCTGAGAAGGAAAAAAGACGCCTTGAATCTTCCTTTTCGGAACAGCTGTCCAAGGTCAACGAGGAAAATAGGGCTCTAAAGACTTTGCTAGCTCAGAAAGAAATGCATGCGGGGGAATTAGCACAAAACCTTTCACGGGTACAAGAAGAACTGCGAGTTTCTGTAGATAAGGTTCATGCTCTAGAGAGTTCTCATACCACCCTTCAGTCATCTTATAGTTCTGTCTTAGCTAAAAACGAAGAACTTAAGAATGAAGTTGCTGCTTGGGAGAGAGATTATGAACTTCTTGAAGAGTCAACCAATGTTGAGGTGAGCTGGACCTTTTTAAAGTCTCGTCGTGACACCTTGGTAGAAATGAGCCAAGAAAATTCAACCTGGAGTCTGAATTAGCCAAGGTGAACGAGGCTATTGAACGAGCACAACAACCACAAGATTTTTCATCTCCTAAGGCTGGAACTTCTGTGAGTAAAACTCTTTTGGCTGAGACTGCCGTAGTTGAAGTCCCCGTGACTGTTGAAATTGCCACGAATGTCACACCTTCCTCAATTTCATCCGTGCCTCTTACTGCTGGTCAAGTCGAAACTTCATCTATTGATACTCCAATGGTTGAAAATCAAACTGCTTCTGTTGGCGATGTTGTTCCAGTTCAGCCCGCTGATGATCCTTCTTCAGTCCTTTCCTCTTAGAGACAAATAAATTTACATCTGTTTTTAAATTCCCTTTTTGCAGGTATCTATTTGGAAAAGTGTGTTTAAAGCTCTTGGACTCATTTGAAAGTTTTTGTAATCAAACCCTTGGCTATCACTTGAGGGTTGATTTTTAGAAGTACAAGTCCCCAAGTCTTGTTATGGGGCATTTTGTATAAACAATTCGATGACTAAGTTTATACTTTAGTCTTTAGTTTTTAAATATTAAGAAACTTTTATTATCATTGAACTTCCGTCTGTTCTATCCTTGCCTTTTTATTTTCAAGGACTTAAAGGATAGTCTGCATTTTTGTTCTTTGAAAAATGCTTCTGTTAACCCCATGACTAAATAACATGAGTTTTATAAAAGAGGGCCCTTTTATATTTTGACACTTAATGAAGAAGACGTCTCAACTTCATAATGGTGTTATCATACGATAAAAGAAATAGGAACACACATGTTTTTTGCAATAACTTTGACAAGTTTTTATTTCTGAACTTTGACAAGTTTTGAGTAATACTTTACATGTATTTGAATTACATCTATAACTTTCTCGCAATTGTTTTCCTTGTAACAGATTTATACAAAAGAAGAACAATAGATACGGGGTTTTTCCTTATAACCCGTTTTAGTACATAGTCCTTTTAGCTCCAGAACATTAGGAAGAGTCTGAGAGATGACTCCATTGTTCTTATGGGAAAGAATACTATGATGATGCCATTGTTCTCATGGGAAAGAATACTATGATGAATGCCATGACTTCGTAACTTTCACTCCGTACTTGATTTTTCTAGGCTTGATTTTTTAAATCTTCTTTGCCTTTTTAATACATGTGACTGTATATACTATGTAGTCCCCCAAGTGTTTGAGTGTTGAATTATAAAGCCTCGAGCACTTAGTAGTTTCCTTCACCTGGTCCTTTTCCTGAAAAGGAAATACATACGGGACTCGGGGGTGCGATTATAGATGAAGACTGCTTAACCCGTATATACTTCTATCAGAATAATTGTAACCATGGGCTAGGAATTTTAGTTTATTCCATTTTGCCTTACAGGTCGTGACTCATCATTTAGTACGGGTTAGCGTTTTGCCTATCATCTAAAATCGTTAGTAAAATTTTAACAATTCAAAAAATATAATTTAACATGGTGATACCTGACCGTGGGTTTTTCCATAGAAGTAGTATCTCTTCAAATGAACTGCATTCCAATGTGAAGGAAGCACCTTCCCGTTCATTGTTTCCAACTCGTATGCTCCTTTTCCTGCAATATTTCGAACTCTGTAGGATCCTTCCCAGGTTGGACTTAGTTTACCTGCGTTGGCTGCCTTTGTAGATTGAAAAACCTTTTTAAGCACGAAGTCCCCAATTTTGAAGTACCTCAGCCGTGCTTTCCTGTTGTAATATCGTTCGATCACTTGTTTTCTGCCGCCATTCTTATTAATGCAGCTTCTCTCTTGCCTTCCAGTAAATCCAAATTGACCCGCATCTCTTCATCATTAGCCTCTTGTGTCTCTTGTGAGAATCTTGTACTTGGTTCTCCTATTTCAACTGGGATTAATGTTTCAGCTCCATAAACTAAAGAGAAAGGAGTTTCACCTGTGCTCATCTTCGTTGTCGTGCGATATGCCCATAACACTCCGGGTAACACTTCAGGCCAATTACCCTTTAACTCCTCTAAATGTTTCTTCAAATTGTTGATTATGACTTTGTTCGTTGATTCTGCTTGCCCGTTGCCTACTGGGTGATAAGGTGTAGATGTGATCCTTTTAATTTTCCAGCTCTCAAAAAACTCTGTGACTTGCGCTCCTATAAATTGAGGGCCATTGTCGCATACAATCTCCTTTGGTACACCAAATCGGTAGATGATATTACGCCAGATGAAATCCTTGACCTCCTTTTCTTGTACCTGTCTAAATGCTCCTGCCTCTACCCATTTAGTGAAATAATCAATAAGTACGAGCAAAAATTTTACCTGTCCTTTTGCTTGTGGTAATGGACTCACGATATCCATTCCCCACTTCATGAATGGCCATGGTGCTATGACCGGATGTAACAATTCCGTAGGTCTATGCATGTTGTTACTGTACCTTTGACATTTATCACATTTAGCTACGAAACTTCCCGCTTCTTCTTCCATTTTAGGCCAATAGTATCCTGCTCTAATCAAGGTTCTCACCAGTGATCTTCCTCCTGCGTGATTCCTGTAATGCCCCTCATGTATTTCCCTCATTACATACTCCGTTTGAGAAGGTCCGAGGCATCTTGCTAATGGACCACCGGACA
The DNA here is from genome assembly GCF_001879085.1 of Nicotiana attenuata. NCBI lineage: Eukaryota > Viridiplantae > Streptophyta > Magnoliopsida > Solanales > Solanaceae > Nicotiana > Nicotiana attenuata. The sequence goes on from NC_031993.1 coordinate 50,224,382, forward strand.
TCTTACGATAAAGATTCCCTTGTTTTAAACAGTAACGATCAGCCTTTTTTCGAAGTGCATGCGCTTGCTTCTTGTCATCAGGGACGGTACCATACTGTAAAAAAGCAACAATTTCGTTTCTCCAATCCCAAGTTAAATTATTAAAATTTACCTCATTCTTATCAGGTTCGAGAACTGAATGAAATAAATGTATAACTGAAGCATTCGCATCATTTTCCACATCAGCTGCGGATGCGAGATTAGCTAAGGCATCTGCTTCAACATTTTCATCCGTTGATATTTGTATGACCTTCCAAGTTTGGAATTGCTTTATCAGTTCCCGTACCTTTTCCAAGTACTGTTGCATCCTTGCTTCCCTAGCTGTGTAAGTCCCCAGCATTTGATTAACCACGAGTTGCGAGTCACTTTTGATCACTACTTGATTTATACCAAGTTCTCGTGCCAATTCTAGACCTGCAATCACAGCTTCATACTCCACTTCATTGTTAGTTACGGAATGGCATTTAATAGCTTGCCTAATAGTTTCACCCGTAGGTGGTACTAAAACAATTCCTAATCCTGCACCTTTTACGTTAGATGGGCCATCAGTAAATAAGGTCCATGTTCCTGGATTAGCCCCATTAAGTACTTGTACTTCTTTTTCTGCTTCTACTTGCGTCCCTTGGCTAAAGTCAGCCACGAAATCAGCTAATATATGTGATTTTATTGCCATTCTAAGTAAGTACGTGATTTCATATTCACTTAGCTCTATGGCCCATTTAGCTAACCTCCCTGACAATTCATGTTTATGCAAATATATTACGTAGGGGGTATGCAGTCACTACAACAATGGGATGACATTGAAAATATGGTCTTAACTTCCTAGATGCCGTGATTAGAGAAAGTGCTAGTTTTTACAATTGTGGATACCGTGTCTCTGCATCTAACAAAGATTTACTAACATAATAGATAGGAGATTGTTTACCCTGCTCTTCTCGAACCAAAACCGCGCTTACCGCAACTTCTGAAATAGCAAGGTAGATGAAAAGTTTCTCCCCAGCCTTTGGTTTTGCTAGCAAAGATGGATTTGACAAGTATGTTTTCAAATCCCTTAGTGCTTGTTGACACTCCTCATCCCATTCAGAATGATCCTGCTTCTTAAGAGCCGAGAAGAATTTGAAACATTTTTCCGATGATTTAGAAATGAACCTTCCCAAAGCTGCGATTCTTCCTGTTAGTCTTTGAACCTCTTTCTTGTTTGAAAGTATATCAAGGATTTCTTCAATGGCCTTAATCTATGCAGGATTCACTTCAATGCCACGGTTAGAAACAAGAAAACCTAAAAACTTACCTGATGCCACACCAAATGCACATTTTTCTGGATTCAACTTCATATTATATTTTCGTAAAATTTTAAACGTATCAGACAGGTGCGATATATGATCTTTTGAATGTTGAGTCTTAACTAGCATATCATCTATATATACCTCCATGGTTTTACCTAAATGTTCTTGAAACATTTGGGTGACCAACCTTTGATACGTTGCAACTGCATTCTTAAGACCAAAAGGCATTACCTTATAACAGTAAGTCCCCCTGTCTGTTATAAAAGAGGTTTTTTCTTCATCTCCTGGATCCATCTTGATTTGATTATAGCCTGAATATGCATCTAAAAAACTTAATAGCTCATGCCCTGCAGTAGCATCAATTAACTGATCTATGTGCGGTAAAGGAAAGGAATCTTTTGGACAAGCTTTATTAAGGTCCGTGTAATCTACACAGACTCGCCACTTACCGTTCTTCTTAGGAACCACAACAGTATTACCTAACCAGTTAGGATATTTTACCTCACGAATTGAATCAATTTTTAGCAATTTTTGAACTTCCTCTTGAATCACCTTATTTTTGAAAGTTCCTTGCATTCTTTTCTTTTGCTTGACGGGAGGATATGATGGATCTTCATTCAATTTATGAGTCATGACTTCCGGTGGTATCCCTGTCATGTCAGAATGGGACCAAGCAAAACAATCTGCATTAGCTTTTAAAAATTCAATCAATTTACGTTTTACCTCTGGGCTAAGATTAGCTCCTATGTACACTTTTTTCTCGGGCCAATGTATAAATAACACCACGGCCTCTAGCTCTTCTATCGTTGTTTTGATGTTCTCGTTCTCCTCCGGTTCTTGAATGGTATCAGGTCTCGAATCCACATCTGTTTGCTTTTGCTCAGGTGAGGTTGACACCGTGTTACCCTTACCTAAATTCTGTAATTGCTATTTGTCTTCACCCTTAACAGTTGAATCTGTAACGGAATTGATGCTTCTAGATGTTTGTTGATCGCCTCTGATTTGGTGTATTCCCCATGGAGATGGAAATTTAATAACTTGATGTAAGGTTGAAGGAACAGCTTCCATGTCATGAATCCATGGCCTCCCAAGAATCATATTGTAAGCCATTTCCATATCTACAACTTGAAATTTGGTATCTTTAACGACGCCTTCTGCGAATGTAGTAAGTATTGCTTCCCCTTTCGTTACAACACTAGAGTTGTCAAATCCCGACAAAGTATGTGCTTTTGGAATCAATTTATCCTCCGCTTGCATTTCGCGCAATACTCGTATTAAAATAGTATTTACAGAACTACCTGGATCAACCAAAACTCGTTTCACGTTAGTGTCATGTACAAGTAAAGATATTACTAGTGCGTCGTTATGCGGAGTTATGAGTCCCTCGGCGTCTGCGTTGTTGAATATAACATTCTCCTCTTCCAGTACATGTCGAGGCCGCTTCCCGTGGGTAATTGTTACTTCTGAAACCTTTTTATATGATACATCGTTGATCTCTTCACCCCCACTTATAACGTTGACAGTTCTCTTGGGCGAAGGTGGTTTTGGAGGCTCCTGCCTGTGCTTCATGTATGCTTGTTTACCTTTCTCACTGAATAACTCAGTAAGATACCCCTGTTTTAACAAATGATCAACTTCACCTTGCAGAAACCTGCAATCTGCTGTTTTATGCTCGTGATCGTTATGAAATTCGCACCAATGATCAGGGTTTCGTCTGTTCGGATTCGATCGCATTTCCTTTGGCCATCGTACCTTATCTCCCATGCTTCTTAAAACAGCCACGAGTTCAGAGGTGCTTACGTTGAAGTTGTAACCACTGAACATTGCCTTTAGACTTCCATCATCGTCTCGTGACCCGCGTGTGTTCCGATCATTTCCGAACCTCGATGAGGAGCCTGATTCCCTGTTTCTAGGTTTGTGATCGTACCTTTGATTATCTTGCCTTGATCGTGAGTCTTTTCCCGCAGGTCCCATGTATGGCTCGTACCTGTTTTTACCGGATCTCTTTTCATTTTCCACACGCCTTGAGCTTACCTTTTCTTCTATTTTTTGTCGTAAAATAATGTCTTCTTCAATCCTCATCTTTGTACTGTATCTGTTGTAGACATCATTCCACGTTGTTGTTGGAAATTCTCGAAGGCTTTCTTTGAGTCGCCTCGTGGCTTCTGAACTCTTCTCATTCAAATTACTAGCGAAGGCTATGGCTGCCCAATTGTCAGGTACTCGTGGCAGCGTCATTTTTTCCCGTTGAAATCTATCTACGAACTCTCTAAGCAACTCTGAGTCTCCTTGCTTGATTTTGAAGATGTCTTCCATTCGCTTTTCAACTTTTTGAGCTCCCGAGTGTGCTTTGATAAATAAATCTGCAAGCTCAGCAAACGAATTTATAGAATTTTCAGGTAAAAGAGAATACCATGTTAAGGCCCCTTTGGTGAGTGTTTCACCGAATTTCTTGACCAAGACCGATTCAATCTCTTGCTTAGTCAAATCATTGCCCTTGACACCTGTTGTGAATGCAGTAACGTGATCTCGTGGATCTGATGTACCATCGTACTTTGGAATATCAGGCATCTTAAACTTCTTTGGAATTAGGAGGGGGGCAGCACTTGGCTTCCATGGTTGTTGAGAATATTTATCTATATCTACTCCCTTGATCACGGGTGGTACTCCGGGTATTTGTTCTATGCGTTCATTTTGCTCCTTAAGCTGTTTCTGCAAGGTTAGTACTAGATTTTGTAAATCAGAATTAACTGGATTACCTGGGTCTCCCTCTTGTGTTTCACTAGGGGTTGCACCGCTGCCTGAATTAACCAATCCAGAACGAGGATTCTCCAAAATATTGTTGTTTGGAGTAGATGTGGGTGGAGCAGTAGGTAATTGGCTAACAAAAGCCTGAAGAGCTTTATTGACTTGAGAGGTAATAAGTTTTTGCAAAGCCTCATTCATGGTTTCAACATTTTCGAATTGAGCCTGTCCATCTGTGTGAGATCCATCAGGAGTGCCTTCACGAGACCGTCGTGGGGAACCTCGTGGAAAGCCTTGTGGAGAGCCTCGTAGAGAGTCTCCTTGAAGTTGTTGGATTGTTTGAATTTCTGGGTTTCCTTGAGTGTTGTCATTGTTGTTTGACATGATTGATGCAATCAAGAAAATCAGGTTGAAGTATAATTGATTATCAGATTTCCGGTAACGGAACCGATTTGTTTAACCAAAAAATAGATTTTTAGTCAAAGCTAGTAATTAGAAGAATCGGGTTACTGATAATCGGAAAAGTAAATAAAGAAAGAAATTTTAGAATAGCCAAATACGAAAGCTGGTAAATCAGAGTATATTTCAATAGTCACTTGTCCCTCCAGTGATTACATATTTCTCCTTTTATAGGTCCCTTTGGGAATATTTGGGAATGCACGTTATGCCTAAGTCATAATGAGGCTATTATGAGTGATTAATGACATTAAATGCTACGTTACATAATCATTACATTGAATGTATATATTCCTTAACCGCTCCAGCATTTAATATCCTTTAAATGTCGTATTTGCATCTTTTTCTTTAGCCAGGTTCATTCTTCTCTTTGCTCGTATGTAAATAAGCTTAAACAGGAACGGGGCGCTGAGCCTCTCGTCTCGTGCCTCTTTCTACCCGTACCTGTTTGTAACTCTTGAACCGTGGCAAATCACAACTCATTATCCATTCCACGTGTCAGGACACGTCATCATGTATATATGAATACAAATTTTCCCCAATACAAAACAACTGTAGAAAACTTTGATATTGTAATTCTCAAACTCTTACAAACATTGTGATCAAAACGAGAATGCTGTATATTTTTCAACATAAGGCAGGACCCAACTCATCTTTGTATCTCAAATCTCAATATTTCTGATGTAAAGATTCACTTCCTCTTCCTCATAAGTGTCAAATTGTACATAGATTAGACTGTTCATTTGAATGTACTATGATATCAAGTTCTTTATTAGATGGTGCCCCCTGTGCACCATGGAAAAGATTGGTTGCATGAATATATCACTTTTTATAGCAGAATACACTGTTCTAATCAGTTAGTTGTCTTTGAATGTCTCATGCTTTCATGGATTTTTGTCATTCTGAACGTTATTCATCAAGATGATCTGCTATGATTCTCGAAAGGGACTTTAAGAAACCACTTGGAATGCTTGATCACGGAAGTAAAACAAGTCATGTACACTTGAATGAAAACTAGCCAATTCCTGCATATTGTTTGATTTGCTTGTTGGAGAAGTAATAGAAGTTGGCTGGCACTAAACAGGTCAAAGATACATGATGTAACAGTAATATAATAAACAAGCGTGATTGATTTATCTATCATTTCTAACAGGTATTATGTTTAAGCATCTGGTATTGGAGAGCTTCATCATGTACACATACACAAACTCGACCACGAGTACATACCCAATCAGGTTGTATTTGTCTATCCTGTAGAGGTGTTGCTATTCTTTATTGTATTTTTGAAGAATCCGTACGAAAAATCAATACTCATGTCCCATCCATTGGTGAAACAGGTATACCAAAGCATATGAAGGATTGATGTAACATAGTCTGCGAGGATTGTTAATACAGGGAAATAAAAGTTCAGAGCAGATGAACAACTAAACGTACTTTTTACTAGACCGTATTAGAAATTGGACATGTAATGTCATAAACTTCCAGAAAAATTACCACATATAAATGGGGGTGTTGATTGTCATACAAGACATGCAAGAAAAAGATAATTTCTAACTTCACCATGGCTCAGAACATTTCATAAGTTCTATGACAGAAGTGTTGCTGGAAGTGATTCTCAATGCAGACAGTTAAGAAACCAACATTATGAAACCAAGACAGGTAAGTTATGTTAAATCCTGCTGGAAATGATTCTCACTTGTTCATTACTCAGGAGAACACATCCTAAAGCTCGTGGAGAACACACCTACACCCCTCACCCCTGGAACATAGATTTAGGCGTATATAATGAAAGAATTCAACCATAGTATTCAAAATTCTCAAATGGCAAGACAATTCAGGTTATTTTCTCACAATTTTATCTACCTTCCAAACCACTATTTCCATGAAAAGCTCTACAATATTGAGTCGAGACTACACCGGTTGCAAGGACATTTAAAAGGGATAGCCAGTATCATATTTACATTACCTTTTAAAACTTATTTAAGACCAAGATTGGCTAACTCTTCTTTAGTCATTCTACATCTATTCTGAGCCAATGAGAAACAAAATGCCATCCTCGTGACTTTATCATCTTGATTTTGCTAAGCTCAATAAGAACATGGAATAGTGGAAATAGGTTTGTGTTTTGCTTCCAAAGTAAGCCATATGTTCATAAGTGTGGACCACAGATGACTTTCCAGTGATCCTATTACTTCTTACTGAAGCAAATTGCTCTTCACTGGTAATTATGAGATCAAAGTAAGAACAAAACAAAGATAATGAAGGGTTCACACAAACTAACAGTCCAATAATCTCCAACCAAATCTCTAAAGAGGATTTAAGCGAACTGGCAGTCAATACTAGAACATTCTGATGGAAAACAAACATAAATGTCGCTGAACCAGACACCAAAACAATGAACTCTTCTTCAAAAGATAGAAACTGGTTTAGCTTTTATCTTCAAAGAATCAACTCCATACTTACCTGATAGAACCAGTTCAAATTTTTTAGTTTCAGCAGCTAATGCCAACTAATGGTACCTGAAAGATAGGCATACCAGAAAGAGGAATAGGTATTAGTAGTTCTAAATTAGTTCTTAAGAATGAGGATTTAGAGGCAATCAATCTACGCAATACGAAGTAAAGCCTCATTTTTTGTTTTGCTGAAGGGAGAACTTCAACCTCCATCATATGCACAAGGAGAATATACACCAAAGAAATGTTTAGGGAGTCACTAATGCTTTAGAACTATGAGGATTACAATAGGAAGAGCTCTCACCAGTCACTATTTAAATTCTGTTCAATTCCTTAAATGAAAAGAACAAAAAGAGATTGGATAGCATGCCTCTCATAATATATCTGATTAGTAACAATACATGTTTGATAGTGAAATTGTTGAATTGACAGGAAATTAAAATGCTGTATGAGCCATAACTTACTTCATAGAATGCAGCAAATCTTAAGGAATTTTATACAGAGTAAACATTTTGGTCTATTTACTTGTATTGTATTTCAAGACTGTTATATCATCCTGAACCCAGCATGCAGAATCATCACAGAAACAATAAGGAGACATATAAAACTCCGATACTGCATGATCACAATTTTATAACTAATAATGACAGTAACTAAATGCAAATTAAGCACTAAGATGCAATAAAAGCAACTACCTGATGTCAAGAGTGACAAGATATTTGTGCATTTTTACTGCCTTATATTCTCTAAAGCAATAATTACAATCAACAATAAAGAAACAGAATTTCCTTAAAAGGATTACTTCAATCAACAGTCATTTAACACTTAAACCAGCATCAAATTTAAAATGCAGTAAACTCAGCATTAAATAACACAATTGCTCCTCTCAAGAACTAAAATAGATTCAGGCGCATGCACATATAAACATACAAACAAAAGCTGAATATACGACTTTATTCATAAAATGTCCAACAATTCTTCGCACGAATTAATACATATATCTCCATTCCCAAAACTGAACACAGTCTATATCTTCTTTTCAACTTTTTTTTATTTTCTCATATTTGTACATGATTCAAGTCGAAAAACAGTAAGTTCGATTAAACAACTAGATCCCCCTCTGGCAGTGTCATCGGGGTGAAAATTGGTGCAACAGCAGTGAGCTTCTGTCTCTGAAGGCATCGGGGGCGGCTGTTTCGGATCCTCAAATTGAAGCAGGGAATGCCATCCATGGTTGATAGATCTATAACGGCACGGGGAATTTGTTGGTACAGTGCCAGTTGGGTCTCAGAATCGTGGAGCCTTGATTTAGCAGTGATTTTAGAGTATCTGATTTGGGCAAGTGCGCCTGGTTTAAGGTACGTGTAAAATGATGGAGCTGAAGAAGATCTGAAGGATGATTTCCTGATAATGGGTTTCATTTTTGGGCAAAGAGAAGTTGTAGAAACCCTAGTGGAATTTGGGAGAATGGAATGAGTGTGAGGAGAATGGAGACGGGGTTTGAAATAAGGAGGTTGAAGGAGCGGGAAATTAGTGGCGCGGGCTAAAAGTAGAGAGTAAATTATTAATGGTGCTGTACTGGTCTTATATTCGTGGTTGGTCAGCTTCGAAAAAACCCCTCCAAAAGCCTCGAAAGGCGGCAACGTGAAAGCCCGCCCCCGCTTCCATGTTATACTACGGAAAATTCAAAATTTTAAGAGGATGTTTGGGTTGAGAAAGGTTTTATAGCTCGGTCATCACTATTTCTTTTTAGTCATATGACTCTTGATAGGTGTATTGGTGGAAAAAATTAATACACCATTCGTTTCAATTTAGATGAGGTAATTTACTCGGCACAGAGTTTAAGAAAAAAAAGATTTTTGAAACCTGTAATCTTAAAAGCTTAAGGGGTAAAAGCTTTGTGGGGCCATGACATTTGTGTAGTTATAAAAATTTCTTATCATGAGTAAAATGGGTAAAATAAAGAGTTTAAAGTTGAATTATTTCCAATGGGATAAATGTGTCTTTTTTTTTGGATAGGCTAATAAAGAAAGTGTGTCATCTAAATTGAGACAAGGAGAGTATGACACATATATTGACGATATAGTGAAATGTGACATTTGAATGAGATCACTAAAAACGAGTGGTGAGGTGCGGATAAAATACCCAAGGGATTTATTACAAAAGATACCGTATCTGACAACTGAAAAGAAGAAATAGGCACGGGATGCATGAAGACTACAAAGGGGGAAGATTCTCTTAGACTTTAAAGCCCAATGCTTAAAGTTTTTGAAGCCCAATGCTTTAAAGTCCAACAATCCCCCACATGAATGGCAATGGCTGTAACAAGAATGATCATAGATGAAAGCTGTGTGATTTGCAAGTAAGGATTAATTGCATCTGGATAAGTAGGTTTCCCTTTGAACTTTCCGTAGTGAACATATGTCGGATATACTCGGTCAATCGGTAGATTTGATATCTTTGAACCGTCGAACTTTAGTGTATACCTAGACAACCATATGTCACACAACCAATCCTTAACCGTCTTTTGGTTCTCATTGTTGTGTTCGTTTCAGCCATGAACACCGCCTGGTTTCATAAGTGCGTAGAGAATTGGCCTTACAGAATTCTCATTGAAGCGGCTTCCACTTCACACTTACATAGGTGATTCCTAAACGTGTAATCCTTTAGATTGACACTATTTGATAAATACCACATCAAACTTAGGTAATCATTAAAGAACGTGTAAAGTTCTATCCTTGTTACTGAACATTGTCTTCATCACGAGAAGGGACCAAAGATTTTACTTTGACAATGTTGAACCGGTCAATCACAACTTTGGTTGAGCTCCTTGAACCTAGATCTCGGAACATCCAAAATTCTAGGTAGAGTTACCGCCATGTTGACTTGTCCTCGGCCATAGTCCCATTCCCTTAGATGATTTCTCAACTCCCTCTCTAGTTATGCCTTTTGTAAGTGGATCCGCCACATTATCCTTTGATCTTACATAATCAATAGTGATAACTCCACTAGAAAGTAGTTGTCTAACGGTGTTATGTCTTCGTCGTATATGACGATACTTTCTGTTATACATAACGCTCCCTGCCCGTCCTATTGCAGCCTCACTATCGCAATGTATGCAAATAGGAGCCAAAGGTTTTGGCCAGAACGGAATGTCTTCTAAGAAATTTCGAAGCCATTCAGCTTCTTCACCGGCTTTATCCAAAGCTATAAACTCTGATTCCATTGTAGAGCGAGCGATGCACGTTTGTTTGGAAGACTTCCAAGATACTGCTCCTCCACTAACAGTAAAAACATATTCACTTGTGGACTTTGTTTCTGTTGAGCCGGTTATCCAATTTGCATCACTATATCCTTCGATAACCGCAGGATATTTATTGTAGTGCAAAGCGTAGTCCTGGGTATATTCCAAATATCCCAGAACTCGTTTCATTGGCACCCAGTGATGTTTGTTTGGATTACTTGTGAATCGACTAAGTTTACTTATTGCACGAGCTATATCAGGTCGTGTACAGTTCATGATGTACATTAAGCTTCCCAACACACGAGCATACTCCAATTGAGACGTACTTTCACCTTTATTCTTTATAAGATGATGATTTAAGTCAATTGGAGTTCTTGCACTTCTAAATTCCAAGTGTTTGAATTTTTCAAGTACCATTTTCACGTAATGTGTTTGAGACAAAGCTAGACCCTGAGGAGTCCTCTGGATTTTAATTACATCGGCAACTCCTAAGTCTTTCATATCAAACTTACTAGCAAGCATACGCTTAGTAGCTTGAATGTCGGCAATGTCTTTGCTCATTATTAGCATATCATCAACATATAAGCAAACAATGACTATATGATTTGGAACGTTCTTAATGTAAACACATTTATCACATTCATTAATCTTAAAGCCATTTGACAACATTGTTTGGTCAAATTTCGCATGCCATTGCTTGGGTGCTTGTTTTAGTCCATAAAGGGACTTAACAAGTCGACACACCTTCTTTTCTTTTCCCGGAACCACAAACCCTTCGGGTTGGTTCATGTAAATTTCTTCCTCTAGATCACCATTTAAGAAGGTTGTTTTTACATCCATTTGATGGATTTGAAGACCATACAAGGCGGCTAACGCTATTAGCATCCGAATGGATGTAATTCTTGTTACCGGCGAGTATGTGTCAAAATAGTCAAGACCTTCTCGCTGTCTAAATCCTTTGACAATAAGTCTTGCCTTGTATTTGTCAATAGTACCATCGTCTTTCATTTTCTTCTTGAAAATCCATTTAGAACCCAAAGTTTTGTTACCTGGAGGAAGATCAACCAATTCCCAGGTATGGTTGCTCAATATGGATTCTATTTCACTATTGACAGCTTCTTTCCAATATTGTGCTTCTGAGGAAGACATTGCTTCCTTGAAGGTACGAGGCTCATTTTCTAACAGGAAAGTCAGAAAATCTGGACCGAATGAAGTAGATGTCCGTGGACGTTTACTTCTTCTCGGATTTTCCTCATTAGGCATACCATCTGTTATTTCCTCCCGAGGTCGTTTTGACTTTTGGTAGGTCACTTCACTTTCCTTTTTATATGGATAAATAGTTTCAAAGAATTCAGCATTATCTGATTCTATTATCGTATTAACGTGAATCTCAGGATTTTCTGACTTATGAACCAGAAAATGATATGCCTTGCTATTGGTTACATATCCAATAAATACACAATCAACCGTTTTTGGACCTATCTTAACCCTTTTAGGTTTAGGAACTTGTACCTTAGCTAAACACCCCCACACTTTGAAGTATTTCAAGCTGGGCTTCCTTCCTTTCCATTTTTCATAGGGAATGGACTGTGTTTTACTATGAGGTACACGGTTGATTATTCGGTTAGCTGTAAGTATAGCTTCCCCCCACAAGTTCTGTGGTAAACCCGAACTTATCAACAATGTATTCATCATCTCTTTCAACGTTCTATTCTTTCTCTCTGCAACTCCATTAGATTGTGGAGAGTAAGGGGCAGTTGTTTGGTGAATAATGCCATTTTCCAAACATACTTCTTCAAAAGGAGATTCATATTCGCCACCCCTATCACTTCTTATCATTTTGATCTTTTTGTTTAGTTGTGTTTCAATTTCACTCTTGTATTGCTTGAAAGCATCAATTGCCTCATATTTACTATTAAGTAAATAAACATAGCAATATCGCGTGCTATCGTCAATAAAAGTATTTCCACCGCGAGATGGTGTTGACTTCATGTTGCAAATATCTGTGCGAATTAAGTCTAAAGGACTTGAATTCCTTTCAACGGACTTATAAGGATGCTTAGCATACTTTGATTCCACACATATTTGACATTTGGAATTAATGCAATCAAATTTTGTCAATACTTCTAAATTTATCATTTTTTGCAATATTTTGAAGTTGACGTGACCTAAGCGTGAATGCCATAAAGTGTTTGACTCAAGTAAGTAAGAAGAAACATTAACTTTATTGATAGGAACTGCTATTACATTTAGCTTAAAAAGGCCCTCATTCAGGTAACCTTTTCCTACATACATATCATTCTTACTTAGTACAACACTATTAAAAATAAAAATACATTTGAATCCATTCTTGACAAGAAGTGAGGTAGACACAAGATTCTTGCGAATTTCTGGAACATGGAGAACTTGGTTTAGAGTCACTATTTTTCCCGACGTCATCTTCAATGCAATCTTGCCAACTCCTTCAATTTTCGTTGTAGACGAATTTCCCATGAAAATTGTCTCGTCGGGTCCTGCGGGGGCATAAGAAGAAAATAACTCCTTGTTAGCACAAACATGGCGGGTGGCTCCAGAATCTATCCACCATTCTTTAGGATTTCCTACCAAGTTGCATTCAGACAACATGGCACACAAGTCCTCCATTTCTTCAGCATTTTCAACCATGTTAGCTTGATTTTTCTTCTTCTTATCATTCTTTGGTGCACGACAATCCACGGCTTTATGCCCAGTTTTTCCACAGTTGTGGCAATTACCCTTGAACTTTTTCTTGCTTGGAAAATTCTTTGGTCCACAAGCTTTCTTTCTCTTCTTATTTTGTGGCGCCTCCTCAACAATGTTAGCCCTTATTATTGTCGAGCTTCCACGTGACTTCTTTTCAGCATTTTTGTTGTCTTCTTCTATCCTCAAACGAACAATCAAGTCTTCTAGTGTCATTTCCTTCCGCTTGTGTTTAAGATAGTTCTTAAAGTCCTTCCACAACGGAGGTAACTTCTCAATGAAAGCAACGACTTGAAAGGCCTCATTTATGACCATACCTTCAGCAAGGAGGTCATGCACAATGACTTGTAATTCTTGGACTTGAGTTATGACCGACCTCGTGTCAATCATCTTGAAATCCAAAAACCTTGCAGCCACGAACTTCTTAAGTCTGGCATCCTTAGTCTTGTACTTTTTCTCAAGCGCATTCCATAACGCTTTTGAAGTTTCCATGACACTATAGACATTGTACAAGCTATCTTCCAAACAACTCAAAATGTAGTTTTTGCACAAGAAATCAGAATGCTTCCATGCTTCAGTTACAACAAATCGTTCATCATCCGGAGTGTCTTCAGCCAGGACCGGAGGATCCTCCTTGATGAATCGTTGCAAACTCAACGTAGTAAGATAGAAGAGCATCTTCATTTGCCAACGTTTGAAGTCGATACCGGAAAACTTTTCGGGTTTTTCTGCTGGTGCCATAGCATTAGCAGGAGTTGAACGGCTTGACGAGGCAGCAACATTCGTAACAGTAGCACCCGTTCCCGCAACATTTCCATTAGTTTGGTTTTCATTCGTCATTTTTTTTCTGTAAAGTTGGAAACAAAACAGAACTTTGTTAAATCAGTAAAGTTTTGATATCTTCAAACTGAATACCAAACCAAACATACAGCACGTAACAATGGTGAAGTTTTTATATACTTCAAACCCGTACGTTTATTATTCCGGTAAAGTTTTGATATACTTTAAACCGGATAGAACAATTATTGGAGTAGAAAGCACGAAGGCTTTGGTCTCCAAACCAGTATACAAAATATAAATAACAGTTTAATATATATTTCAACACAGAAACGTTAGTATTAAAATTCCTTAAGCTTGTGACCCGCTACTGTGTTAAAACACAAAATAAAAAAAAAACTGTTAGAAGAATAAAAGAAACTGGAAAACAGTAAAGAATAAGAAATATTCCGAGTCCACATTTTGCTTGTGCGTCCTTAAGGAATTTTAACCCCCTCACACGTTGCCAAGGTAATGGATTAAATCCTCCAAGGATGAAACGGAATAAACCTTCCTGCAACAGTGGCAATACAAACTGCAGGATACCAACGAACTCAAAAAATGGAGCAAAATCACACTTACAAATTTGACAGAGAGAGACTGCGAATTAGAATGCAGTATTTTCAAAAAGAAGGAAGTTTTGTAATTTTTTCAGTGTGTAAAAACGAAGCCATGCCTCTGAATTTATAAGCAATTATTGGAAGAGGTGTGATGTTTGTTCTGGAAAAGGTGTCTGTTCAGAAGTTTGCGCGTCCTGCCGCGGTCTTACCGCGGTTACGCCAGGACCGCGGCCAGAGTGGCCTTCTGAATCTGTAGCAGTGTTCTGGCGCGGTCCTACCGCGGTCACGCCCGGATAGCGGCTAATTAATTTAATTAATTATTAAGTAATCAATTAAATAAAATTTGTCCAAAAATAATCTTATCGATCGATCATTTGACAAATCCAAAGCCAAAGCCAAAGCCGAAGCCGAGCCGAGCGAGTGACGACGACGGCGCGGGGGTTCATTCTCTTCAACTCCTTTTAAGAGCTTTAAGAAGTGATTATATATATATACACACAAATGTAGTTGTCCCTCACCAATGAGGGACAAAGTTCAAGACAAAAGCTCACTTCATTCAAATTTTCATTTCCCTCCATTTTATTTCCCACCATTTCCAATTCACACTCTTAGACTTTAAAGCCCAATGCTTAAAGTCTTTGAAGCCCAATGCTTTAAAGTCCAACAGATTCATGAATAGTTACGAATATGGAAAGAAAATCAGCATCATCCTCGATTATGCGTGATCGACTATTATTACCATAACTGTTACAAGTAACAGACAATTAATACAGTTAATGCTAGTAACATGCAGGAATTAGGTGAGGGAAAATAGTTACTCTTGTATCCCTATATAAGCGCCCTTATCTTATTTTGTACGATCATCAGAAAACTCACGAATATACACAATCAGTCTTTTATTTTTACATTTATTTTTAGCAACAAAGTACATCTGCTACTAACGAAATTGTTCATGTGGGTGAAGGAGTTCAAGGAACGCAACAAGGTGAGAATCCACCATGCCATACACCCAAAGGAACCCTAAAACGCTCACGAGACAATTCACCTGAAAGATCTGATACTCGTAATGCTGGTCAACACGTTGACGAGCGAACAAACGAGCAGGACAACTTAAGGCGGATGTGTCCCGACCCCAATTTTTCACCTTGGGATGTCGTGATGGCACATAGTATGTAAGACTAGGTAAACCTAACATGCATTGAGAAATAGCAGAAATAATAACTTAAACATTAAATTAAACCATTAAACAATGAAAATAAAACTCAACAGTACAACCGTCAACAACTCCTCAAGACCCGGCAGAACCGAGTCATAAACTCTACATGAGTATACTAATAGTTTCGAAACATAGTAGTATTTCGGAATAAGAAATAAATAGTAGAACATCAAAAAGCAAAAGGTGATTTTGAGGCCTATGAACGTCGATCAAGTGTACCTTGAACTATCTGACAAAAGCTAATCAATCACTAGCATCCAGCACGGGCAGATATACCTGTACCTGCACAAAAATGTGCAGAAGCGTAGTATGAGTACACCACAATGGTACCCAGTAAGTATCAAGCCTAACCTAGGTAGAGTAGTGACGAGGCCAGGTCAAGACACCTACTTGGATAAGAAAGCCAAACAGAATATAGCATAGTCTAATAATGGAAATTGTGGAAGTAAATAACATATAAGCAGTTCAATAATATAAGCTAACGACGGAAATTTAATCCATAAAGGCAACAAGTAATGAACACATGATGAAGCAGCAGGTAGTCAAACACTGTCAAATACAAGTGAGACCATAAAGAAAAACAACAAGAACTGTTTAACCCACAAGCCTCTTTTAGCATGGAATGTACAACAAGAATCACAACTGAGATACCGCCTCATATTCACATTTCACAATTTCAATCACAATATTTCCTTATGTCACCGCGTGAGCCTTACATTTATTTTTGAATTTTTTTTCAGAAATAGCTAAACGCATTTTAGTCCCCTTATTTCACCGCGTGACTTCAAGTAATTCCCTTACTAGCAACACACGTATAAATACCCAACTTATCTCACTGCATGCCTATCAACCCCTGTCCTTATACCACCACATGCGTATCAATATTATAATACACTAGCAACTCGCACCACGTGTGCCAATATATCATAACTTGCCAAAAATCAAAATAATAACAATGTTATCGCAACATGTAGCCCATGGCTCAATCAAAGTGAGTACAAGAATCTCAATAACAACAAAATGAATGATGAATAATCAACAAAGAAAGATATCTCAACAATTACCAACTTCAACCTCAATATGATAAGGCCTTCTACAATTTCAACACCAATAACTCAATCAAGAAGATATTCCACGAAACAACAACTTCAAGTAAGAGTATTTCAACAATAAAATGGTTGACAAGACAATAAGGAAGGTAGCAACTTATTTTAAGCATATAAAAGCAATTACAACAATAAAGGGTATAACAAATGCTAACAACATCAATTAGAGCATGTGAGAGTAATTTTAACAATAAAAGATGTAACATGTTATAACAAATTCATGTAAAGGCATGGAAGAAGTCTAAAAGTCTAAATGATCAAAATACCACATATATCTCGTGTACACACTTGTCATGTTGTATACACGTCTTTCACATAGTACAATTAGCACAAACAACCCAAATCCTAAGGGGTAGTTTTCCCCATACAAAGTTAGGCAAGATACTTACCTCAACTAGGCCAAATCAACCCTCGAATCTTCAGCTGATGATACCCTGACCACAAATCAATCTTCGAGAACACTATGGCACCCAGAAGTTGGTCAAATAAGTCATCAATGCGCAGTAATGGGTACCTGTTCTTCACTGTAACCTTATTAAACTGCCTATAATCAATACATATCCGCATCGAGCCATCTTTCTTTTTTACAAATAGAACCGAAGAACCCCAAGTGACACACTAGGCCGGATGAAACCCTTATCAAGTAACTCTTGAAATTGTTCCTTTAGCTCCTTCAACTCCACTGGTGCCATATGATACGGTGGAATAGAAATGTGTTGAGTGCCTGGCACCAGGTCAATACCAAAATCGATATCTCTATCGGGCGGCATGCCCGGAAGGTCTGCTGGGAACACATCTGGGAAATCCCTCACTACTGAAACTAACTCAAAAGGTAGGAGTATCAGCACTGACATCTCTCACAAAGGCTAGATATGCTTCACACCCCTTCTCAACCATCTGATGTGCCTTAAGAAAGGACATAACTCTACTAGGAATGTAATCAAATGTACTCATTCACACTAACCGTGGCAAACCGAGCATAACTAGTGTCATAATCTTGGTGTGACAATCAAAATAGCGTGATAGGGCGAAAACTAATTCATGCCCAAGATCACATCAAAATCTACCATATTGAGTAACAATAGATCAACTCTGGTCCCAAAACCACCAATAACAACTAAACACGACCGATAAACACAGTCCATAATAATAGAATCTTCCACAGGCGTGGACACATATTTAGGAGAACTCAAGGAATCATGAGATATATCCAGATATGGAGCAAAGTAAGATGACACGTATGAATAAGTAAATCCCGGATCAAATTAGACCGATGCATTCCTATGATAAATTGGAACTATACTTGTGATGACAACATCTGATGCAACCGCCTTCTTCCTACCAGGAAAAGCATAGATACGAGCTTGTCCTCCCCTCTAGGGCGACCTATACCCGCCTGACCTCCTTCCCTAGTTGGTGGGGCAGGTGGAGCGGCAACTGGAGCAGCAACCATGGCTTGAGAACCCAGTGGACCCTATGGAATCCGTGGATCATGGGTAGTTTGTATCGGTGCACCCCTCATGAGTCTGGAGCAGTCCTTTACCATATGTCTGGTATCACCACACTCAAAACAAGCTCTCAGTGGATGTGGCTGCTGAAACTAACCCTGGCCTAGTTAGCTAGACCAATTGCTTAAGGCACCCCGTGCAGGAGGTGCACTGGATAGTGGCTGAGCAAAATGCGCGACCTGCAACCTTGAAATAGTCGAAGCACTACTAGAAGATGGAAGTGCAGAACGAAATGGGCGGGCCCACATAGCCTCTGCCATGACGTGCTACAACTAGAGCAGGCACCATTATATCCTCCCGAATCTCGAGGCCTCTTGGGCTCCTTGTCCTCTCTCTCACGGCCCCTCATACCCTCCAACCTCCGCGCGATCTCCACCACCCACTGATATGGAGTATCCATCATGAACTCTTGAGTCATGTTGAATCTAATACCATAGTTGAGCCTCTCGATGAATCTGCGTACTTGATCTCTTGCTGTAGAAACCAAAGTAGGTGCATGTCGGGACAACTCGCTAAATCTGATGGCATACTCTGACACTGTCATAGTCCCAGACGCAACTGCTCAAACTTTGTGCGCCATGCATCACGAAGGGTCTGGGAGACAAACTCTCTGAACAACAACTCTGAAAATTGAGCCCAAGTGAGTGGAGATGCATCAGATGGCCTACCCTTATCATAAGCCTGCCACCACTGATACGCTGCTCCTAACAACTGAAAGGTGGTAAAAGCGACTCCGCTCACCTCCACAATACCCATGGTGGGGATAATACGGTGGTACTTCTCTATAAAACCATGCGCATTCTCGGTAACTGCGCCACTGAAAGTAGGAGGATCATACTTTTTATCCTCTTAAGTCTCCTCTACTCCTCCTCAAATGTCGCTGGCCTGACCTCAAGCTGAACCTAAATAACTGGTTGTGCTGGCATGATACTCGGGACCTGATCAATGTGGACCTACTACTCTAGGGTACGGACCGCGGGAGTATGAACTCCTCTCCCAGCCTAAGATGTGGCTAGTGCAAGGGGAATCAATCCCGCCTGAGCTAGAGTGCCGAACATGCTCAAGAACTGTGCTAGGATCTCCTGAAGTCCAGGGGAAAAAATAGGCGTCTCAGTTGCCTGTCCCCCAACTAAAGCTACTGGTGGCTCCTCAGTCACTTCTTGGGCAGGTGCTCTGGCTGCAGCACGTGCCCCTTCTCAGCCTCTGCCCCGGTGCAGGCCTTGCATGACTCTAGTAGGGGTGCGGGTGTCTGATCATCGAATCCAGTAGTGCGTATCCTCACCATCTATGAGAGAATAAAAAGTCAAATATTCGAATTTCGAAGTCAAACAATTCGCACGATAAGGAATCAAAGAAGTGGAATTTCCTAAAAATTGTGTAGCCTCTCGAAGATAAGTACAGACTCTGTACCGATCCGGAAGACTACTAAACTTGCTTATGACTCGTAACATCTATTAACCTAGAGCTCTGATACCAACTTGTCACGACCCCAATTTCCCACCTTAGGATGTCGTAATGGTACATAGTCTCTAAGACTAGGTAAGACTGACATGCATGGAGAAATAATGGAAATAATAACTTAAACATCAATTGAAACCATTAAACAATCAAAATAAAACTCAACAATACAACTGTCAGCAACTCCCCAAGATTTGGTGGAACCGAGTCATAAGCTCTACATGAGTACACTAATAGTCTTAGAACACAATACTGTTTCGGAACAAGAATAAACAGTATAATATCTAAAAGCATAAGGCGACTTCGAGGCCTGCGAACGTCGAGCATGTGTACCTTAAAGTCTTCAACAAAAGCTAATCAATCACTAAAAATATAAAAATATGCAAAAACGTTGTATGAGTACACCACAACGGTACCCAGTAAGTATGAAGCCTAACCTAGGTAGAGTAGTGGCAAGACCAGGTCAAGGCACCTACTAGGATAAGAAAGCCAAACAGAATATAACAGTCTAATAATGGAAAGCGTGGAAGTAAATGACAGATAAGCAGTTCAATAATATAAGCTAACGACGAAAATTTAAGCGGTAAAGACAACAAGTAGTGAACACATAATGAAACAACAGGTAGTCAAAGACGTACAAATACAAGTGAAATCATGAAGAAAAACAACAAGAATTGTTCATCCAACAAGCCTCTTTTAGTATGGAATGTACAACAAGAATCGCAATTGAGGTACCGCCTCATATTCACATTTCACAATTTCAATCACAATCTTTCTTTATATCTCTGTCTGAGCCTTGCATTTATGTTTGAATATATTTTCCCGAATATAGTTACACACGTTTTAGCCCCCTTATCTCACCGCGTAGCTTCAAGTAATTTCCTTACTAGAAACACGCCTATAAACTCCCACCTTATCTCACTGCATGCGTATCAACTCCTATCCTTATACCAATGCATGTGTATCAATATCATACCACAATAACAACTCGCACCCCGTGTGCCCATATGCCACAAAATAACAATGTTATCACAATGTATAGCACATGGCTCAATCACAGTTTGTACAAGTATCTCAATAATAACAAAATGAATGAAGAATACTCAACAAGGAAAGATAACTCAATAATTACCAACTTTAACCTCAATGTGATAATGTCTTCCACAATTTCAACACCAGTAATGCAATCAAGAAGATATTCCACAAAATAACAACTTCAAGTAAGAGTATTTCAACATTAAAAGGGGTGACAAGACAATAAGGAAGGTAGAAACTTCAATTAAGCATATAAGAGCAATTACAACAATATAAGGGTATAACAGATGCTAACAACATCAATTAAAGCGTGTGAGAGTAATTTTAACAATAAAAGATGTAACATGTTATAACGCATTCAAGTAAAGGTATGGAAGAAGTCTAAAAGCCTAAATCGATCAAAATACCACATATATCTCGTGTACACACTCGTCATGTTGTATACACGTCTTTCACATAGTACAATTAGCACAAACAACCCAAATCCTAAGAGGTAGTTTCCCCCATACAAAGTTAGGTAAGATACTTACCTCAACTAGGCCAAATCAACCCTCGAATATAGCTTTTCCCCTAAAATTCACCTCCATACGGCTCAAATCTAACCAAAAATGACTTATTATCATCAAATAATGCAAGAAAAACCAATTACAATACATAAAGCTTTGATCTTTACACAATTCCCAATAAGTCAATAAAAGTCAACCCCGGGCTTGCTCGGTCAAAACTTGAGTCCAAGAGTAGATTCCGACTATCCAAAGCCCACGAGTCCATATATGTATCTTATTTTCAAATCCGAGTCCAAATCGACTCTCGAAACTCAAATCATTATTTTTCTAAACTTTGACAAAAATCCCCAATTTTCCTCTTTGATTCTCATAAATTTGATATTGAATCTAAGATATAATATGAAATATAGTTGATAATTGATTAGAACCACTTACCCAATCTTTCTAGATGAAAATCCCCTCTCCAAATCGCCTCCTACTGAGTCTAGGGTTCTAAGATATGAAAAATAAGACCTAAACTACAGTTCCCAGCCTTTTTGATCAGCTGCAGATGTCACAATTGCGACACTGATCTGCGAAGAATTTCTCGCAAATGCGGCTACTGACAGCCTAAGGGGGACTTCGCAAATGCGACCATGGGTTCGAAATTGCGAACCCTGTCCCTTCGCAAATGCGACAAAATATGTCGCAATTGCGAGTCTACCTAGATTGGCCTATGTTCACAATTGCGATACCCGGCCCTCACCTGTTCATTTCGCAAATTACGAGGCTGGTGCTCGCAATTGCGACATCAGAGCACCAGCATACCAAAAAATCCCATTTCAGCTCAAACCATATTCGAATCACATCCGAAACTCATCCGACCCCTCGCGTGTGTCACAATCCAAAACCCACTATAGGCCGTGATGGTGCCCAACGTTGCCGTTAGGCAAGACGGTGAACTACCATCTCCATTATTCATATTATTATTTTTGAAATCATGATTTATATTAGATAGAGAAATTAATGTATTAAAAATCGTAGATACATACTATTTAGATAAAATATAGAACGAAATCATGTCAATGTTAAGCAAAACCATAAATAAATTTTGGAACATCCCCAAAACGCGGTGTCACAAGTGCATGAGCGTCTGCTAAAGAGTGCATTAATAATACAAGTGATTGGAAAATAAAATAGACAGGATAAAGTAAATAAATAAGATAAGCGATTCTGAGGGTTGCGGTGCGTAGCATAGAAAGCAGCTCACCATAAAGTTCCTCAACAATTGTGCCTACGTGTTGTTGATACCCAATTTTTACCTAAATATTTTTTATACCCAAAATACTTTCAAAATAACATATATGTGCATATATGAGCACACACAAGAGTTTTGGTACTTTACAAAATTTTTAATGATTTTTAAAACCAATTTATTGCCTATTTTTATACCATAAAATCCAATAATTATTCCCAAAGTTATCATTTTGGTGGACAACCTATTTTTTATTCTCATATTTACACCAAAATATGGCTAACATGATTTTTGCATATTTTTTACAAATTTATTTAGTATTTTTTAAAATTAAATTGCACATAATTGCAATATTAGCCCCTTTTAAGATTTAATTGTAATTATATTTATAAAATTGGCCCCAGTATTTTTAATTTGATAATTATGTATTATTAATCATTTTAGCATGTTTGATTTACTTCCAGAAATTATTTTGCTATTTTTTATAAATTAAACAAGGGAAAAGTGGCTATTTAAAAGTTAGCCCTTTTTGCATTTCAATTTTAACCGGAATTGGGCCCCAATCTCAGCCCCAAATTGAACCCAATTCCCTAACCCAATTTCCTAATCCACCCGACCCAACACCCAATCACCCGAACCGGCCCGTGTCCCTTTTAATCTGAGCCGTTGATCATTTTGATCAACGGCCCAGGCTCCCCCTTACCATTTTTAATTCTAAACGACCCCCCAAACCCTCCCCATTTTCTCAAAGACCGCCGCCTCTAATCCCTCGTCTCTCTCAAACGCTCTCACCCACCTGAAACCCTAATAGCCGCCTACCCCCTCTTCGACCTCAAATCACCGGAATCCATGGCTAATCTAACCATGGACGACCTCTACTCACCACCTACTGCTCCCACACGCCTGCTCACTGAAGATTCGAGGCTAGACCTCAAGGGTCTTCATCCAGACCTTGGTCGATTCGAGATTCTTTGGCCGTTTCCGGCCTTGCTCCGGCGTATCTTGGCCTCTTGAGCCTGGATTCGACCTTATCAACTCAGATCCGTTCTCGTGACTTCCAAGCCTTTCTCGTCCTTTAGGGTTCTCAGAAGCCCTAGCCTATTCGAGGTTCCTTTTCGTTTATTCTTTTAGATCTGTGCTAGATCTACGCTGTTGGTAACATTTTAGAGTTTTTCCCCAAATTTCCTTTTTCAAAACTGTTCAAATCAATTTTAGGGTTTTCTGAAAATGGCTCCTAAAATGTTTTCTGATTCTTTTACTCTCCCTTATGTGTGTTTATGCTCGTTGTTTTATTTCCTATTATGTTCGAGGCTGTTCTCTTGTTTCTTACCGGATTTCTACAGAGATTCTTTTACATTCTGTGTTCACATGCTAGCCTAGGTTGTTGACTTACTTTTTGCTATATGTGTTCAGGCTCATGCTTTAATTTTGTTTCTAAAGTTCCGCTGATCATGTTCTTGCCTACCTTTGTCTTAACGCTCGTGGTTTTCTCTTGTTTCTGTTTGTGCATGTCTGCATATCTCTGTGACCTTTTATGACATTCTAGAACTTGCATGTCAGGAATCTTGGTTTCTTTTGAGGTTTCTGAATGTTTCTTCTAAGGTTATCTGCTATGTGTTTTGTCTGGTTCTCATCTCTAAATTGGTTTAACCTCGCATGCCTAATGTTTGTGCGCTCTTTATACACGCTGAATGTCCCTCTAAAATAACCATAGATTCGGGACTAATTTCAGACTTCTTTGTGTAAGCATGATTGATTCTTTCCTTGTTTTATTTGAAAACTCTTTTTAACCTTTCGATTCCCCTATTTCTGACTTGGTTCAGGGGCAATTTTGAATCCCCGATTCCCTGATTTACTACGTACCAATTGATTTACTTTGTCCTTGCCTTATTTACTTGACCGTGTATTTCAAAATTTTCTTTCCTTAATTAAAACCCCTATGTATTTACCCCTTATTTGTATGCTATGCACAATATGCTTACTTGATCTCCTTCCTTAAAAAAAACTCTTGCCCTTTACCGTTCAAATTTGAATTCCTCAATTAAAGGGATTTTCCGCTACTGATTGATTCTAATTGATACATGGTTATTTTCTTACCTTGTTCCCTGCCTGATTTCAAACTATAAATACTCTCCTCCCTTCTCTTTGAACACACACGAACACAGAACGCAATCTGAGTTCACAAGTCACTCTCACTTAAAAACTCTCTCTCTTTTACTTGTGCTGCTGTGGACTTTGTTTACTCTACTTTCTCCTGCACTCTTTTGCTTCTCTACTGGTATGTCTCAGTTAGTTTACATGTCTCCACCACAATGTGTTTACTTCTGCCCACTTCTGTCCAATTCTTTTAGTTGACATTTGTTTCTAGCATATTGTAACATGTTCCCCCTTTCCTTTGTAATTCAGTATTTAAATTATGTATGCATCCTGTCAGTTGCTTGTCATGAATTTGATACTTTATGAATCCCAAACCCTCATACCCCTTTATATGTGAGTTATGGTTCAGGGCATGACAACACTCTAATATTGTTGTCCATGATTCTGGATTGGATTCTTTGAATCCCAAACTCAATCAGTTCCCATTCCCTTTCCCCCTTTATGTGTTTTTGAGCTTCAGACTTGGGTCTGGCAGTGTCCTAATCACTGTCCAGACTCTGTCTGACCTTCAAGGGTCTGATCTTAATGTGTTTGACCAAGCAGGTGATCAGGGGTGTGCCAGCCTACTTTGTGTCTAGGTATGACCACAACCTATCATGGCTCCCCAATCCCCCTTTCACTTTGCACTTACTCTTAGCTATTAAGTTCTGCCCCTCTCTTGCAAGCCATGCTTTGGGACCCCCTGAGCTCCCTCTGAACTTGGATGCCTGAGAGCTGGCTCTTCCACTGCACTGTTTCTATTCTAATGGTATCTTGGGTGTAAGCAATGCCGGGAATCCCTGAGATTCCTTGGAACTTTGAAACACCCTGGGTAAAGAGAAGGATTTGGAAATCTGGATCCCGGGAGTGGCTCAATCGCATATTATTAGACATTAAGGTTGAATTAGGCTGCTCGGATCTAGCTGTTAGCCTCTGATGTATTTTTTTTTCTACATTTTGTAATAACTTGTATAAACTCGGGGAGTATAGTAAAGCGATGTGGGAGGGATCTTTACTTTCTTGCATCAAAAGGGTAGAAATCATGATCTTAGGACTTTATTATTTAACCATCCAGAGATCCTGCCTATAGGACCGTTTTAATCACATAGAAAGTATGTCTATAGGACTTAACACTCACTTTCTGCAATTATGCATATAGAAATCCTGCCTATAGGAGTTAATTTTCTTTAAATTTATAGGTGTCATGCCTATAGGATGTGCATACGCATGACATTAGGCAAACTTTAGGTTTAATAAACAAGCATCCGTCCACAAGTTTATTAACAAGTTCGGTAATCAATAACTTGTAGATATCATGTCCATAGGAGCTTCTTTTGAACCAAACTCGCTTAGCCTGTCTAACAGCAGTAGCAATTGATTAGCCGTTTCTTATACGCCTAAGTCAGTACATGTTTTCCAAAACGTAGTCTCTAATAAAACTTGTTTCAAATCAGTGTATACTTTTCCCTAAAATCTATTTCTTTAACTGGCATATCTTTTCTGAAACTCCTTCTTTCTATTATTCTGCCTAAACGTGTTTTCCAACTCAATTCCTGTCTTTTGAACTCGTCGTTTTAAATCAGTTCCGCAACTCACTCTTTTCTTTAGATAACTCTGTCCCTTCTGGAATTTTCAAAACTTTTCTTTTTTTTGTGTTTAACCACAATTAGGCAGTTTGTTTTCCCTTTTGAACTAGTTTCTAAACGTCTGCAGCATACCCTTTTTCTTCAAGACTCTTCTGCGTGATCATCTTCTAAAATCAGTACTTTCTTAAATAAACTCGCGACTAATTCAGTGCCTTAATCTCTGACAACTGTATCCGAGTTGCCTAATGCAGACTTTCTGTCCAAATATATGTGTTGAACCTGTCCGCTCACTGCTTAATTTTAATCTAAGACCAAATCAGTATTTGTCAAGGCATGCTAAACTATATGATTATTTGATTTCTGGGGTTTATTTGAGCCTTATTTGCTTGTTTATTCTTCCCTTTATTTGATACTTGTTTTGAATGTCGAGCTAGAATTTTATCCTTTAAACTCCACAAAAGCCTCCATCCCTTTCTTTCCTTTTAGGATTAGAAGTCCTAATACCCCGGAACTGATAGGATTAGGACGGGTAGTAGCATGCGATAAGTAAACGATACCGTTCCGCGCTTTAATACCTTAACGGGGTGGGAAGGGTAGACATGGAGATGATGATTACACGATAACACTATGTGTACAATTGGGTACCAGTGTTGTGCGAATGATCCATGTAATGTATAAACCTAGGACTCCCCTCTCCTCTTATTAGTTTAACAATTTTTTTTTTAGAACTTTAAAAGCTGCTGCACTTTCAACTTCTGTTTCTCACACGATTTTTGGTTTGCTTGCACTAATTGCTTGACTTCTTCCCTCTACTTGCACATTTCTTTTACAACTAAACTGCTCCCTTTCTGAATTTCAGCACTTCTTTTAACCTTTTTGTGCTTCCTGTTATACTTGTTAGTTTATTCGCATTTGCACTTAAAGTCACAATTGTAGCATGGCCGGGAACCACACTAGTGGATCTTGAGGGGTGCCTAACACCTTCCCCTCGAGATAATTTCAAGCCCTTACCCAAAACTCTGGTCTGCATCTTTAATTCTTCTAAAAGTGTCCTAATGCACTATAATCATTAGGTGGCGACTCTCCAAACTCCAAAAACCCAATTTCCAAACGGGATAAGAGTTGTCTTCCCGAATGTCGTGAACCCGATTCCGCGAGGAAAAGGGGGGCGTCGACACGTGTCAGGATGACCACCAAATGAATCAGATCCTGCACGTTTAGTACAGAAGTGTAGCGTGAGTACATAAATCAATGCGTACCCAGTTAGTATCTAGCCTAACCCCGGAGAAGTAGTGACGAGGGATCGACACTGACACATACTAGTGGTCCAATAAATAAAATGCAGGAATCATAAGCAGGCATGAAATATAATATGATCAATAAAATAAGGAACAATAGATAACGAAATCTGTTAACAAAATATCATCAGTTTAAAAATCCCCAAGTGCCACATGTTATCTAAACAAATAAGAACCATCAATTAAATATCCGATCTTAGGTCATAAAGAAAATATCACGCAATTTCCAAGTTCAATCAAGAGGGTAATCTCATGGGTATTCGGACTCCTATCGATTTTACGCACGAATTATGTCGAGGTCGTTTGGCCCGATCCATATAGACGTGTACATACATTGCCGAGGTCGTACGACCCGATCCATAGATGTATCTCATATATACATATACTTCTAAGGCGTTCGGCCCGATCCCTAGGAAGAGAAGAAACTTGTCGACTTACGACTCTACTATACAGGGGGCAGAGACGTAACGTAAACATGATATTTACCATCAATCAATTATCCTGCCAAATAACTCGCGAAATTGAGATTCGATCTAACATGATCTCTATCAAATTTCACTTATAGTCTTCAAGTAATTAAACTAACAATTAAATTCAAGTAATACAATTTATTGCAGAGTAAAGTCCTAGGTCTACCTGAACATAAACATGAATCTAGCTACTTATAACCCCCACGACAAGTACCACATATCAAATACATCACCTAGGGGGTATTTCGCCTTCACAAGGTTAGACATGAGACTTACCTCGCTCCAAAGTTTCATAACCGGCTCCAACACCCCGCTAACACCTCAACCAATGCTCATCGATCCAAAACTAGTCAAACAACGTGCAAATCGATCAAAATATACTCCAATTCTTATCATTTAACAATTTATAACAATCCTCATCTCCGCTCGAAAAGTCAACAAAGTTAACCCTCGGGCCCATATGCTCGGATTATAATTTTTTTTAAAGATAAACATTACCCATAATATCACGAACTCAAACATATCATTTATTCTTAATTTCACATCCGATTTCGTGGTTTAAATGCAGAAATACCAATTCTAGGCCTTTTACCTATAATCATACATTTTCCACTTAAATTCTAAAATTTACAAGCCTAAATTTGTGTATTTGACTAACAACGTGTAGAAATCACTTACCTCATGATTGATGATGAAAATGGCACTCCAAAATTTCTCCAAAGTCAGTTCCCATGGAAAAAAAGTGAAAATGAGCCAAACCCCCAATTTAAAACAACACTGCCTAGCCCGACCTTCTTCACGAACGCGGCAAGTCCCTCGCGTTCGCGAAGCACAACCAGTTTCTGCTCCCCAAATTCCTCAATGTGAAAGCGAGATAGGGCATACGAACGCGAAGCTTTACTAGCCTGCCCATCGCGAATGCGGCTACACATTCGCAAATGCGAAGACCAAATTGCCCACCATGCCAGCTTCTTCATCGTGAACATGCTCGTGGAAACGCGAACGCGAAGCCTTTTCGTCCAAACCTTCGCGAATGCGAGACAATAGTCGAGAACACGAAGCACAAAATCTCAGGAACAAAAATCCTTCTTCGCGAATGTGTGAATACCTTCACGTTCGCGAAGAACAAAACCAGACACAAACACCAGTAGTTGCAAAACAAGAAAAAATGATCCGAAACCACTCCGAATCACACCCGAGGCCCCGGACCCCGTCCAATTATGCCAACAAGTCCCAATACCTTACCAAACTTATCCAAAGGCTCAGAACTCCATAAATAACATCAAAATCACGAAGCGAAGATCAAAATTCTTCTTTCAACTTTCAAACATTCAAACTTCGACGAACGCGTCCGAGTCATATATATATATATATATATATATCGGAATGATGCCAAACTTTACGTAAAAGTCATAATCACTATACGACCCTATTCCAAAGCACGGAATCCCAAACGGACATCGATGACGCCAAAGTCCACTTCATATCAAACTTGGGATTTCTAAAACCTTCAAAATGCCAATATTCCATGATAAGTGCCAAAATACTCCCGGGCCACCCGATACTCAACCCTAACATACACCAAGTCCAAAATTATCATACGAACCTATTGGAACCTTCAAATCCTGATTCTGAGGTCGTTTACTCAAAGTCAAACCTTGGTTAGCTCTTCCAACCTAAAGATTCTGAATTGAGAGTTTTCCTTCCGAATCAACTCCGAACTTCCCGAAATTCAATTCCGACCATACGTACAAGTCATAAAGCATAAAGTGAAGCTACTCAAGGCATCAAACCGCTGAACGACGCGCTTGTGTATAGTCTAGTTCATTGTATTAGGGTTATTGAGTTGTAATCTTATTTGCTTATACAAGAAGCATTTCGAGAGGTTTTTCTCTATGAGAGAATTCGGGTCTTAGGCTAGAGTTAGCTTGAGCATTTTACTACAATCATAGTGGTTGTTGGCAGTCAAGTGGCTAGGATTTAGTCTCTTAGGATATATGAGTTTTGTAACCTGAAATTGCTCATTGTTTTAGTGAAATTTTTGTGAGAAATCCCATAAGTGGGTCATGGTTTTTACTCCCTTGAGCAAGGAGGTTTTACACGTAAAAAATCTCATGTGTATTTAATTTCGTACTTTACTATTTCAGTTGTTTAAAGAAGGAGCAGATATAAGAATCAAGTTCGTATACAGGTGTCTAAAGGTCTGTTATTCTACCTGGAAGAAACAGGGAAGCAGAGCTTAGTAAGAGGCTGGAGTTGGCTGTTGAAGAGAATGCCAAGCTTCGTGAAAACAATGATGAGTTGAGAAAAGAAACCAGGACGCTTAAGGAAGAGCTCAGAAGAGATAGAAAAGCTCATGCCCAACAGATTTTCACCCTTGTCAAAGCATTGACCTCCTTTACCTCTCACCCATGAACCTGTTCCTTCCCAGTGTCCTTAGTTTCCTTTGCTATCCTGTTGATGCTTTAATTTGTTTTTCCTTTCTGTTCTAGTCTTAGTACCTTGCTGTATGTTTAGTTTGTTTTGTTATAATGGTTTAAGACAAGGCCCTGGGCTTCTTTTGGCATTACTAAATGACTTATGTTATACTAGTTTAATGATTTGTACAATATTGGATCATCAACCTAGTCTGTTTTGCCTTGATAATTCTTGAGCTTGTGTTGTAGCCTGCATGGCCTTGAATCTTACATTAACTGTGCTTCATATGTCTAGCAAGTTTTGTTTCTTTCGATGACACCAAATGGGGGAAGATAAGGTTGGGGGTTGTGAATATGTCTGTCTATGGTACTTTTTCTAATTACCTGGTTCTAATGTGTACAAAGTTTGTCGATCATCAGAAAAAGGGAATTTGTTGGGTTTTGAGATTGTGACAATTAACAAAGTTTGTCTAGATGCAATGTTCGAAGAACCAGGTTCTCAACATAGCTGCTTAATTATTCTACGCGTCAGCTCCTCAAGGTAAAGGACCAGATCCTCTAGTTGATGATTGTATATCTGTGCAAGACGTCAACTTTATCTCATAGTTACCCAGGTCCGAGTTTGGTAGAAGAAGACTGCTACATGTGATAAGGGTTGTTGCAAACGAATAAATCAGTAAGAGACAAGAGTCCCAAAACTTGTGGAATCCTTGGAACAGTAGGAGTCCTATCAAACGAGAAGGATCTTAGAAGATCTTGAAGTCCAGGTGTTTATATACTATCTATTTTGGACTTCTGAGATTATCCTTTTACACATCAACTGAAGAACTACATTTTGTTCACTCTAGTCGACTACCAGTATTGTGTTCTTCTTGAGTCAGTCTAGTGAATATGTTTTAGGAAATCGAGTTGTAATCAAGTGTCACAAATAATTAGTGAATTGGAGTGAGTCAAATAGTCGTAGTATGAGTATTGGAGAGTATTGAATTATAGTCTTGTAATTGATACATTTTGGCTCATTGTTCTAGTGGAGTTAGAAGTTGAAACACCCTACATAGAAGTTCATGGTTTTTGCACCTTTTGAGTTGGGTGATTTTCTCCATAAAAATCGTTGTGTTCACTTTAGTGCTTATTTTACTTCACGTTTAAGAAACACCGTAAAAAACCAAGTTCGTTAGTAATTCATACGGGCACTCAAACTAACAATAAATCCAATAACAATACATAACTTTAGCCCCCATTTTGATTAACCTATAGCTTCTTCCTTCACATCTCACAAGAATATCTTAATCAATTTGAATACCAATAGATATAGTTCGTACTAGCTGATTTACCAAAATTTTAACTGGATGCAAATGTTTGATTATTTGTCGAATAATACCAACTTTGGAATTTTAATTTACTATTAGAAGTTCCAAATTTTCCATTGTAGTCTTTACGATGAGTGTAATCTTCATGTGCTTAGAATGAGGTTTTGAATCGTAAGTTCTTGAACAGTTGTGTTGCTTTTGTTCCAAATGGAGTCTTGTCTTTGGTTGATTTCGTTGTCTTGCCTCGATTTTTGTGGAAAATCAGGATTTGCTTGAAGAAATATCAAAAGAAGCAGGTTACTTTGGCATATTTGGTGGAGAATGGGCCAAATGCATTGGCCATTCAAATGATCTTCCTTTAATGAGTAAACAAAGTTGGGTGATCATATTTCAGTAAGCGCTATAGTGAAATATAAAATGTTGGCAGCATTAGTCTCCGACGACATTCTTGTTGCCACTAACTTCCCTAAACGTAACTGGCCAGAGAGAACAGTGGATAGCTGCTTTCGTGATATCGCATGTCTTAAAGTTTGTGATTTAGACACCTCACCTTTGTGGTGGCAATATGGTTAAAAGAAAAACAGTTAACCACTCATATTATCCACTAACAATGAGTTGTATAATGAACTTTTTAAAAATAGGTCAAATATTGATAAGAACCATATTATCTATTTTGAAAATTGTTAACCAATGGGTGACACTACTAGAAATCTGGGAATTACCGACCAAAAATTTGCGACCAAAGTTGGTTGGTCAAAAACAGCGACCAACGTTGGTCGCTAATGTGGAGAAAATTAATAAATAATTATTTTAAATAATTTGCCGACCAAGGTTGGTCGCTTTTTGGTTGGTAAAGTGGTCAACATGTTGACTGGGCTGGTCAGACTTGCTTGGTCAAAGAAATATTGAAATTAGCGACCAACTTTGATCGCTAATGTGGGACCCAGTTATAACGTTTTAATAATTATATTATTATTTAAAATATTTTATAAAATATAAATAAATAATATTTAAAATTGGCGACCAAAGTTGTCGGTTATGAAAGGGGGGAAGCAAGTAGGGACCACTTTGGTGTCGCTAATGGGACCCAGTTATAACGAATATTATTGAAAAGTATGAGTAATACTTATTAATTTAAATTATATTTTATTAAAATTATAAAATTAAATCTTATTTAAAATTAGCGACCAACGTTGGTCGCTATTTTTAGTTCTGGATAATTAGCGCATCAAAGTTGGTCTCTTTTCAGGTCAAACATTGGTCAAAATTAAAAATCACTTTTGTATTTTACTATCTAAATAATATAAATGTAATCCGTTAACACTTTTGTAATTACAAGGATGAATCACTAAAATATACTCTAACATGCTATATATGTAGTTAAAGTAGTACAACAAAGCGTGTTATATATATATAATATATATATATATATATATATATATATATATTATGGCTCGAGAGGTTTTGTTTTTAATATTCAACGATGCATCTGAGTAGGTTATAAGTCGATGAATCAATTACACACAGATATTTTGATGAAAAATTATATATACTAATTAGGATCTTGACAATCTATCAATCCCTAAAAGAACCTCGGGTTGTTAAAGTAGCACGAAGTGTGTGTGTTATATATATACACACACTAACATATACTATAACAAGTTATATATACGTTATAGTATTATAGTGAAGTGTCTGTGTGTGTGTATGTGTGTGTGTGTGTGTGTGTGTATATATATATATATATATATATATATGTAAGAACATGAAGCGCTAGGAACACAGGGTCGGGTTCTTTTAGGTATTGATACACTTGTAAATTGATTCATCGACTTATAACCTAATGATGAATGAATGTAATTCATTAACTCTGTTATAATACAAATAATGAATACAGTAGCATATACTATAACATGCTATATATGTAGTTAAATATAGCACGAAGTGTGTGTGTTATATATATAAACACACTAACATATACTATAACAAGTTATATATATATATATAATATATATATATATATATATGAAGCGCTAGGAACACAGGGTCGGGTTCTTTTAGGGATTGCTTAAATTATAAATTGATTCATCGACTTATAACCTACTCAGATGCATCATTGAATATTAAAAACAAAACGTCTCGACTTATAACCTAGTGATGAATGAATGTCATTCATTAACTCTGTATACACACAAATAATGAATACTATTATATCAATTAATAGAGATAATATTATATTGGTTTATCTATTCATTAATTATCGTACGTAGTATATATAAGATTGATCATCAATTACAATATAGTTTATGCGTGTATATGAAATTACTCATTACTTAAATATAACTTAAAAAATTCCTTTACATACATGCTATTATAATCTATTAAAAGTAATTACCTAGTTAATATTATTTTTTTTAAAGATTATGCTTATAGTTTATAATTATTTATAATAATTGTAGTTAAATAAAATAAATATTTATAGCTAATAAGAATTTTTTTTATGGCTTATAATATTTAAAAACCAAAATAGAAAAAAAAATTATTTAATTGTTTTTTAGAAATAGCGACCAAAGTTGGTCAAACGGTCAAAACTTAATTACCTACCAAAAATAGCGACCAACGTTGGTCGCTTTTTGTAAATCCAGACTCAAAAACGGGTTTCCCCCTCCCATTCTCTTATTTTCTTCCCCAAAATTTCCCCAACTCTCTCTCAACACATTCCTCTCCCCTTCTCTATTTCCCTCACACAAATCCCATTCCCCCACCCCGCGCCACCACTGCTACCGCCGGACTGCCGCTGCCCCTCTCTCTCCTTCTCCACCTAAAAAAAATCTAGGTTTGAATTATAACCTTGAATCTTTGTTAGTTTTTGTTTCAATTATTTCAATATTGTAGTTTAAGGATATGAATTAGTGTTTCAATTCTTTGAACATTGTATTTTATTGAGGATTAGGGTTTAGGTCTTGTTTTAATTAGTTTTGTTAATTAATTTTATTAACTAATTAGTTTAATTAGTGTTTAATTTAGTTTAGTTAGATTTGAATTATACTTTGTATTGTCTTGATAGTTTAGTTAGAATCTAGGATTTAGGATATGAATTGAACCTTTAGGATATGAATTGGACTTTTAGTTTATGAACTGAACTTTTAGTTTATAAATTGAGTATTTTAGGATATGAATTGGACTTTTAGTTTATGAATTGAACTTTTAGGTTATGAATTGGACTTGTAGTTTATAAATTGTAATTTTAGTATATGATTTGAACTTTTAATTTATGAATTGAACTTTTTGGATATGAATTGGACTTTTAGTTTATAAATTGAAATTTTAGGATATGAATTGAACTTTTAGGATATGAATTGGACTTTTAGTTTATGTATTGGAATTTTAGTTTATGAATTGGACTTGTAGTTTATAAATTGTAATTTTAGGATATGATTTGAACTTTTAAATTATGAATTGAACTTTTTGGATATGAATTGAACTTTTAGTTTATAAATTGAACTTTTGGATATGGATTGAACTTTTAGTTTATAAATTGAAATTTTAGTTTATAAATTGAACTTTTAGTTTATAAATTGAGTATTTTAGGATATGAATTGGACTTTAATTTATGAATTGAACCTTTTGGATATGAATTGAAATTTTAGTGTATGAATTGATTTTTTAGTGTATAAATTGAGTATTTTAGGATATGAATTGGACTTTTAATTTATGAATTGAACCTTTTGGATATGAATTGAAATTTTAGTTTATGAATTGAACTTTTTGGATATGAATTGAACTTTTAGTTTATGAATTGAACTTTTAGTTTATAAATTGAACTGTTAGTTTATAAATTGAAAATTTAGGATATGAATTGAAATTTTAGGATATGAAATTAATTAACTAATAAAGATTAGGATATGAATTGATGTTCTAAACGTCAATACCACACAAGAGGGGGGGGGGGGGTGGATTTGTGTGGTACCCAATTTTCGCTCTAGAAGAACCTGGTTCTTCTAAGTGTACTAACTACTGCTGTTTGCGGAATAATAAATACAGAAAATAAAGAACACAGAGATTTTTACGTGAAAAACACCTGGCTCAAAAGGTGAAAAAACTTGTAACGACCTGACCGGTCGTTTTGAGCCCTAGCACGTCATTCAGCAGTCTGAGGCCATGAGCAGCTTCATTTCAGGTATTATGACTTGTACGCGTGGTCGGAATTAAATTCCGGGAAGTTCGGAGTTGATTTGGAAAGAGAATTTTCATTTCGGAAGCTTAAAGTTGAAAGAATTAACTAGGATTAGATTTTTGAGTAAACGACCTCGGAATCGGGATCTGAAGGTTCCAGCAGGTTCTTATGATGATTTCGGACTTGGGCGTATGCCCGGTTCGGGTTTTGGATAACCCGGGAGCGTCTTGGCGCCTATTGTGGAAGTTAGCATTTTGGAAGAAATTTCATAAGTTTGGCTTGAAGTGAATTTCAGAGATATCGATGTTCGTTTGGGATTCCGAGTCTGGGAACAGCTCCATATGGTGATTCTAGAGTTGGGAGCGCGATCGGAAATGAATTCGGAGGTCCGTAAGTTATTTTGGAGTCATTTGGCTAAAGATAGAAATTTGAAGGTTTTTGAGAAGTTTGACCGGAAGTGGACTTTTTGATATCTGGGTCGGAATCCGATTCCGGAAGTTGGAGTAGGTCCGTAATGACGAATATGACTTGTCTACAAAATTTGAGGTCAATCGGACTTGATTTGATAGGTTTAAACGTCGAAAGTAAAAGTTTGAAATTCTAAAGTTCATAAAGCTTGGATTGGAGGTCGATTCGTGGTTTTAGCGTTGTTGGATATGATTTGAGGCCTCGAGCAAGTCCGTAATGTGTTTTGGGACTGGCTGGTATAATTGGTTGGGGTCCCGAGGGTCTCGCGTGGATTCCGAATGGTTAACGGATCGGAAATGGGATTTTGGAAGGGCTGATCTTGCTAGTTGTTGTCATAACCGCACCTGCGAGAAAGGGGCCGCAGGTGCGGAGCCGCAGAAGCGGCTAGGAGGCCGCAGGTACAGATTTTGGTCTAGAGCAAAGGGACCGCAGATGCGGTCAGGGTGCCGCAGAAGCGGGACCATATATGTGGTCATATCTCCGCAGATGCGGGATCGCACCTGTGGAGGAGAAGTCGCAGAAGCGGAAGAGGGGCAGCCTGGTGAGGACCGCAGATGGTATTGGAACCGCACCTGCAAAACCGCAGAAGCGGCCTAGAAGCCGCAGGTGCGGAAAGAGCTGGAGGCAGAATGTTGTTTTAAAGTCGGGTTTTGGCCATTTCCTATTATATTTTCTTGTCTTGGGGGCCATTCTTGGAGGGTTCAAGAGAGGATTTTCGTCATCAACGATAAGGTAAGCTAATCCCACCTATTTTGAGTTAAATACATCAATTATGTATGGATTTGAGCATGAAATCTGTAGAAAAATTGAGGGTTTGAGGGAAAACCTAGAAAATTAGTGTTCTTGGATTTTGACCACGATTTTGGGTATGGAATTTAGAGACAATTATATATTTGAATTCGTGAAGCTATGGTTAAACTTATTCTTCGAAAATTTTGGAAATCCGGGCATATGGGCCCGAGGGCAATTTTTGTCAACTTTTCGTTCGGGGTTAGGAATTGTTATAAAATGGACTATATTGAGTAATCGAACATATATTAATGGGTTTATATAATTATTGGCTAGTTTTGGAGCATTTTTGCATCGATTTGAGTTTCGGAAGGGCGTGGAAGGCCGGTTATGGATCTTCGGAGCGAGGTGAGTCTCCTTTCTAACCTTGTAAGAGGGAGTTGTCCCTATAGGCGAGTTAATTGGTTATGTGCTCCTATTTGTGGGGGCTACGTACGCACGAGGTGTCGAGAGTCCGTGCGTAGCTACTATTATGCTATTGTCCGGATAGTTTAGGACCCAAAGCATGCTATATTTGGAATATCTGCAACCTTATTGACAGCTTGAATTGCTTAAATCACTTTGAATTAGTAGATGAACTTCTAAAAGGATTAAACTTTATTTTCTTAAATTGTTAGAAGAGAAAGTGGCTTTTATTTGAATAAATATTCCCCGATAAATTCTTAATTGGCTATCTGAGCATGTATTTCTATGTGTACCTGCGTCGCATGTATGGTTCGTGAGCAGGGTGATTGTTTATCTTATGTTGACCGCGTCGCATGGATAGTTCGTGAGCGGGGTAATAGATGCATCTATGGTTCGCGCTGTTCGACCCTCGTCAGTGCACAGTTTATTTTCTGTTGGAGCGGGCCGTACGTACCACGGTGTTATTTGCGCATGCTTGTATTGCTGCCTTGAACTTATTGAAGTTGTTATTGCCTCTTCATGGCTTGAGAATATTTGGACAAATAATGAAAAGGAATTTTTGGAAAACTCCCTATAAAAGAAATAATTGTTTACTTGTTTCCTCCTATTGGATTAAAAATCATGTTTATAAGAGTCCACGATTTAATGAATTATTGGCATCATTATTGGACCATTAGTAAGTGTCGAAATCGACCATCTCGTCTCTACCTCTTCAAGATTAGACGGGATACTCATTGAGTACACGTTGTTTTCGTACTCATACTACACTTCTGTGCATTTTTGTTGCACAGGTATATGTAACTCTAGTGGCCTACTAAGCGTAGCAGCACGGATGATTCGGGGACTAGGTGAGCTGCATTATTCGAGGTGGCCCGCAGCTAGTATAGTCCCTTCTAGTATATTGTATTTACTTTCTGTCCACTGTATTCCGGACGGATGTTGTATTATATTATTTCTTAGAAATTGCTCATGCACTTGTGACACCGGGTTCTGGGAATGGTTTTGAAATATTTTGTATTAATTGCTTGTTATTTAATTTGAAGTGAAGCAGTTGTCTCTTTACTTATGAAATTAGAAGGAAAAATATGGGTTTTTAAAATGGTCTAAATTAGAATCTAATTAAGTATTTTAGTTGGCTTTCCTGACAGTAGTGCCCGGCGCCATCACGACCCTTAGTGGATTTTGGGTCTTGACAACATGGTATCAGAGCACTAGGTTCCTAGGGTTTCACGAGTCATGAGCAAGTCTAGTAGAGTCCCGTGGATCGGTACGGAGACGTCTGTACTTATCTTCGGGAGGCTGCAGGACTGTTAGGAGTACTTCCCTTCTTGATTCCTCATCGTGCGACTTGATCCTTGGGGGCGTATTCCTTTAATTCATTCCTACTCAATCTTACGCGACGCAAACTGCTTGTTATAAATCGAGAATTGAAGAACTGTAATGGTGATACAGATGTGATACGGGATGTTTCTCCCAGTATAGTTGATCGGATTACTATCGTCGCTTTATGGAAGAATGTTTTATTATTTCAGCCCAGTAGTGGTACTTCTGAGGGCCCGGAGGCTAGGCATAAGTTGCCATGATGCTTATGAACTATTGTTCTGCAGTATTGATATGATGGTAGGACATTTGCCTATTTGTCGGGGCGTTGAATGATTTGATGGGAAGTTTACTCAGTGCATGATTTAGAGATTCGGTATTTTATTCCCGGCGGGGAAAAGGCAATCGGGCTGAGAATGGTTAGATGTGGGCTGGCGGAGTAATGAGACTTGGTATTTGCAAGCATGGTAGAGCTTTCTTCTATGATGGGGTGTCGTCGTCCTAATTGAACGTATCAAGTTCGTCGGTGTTATGATCTTCTGCAATTCGCCTTTGGGGCTAGCTATTGTGAGATAGTATCAAAAGTGCGGCTGTCAGATATCGCAGGGTGCGGTAGTTCAGGGTTGAATCAGTGTTTCTAATGTCGACTGTATGAGAAAGATAATCTTCCGAAAGGTGTAAAGTTAGCAGCAATTGTGGGTTTAAGTGCCACGAAGATAGATTTTTATTTAAGGCAGCAGCTCAGCAGTAAAGGATGAGGAAAGGCATGTGGGAAGTGTCAGGCGGTAGCTAAAATTTCTAGAAGGACAAGTATAAGAGGCAAAGGTCGAGTAGTCGATTAAAGGGACGAGTTCCGCCAAAGTGGGAGAGTGGCGGAGTTGCATATGGGCATTGGGGTAGGATGACTGTGCACCTTAAGGAGAGTCTGGGATGACTTGGGAATTTTAGTGATTTGGTGATTGAGGTCTACAGATTTAATTTCAAGCATGGGCGATTATGCGGCAGGAAATTTGATATAACGGGAAGGAGCTGGCGGAGTAGAAGAAGGATACAACAAAGCTTTGAATTGGGAGGATGTTTCCGCAAATTTAATTGAGTCCACGAGGGGTGAATGGACTTGTGCAACTAGAGAGTGAGCTCAAACTCAGGTGGGTTATTCCCGGAGAGCAGGTTAGCGGTCGCATAGTTGGCGAAGCTTCCGCGATGAATTCTATTGGTTATGTAGCAAAAAGATCGGTCGTGCGAATGTGGTTGATGATTCAGAGTATAAAAAGGGGGTTTTACAATAAGATTCGGAGAATTTTGGCAGTTGATTGCGCAAGGTTACGTCAATAAGAGATAAAGAGTCCTGGTGAATGCCTGAGTTGTGTAATAATGGCTTCAAGCTAAGTGGGAGAGTCCCACCGCCTATGATTGGGTTGCATGGTTAACTACTCGCGGGGTTTCTAGTTATTAGCATATTGATGGGTTACTTCAGCTACGGGAAAAGAACACAAGTGGTAACTTGAGCAAAGGAATTATTAAAGGTGGGCTATCGTTAGCCTTATTGGCCCATGTTCAGACTTGGGGAAGGATTCAGGATTGTGCTTTGTAAAGATGCGGGTTCCAAGGGAATGATTCTGCCAGGTGCTTCACCAATGGGTATTCATGTGCTAGAAGATTTATGGAATTGATTATATTCGGGGCCAAGTCAGACCGGGTGGCTCTCAACAACGGTCCTAGTGAATTCAAAAGATAAAGTGTGATGCCTAATGATTTTGAGCCTATAGGTACGGCTAAGAATCAAGCTTGATAGTAGCCTATGAGAACAGGCACAAAATGTTCTATGATGTTTTGACTTGCGATGTAGCAATTGGGAGGTACGAAATGGTTGATGGGATTTGAGACAGCATGGTCTCGTGATTCAGGGTCACTCGGGATGAGTGCGGATGGAGTGCGTTAAGTGTTGAATGGAGTTATCATTGTTTCTATGGCCATTAAGGATAAATTGGAAGAAAAGGGATTGGGTAGCCATAGTCGAATTGGAATGTTGCTGGTAATGATCAGTTCTTTCAGCGTGATCAAGTTATGCAAGTGAAATGTGGCGGTGCGTGCGAGGCTTGTCGGCCGCCGTAGTTGGTGATATTCAGAAAGTACTCTATGTTATGGCATGTTATGTGTAGGCGAATCCCGGAAGGGCTATGGTGGCTTAGACCACTACTTAGAAATTAGCATATTCTACGGTCATGAGAATTCCCTGTGTGTTGCTATGGTTCTCCTGGAGTGAGTTAAGTGGAAAGTTTTATATGATGAAGTGTTAACCTAATAGTGGTTTCGAAGCTAAGATGAAAAACGAGTTCTATCGTATATTGGCATGTTAAGTGCAGTAAGTGGTATGGAATTTGAAGTGAAGATCAAGGTAGCAGTTCGGTGTTGACAAGGATGTCACGAGCTCGGATGAGCAGGAAAGGAGTTTCGATGTCTAAGGTGAGTTGGTTTGTCATCAGCGTCACCTGAGATCGGTGTTTGGTAAAAAGGGCTTTGCATCCTGGTTAATGATTCTTGATCGCTTTTCAGCTGTAGTGCGGCCGGTGGTTTGGAAGTACGACCCAGTTATTTGTTACGGTAGGTTATGGGAGTGTGACCCGCGGGAAGATTGTATAAGTGTGGCAGGTAGTCACTAGATTGATTAAAGACTTAAACCAAGTATGGAGGTTGTGATGATATCGTTGATTTGAGAATATATGCCTGGAGGGCACTCAGTTTATTGAGTTGTGGACTGTGGATGATTACTCCTGTGTGATGGTTGTTCTTGTGTGTTATGAGAAAAGGGAAGTTAGTATGGACCTTTGAAGGGTCATTGGCCTAGTTTGGTACGATCAGGGTTGACTTGAGGTCGGTGGATGGGTTTAATATGTGAATATGGGCTCTATATCAGGCCAAACGTGTTCATTTCAGTAATGTGCTCCTTATGGAGGAATAGTCAGGGTGCTATCTCGTTGTCAGGTATTTCATGTAATGATACATTGCGCCGTGTGAGTTGTGAGACGGCTTGGGAAATGGCTTATGTGATGAGGTTCCGTATAGAGAGGATGTTACATGAGCAAAATGGCTCTTGAGATTCAGATTGTATATCGCACCTCAGTTGTGCTTGACTTTTGTGGCTTCTGGCGCTATATGTCTTCCCAGGGATGGAATTATGCACTTAGTTTGCTTGTGACCTATATTCGGTATATTATTGAAATGAGCAATCTAGCTCGGTACGTATCTCCTTATGCGAGTTTTATGGGTGGATGGGTGGCATGCCGCCATGGTTTGTGTTGTTCGGATCGGGTTGCGCGCCGCAACAGTGTGAAGCTGAGTAAAGTTCCCCGTATCTACTTTTATGTGTTTTGTTTCCTATTTTATGAGGAAAGCTTATATTAGCTGTGTGCCCGCGTCGCATGCATGATTCGTGAGCGGGGTGTTTGTTTAATTGAGTCGACCGCGTCGCATGTATGATTTGCGAGCGGTGTAGTTGAATCTCCTTCTCAAAGTTTGCTTTCCTTTATATCGCATTCGATATGGTAGCCTATTGGCACATTGTAGCATCATATGGGACTTTTGGTCATGTCGGGGTGGCTTATTGCCTGAGCAGTTCGTACTGGGTGAGACGAGATCATTAAATTCGAAATCAGTGTAATCTGAGTATATGAAGTACATTAAGGAACTAAGACCATTATTCGGTTCAGAATGAGGTGAGGGTTCTTGTCAGGAGTAAAGACCCAATGATTTGTTGATTCAGCAATTGGTCATGAAATTCTATGCCTATCTTCCGTCGTGGCGGTATTGTAAGAGTTAGAGTAAGAGCTTGCATATCA
Organism: Nicotiana attenuata; assembly: GCF_001879085.1. Taxonomy (NCBI): domain Eukaryota; kingdom Viridiplantae; phylum Streptophyta; class Magnoliopsida; order Solanales; family Solanaceae; genus Nicotiana; species Nicotiana attenuata. The sequence goes on from NC_031993.1 coordinate 50,266,977, forward strand.
TGAGGTGCGTTGTGAGCATCAGAGTAATGGAATTTCGATTCATTTGATCGGAGAATATTATTGTGGCCCTGTGAGTAAAGTGGTGCAAGTTGTGAATTCAGCTAAGGTATGCAGTCATGTTTCGGTGCTGCTTGTAGTTATTGATACGGTGAGCGTATGTTGGAACAAGCATGGCAGAGAATTCCGGATGTTGGAATTGGGCTCTAAGGCTTATTTGCTTGAATAAAAAGAGATATCTTCAAGATTGGTCAAGCTAATGTGATCAACTGAGTTGTGGTAGCACGGGAAGGTGCATGAGGTGTTAAACAGTGATTTCAGACTACTCCAGTGTAGTTCACATCACGTTCGAGGACGAACGTATGTTTAAGTGGGAGAGAATGTAACGACCCGACCGGTCGTTTTGAGCCCTAGCGCGTCGTTCAGCAGTCTGAGGCCATGAGCAACTTCATTTCAGGTATTATGACTTGTACGCGTGGTCGGAATTAAGTTCCGGGAAGTTCGGAGTTGATTTGGAAAGAGAATTCTCATTTCGGAAGCTTAAAGTTGAAAGAATTAACTAGAATTGGATTTTTGAGTAAACGACCTCGGAATCGGGATCTGAAGGTTCCAGCAGGTTCGTATGATGATTTTGGACTTGGGCGTATGCCCGGTTTGGGTTTTGGTTAACCCAGGAGCGTCTTGGCGCCTATTGTGGAAGTTAGCATTTTGGAAGAAATTTCATAAGTTTGGCTTGAAGTGCATTTCAGAGATATCGATGTTCGTTTGGGATTCCGAGTCTGGGAACAACTCCGTATGGTGATTCTGGAGTTGGGAGCGAGATCGGAAGTGAATTCGGAGGTCCGAAAGTCATTTTGGAGTCATTTGGCTAAAGATAGAAATTTGAAGGTTTTTGAGAAGTTTGACCGGAAGTGGACCTTTTGATATCGGGGTCGGAATCCAATTCCGGAAGTTGGAGTAGGTTCGTAATGACGAATATGACTTGTCTGCAAAATTTGAGGTCAATCGGACTTGATTTGATAGGTTTAAACGTCGAAAGTAGAAGTTTGAAATTCTAAAGTTCATAAAGCTTGGATTGGAGGTCGATTCGTGGTTTTAGCGTTGTTGGATATGATTTGAGGCCTCGAGCAAGTCCGAAATGTGTTTTGGGACTGGTTGGTATGATTGGTTTGGGTCCCGAGGGTCTCGCGTGGATTCCGGATGGTTAACGGATCGGAAATGGGATTTTGGAAGGGCTGATCTTGCTGGTTGCTGTCATAACCGCACCTGCGAGAAAGGGGCTGCAGGTGTGGAGCCGCAGAAGCGGCTAGGAGGCCGCATGTGCCGATTTTGGTCTAAAGCAAAGGGACCGCAGATGCGGTCAGGGTGCCGCAGAAGCGGGACCGCACCTGCGGAAGAAAGAGCCGCAGATGCGGTTTGGGCTAGAAGAGAAGGGACCGCAGATGCGGTCATATTTCCGCAGATGCGGGACCGCACCTGTGGTGGAGAAGTTGCAGAAGCGGAAGAGGGGCAGCCTGGTGAGGACCGCAGATGCGGTATTGGAGCCGCACCTGCGGAACCGCAGAAGTGGCCTGGAAGCCGCAGGTGCGGAAAGAGCTGGAGGCAGAATGTTGTTTTAAAGTCGGGTTTTGGCCATTTCCTATTATACTTTCTTGGCTTGGGGGCGATTCTTGAAGGGTTCAAGAGAGGATTTCCGTCATCAACGATAAGGTAAGCTAATCCCACCTATTTTGAGTTAAATACATCAATTATGTATGGATTTGAGCATGAAATCTGTAGAAAAATTGAGGGTTTGAGGTAAAACCTAGAAAATTAGTGTTCTTGGATTTTGACCACGATTTTGGGTATGGAATTTAGAGACAATTATATATTTGAATTCGTGAAGCTATGGGTAAACTTATTCTTCGGAAATTTTGGAAATCCGGGCACGTGGGCCCGAGGGCAATTTTTGTCAACTTTTCTTTCGGGGTTAGGAATTGTTATAAAATGGAATATATTGAGTAATTGAACATATATTAATGGGTTTATATAATTATTGGCTAGTTTTGGAGCATTTTTGCATCGATTTGAGTTTCAGAAGGGCGTGGAAGGCCGGTTATGGATCTTCGGAGCGAGATGAGTCTCTTTTCTAACCTTGTAAGAGGGAATTGTCCCCATAGGTGAGTTAATTGGTTGTGCTCCTATTTGTGGGGGCTACGTACGCACGAGGTGACGAGAGTCCGTGCGTAGCTACTATTATGCTATTGTCCGGGTAGTTTAGGACCCAAAGCATGCTATGTTTGGAATATCTGCAACCTTATTGACAGCTTGAATTGCTTAAATCACTTTGAATTAGTAGATAAACTTCTAAAAGGATTAAACTTTATTTTCTTAAATTGTTAGAAGAGAAAGTGGCTTTTATTTGAATAAATATTCCCCGATAAATTCTTAATTGGCTATCTGAGCATGTATTTCTATGTGTACCTGCGTCGCATGTATGGTTCGTGAGCAGGGTGATTGTTTATCTTATATTGACCGCGTCACATGGATAGTTCGCGAGCGGGGTAATAGATGCATTTATGGTTCGCGTCGTTCGACCCTCGGCTGTGCACAGTTTATTTTCTGTTGGAGCGGGCCGTACGTACCATGGTGTTGTTTGCGCATGCTTGTATTGCTGCCTTGAACTTATTGAAGTTGTTATTGCCTCTTCATGGCTTGAGAATATTTGGACAAATAATGAAAAGGAAATTTTGGAAAACTCCCTATAAAAGAAATAATTGTTTACTTGTTTCCCCCTATTGGATTAAAAATCATGTTTATAAGAGTCCACGATTTAATGAATTATTGGCATCATTATTCGACCATTAGTAAGTGTCGAAGTCAACCATCTCGTCTCTACCTCTTCGAGATTAGACGGGATACTCATTGAGTACACGTTGTTTTCGTACTCATACTACACTTCTGTGCATTTGTGTTGCACAGGTATATGTAACTCTAGTGGCCTACTGAGCGTACCAGCACGGATGATTCGGGGACTAGGTGAGCTGCATTATTCGAGGCGGCCCGCAGCTAGTATAGTCCCTTCTAGTATATGGTATTTATTTTCTGTCCACTATATTTCGGACGGATGTTGTATTATATTATTTCTTAAAAATTGCTCATGCACTTGTGACACCGGGTTCTGGGAACGGTTTTGAAATATTTTGTATTAATTGCTTGTTATTTAATTTGAAGTGAAGTAGTTGTCTCTTTACTTATGAAATTAGAAGGAAAATTCTAAGTTTTTAAAATGGTCTAAATTGGAATCTAATTAAGTATTTTAGTTGGCTTGCCTGACAGTAGTGTCCGGCGCCATCACGACCCTTAGTGGATTTTGGGTCGTGGCAAAACCACGACCTACTACTCAGTAGGATTTTCCCAAACTTCCACTAAAATCACTGAGCCAAAACAGCATTTACAAAACTCTTTGTAAACCTAAGGATTAACTCTAATCCAGTTGTGGCAACCAGCCTCTAACTGCTGCGACAACTTCAAGTTAACTCTAACTTGAATACTCAAAATACCTATTATAATTGCTTCTAGATAAAGCTGAAAGGTACAATATGAAACACCTACTACAATTGAACTAGAAATAAAGAAAGACACATAAAACTCTTTATGGAGCTGGTTCTTCAATCTGGTTCATGTAGCTTCAGGTTTTCACACTTGAATCACACACGAACTGCTTGCTAAAAGCCTTGCTATTTTGCTCTCAATTCACGTTTAAATTCTGCGTTTTTGTGCAACACTTGTAATGTGAGAACATCCTGCAATTTATAGAGTTAGTAGATGAAGAAATAACTAGAGTTATGATGCAACTCTTCCTTGGTGGAAGAGTTCTAGTTGATTTTAACTTCTAACTCCTTCCCTATCTTGAATTGTGTTCTCTTTGATTAAGGACTCCTTCTCCTTATCAATTATGCAACCTTTTCGATCAAGAGATATTAAATACACCAAGTTAAGCTTATCTCCTTCACGTGCAACCCACATGCTAGAATCTGCCCGTTTTTGTGCACCTGAGTGATGGGCCTGGTTCATCCTGAGTTCCTTTGTCAGTCTTCAAAACTAACCTTTAATTTGGCCAACAAATTCCCCCTTTTTGATGATGACAAACTCTGTGCTTTTCATAAGCTTAGGCCCTGTTTCAACTCAGCTCAACATCAACACAATGTTAGAAACATTTTTCCTTTTTATCACTTATCATCAAGGACCAGGTACATTAGGTTATAAACATCACTGTTCAAAGTGTAAACATCACTTGTTTAAAGCACAGCCTTTTCCCCCCTTTTGGCATCATCGAAAAGTTGCATAAAATGTGAGATAACCAGATTTTAAAACTTACTCATGGCCACTGGGGCTACTTCAAATGCAAACATGGATTAATCATCATAGATCAAGCTAAGAATTTTAACCATCAAAGAAATATAAACAAACAATTAGAGCAAAAGGCAGTGAATTTCATTGATGATTGATACGATTCTACCACAAAGCATAAGAAGAAATAAAAATACTGAAAACATGAGCAAAAGAAACAAAAAGTCCCGAATTGGGTCACTGGTTGATCTACACTAGGCTAGGATTTAAGGCTTGGAAGAGGTAGGGGCTGGGTTTTTTCTTGGAGAAGTTTCAGCATGTCTTGAAGAATTCCATCATTCTTCTCCTTTTCCCTTGCAAGTTCAGCTCTGAGAACATCTCTCTCAGATTGTACCTCAACCAATCGTGTCTTCAGCCTTGCTATCTCAGCATCCTTTGCGCCTCACTCTCCTGTAATAGAGCTCTGACCTTGCTATTAATAGGTGTCTTTTTAGATGAACCAGGTTCATTAGGAATGACATTAACTTCACAATCGCAAGCAAGCAGAGTATTAACCCCACTTCTTCATAGGTACCTTGAAATGTGCAGGCACAGTTGTGAGAATGAAACCATAGGGAATGGCATGAGTTTTGGTTCCATTGATAACCCTATCAGTAGGTCCGCGAGGGTTTCCTGTTCAGATGGAACATGTTCATTTATATTTTTCCCAAGTTGAAACAACCCCTCAGCAGCTTCGCCAGACCCACTTCCCCCTGTTTTGCTCACACTCTCTTCTATTTTAGTAAATTCCTCTCCCCAAACAACCATTGCACCAATTTCTTTTGTTAGACCAACATGAGTGGGTGAAGAATCAACCACTCTTGTACCCTTTCCCCTCACAGTACTCCTAGCACCCTTGCTCTCTTTTTCTTTTTCCTTTTTATTTTTACCACCAACTTCTCCAGATTCTGTAGTCTCAACACCTGCTGTTCAATTTCAGAAGACCTACTTTCTTCCCCCTTCGTAGCACACTTAAATGAATCTTCAGATTTCTGGAATTCTTCTTCCCTACCTGCTTTCAATTGCTAGTTTATTTTCTTGATCTGCTCTCCTTCAGCGACAATCTTATGAGCCATCATCTTTACTCTACTTTTCTTAGAGATTGGTGTTGTAGAAAGTGTGGAAGTGGTTTCCTATGGTGGTGATAAAGGATTTTCATAGGTGTTCGACATATCTGGGCTAGGGTATGGAAGAGAAGAGAATTAGATTGTGTTTGGAAGATGAAAGAAGAATGAGAGTTTTTGACGACTTGAGAGAGATGAAGTAAGGAATACACTAAAGCTAATCAATATACAGGGGAATAATTGATGGGGTAATTACAGTTTTTCAGACTCTTCGAAGTTTAATTAAACTGAAATTCAGTTTTGAAGAGACGTTGGAGTGTATCCCTGGAATATAGATACTTCTATTCGGTTGGGACTCTTTTGAATGGGACTGGTTCACTTGTAACGGATAAGTCCAAAAGGAGTTTAGTATTTGGTAGGACTCTGCTCATGATCCAAATATAGTTATTTCAAATTATGCAGAGTGTAAAAAACATACCGTGTTATCTTGATGAACCTGGTTCTTCACTGATAATTGTCTTGTGTAAGTCTAAATTTGCCAAAATAGAGAAAATATCATTAGAGATTAATGAGTCATTTTAACACATGGCACGAGAGTATACTATGGAAAGTATGAGACTGAGCAAGATTTAATTTAATTATGCACAATTTACAGACTTTCTAACCAAATTTTTTTTCAATTTTTTTCGTTTAACCTTGAACTGGTCCTTTTAGGTGATCTTAATCATCCCTAATTCTACCATGTTCCTCTCAAAGTGATCTCTACCTAAGGCTTTTGTGAAGATGTCAACAATTTGCTTGTCAGTAGCACAAAACTCCATAGTAATCAAGCCTTTCTCATAGTTGTCCCTCAAAAAATGGTGTCTAACATTTATGTGCTTAGTTCTCTTATGATGAACCGGATTCTTAGTCATACTAATAGCACCAGTGTTATCACAGAAAATCGGAATACAACCAACTTCAATGCCAAAATCTATCAGCTGCTGTTTGATCCATAGCAATTGAGCACAATCATGAAGCAGCAGCAACATACTCAGATCAGCAGTAGATAAGGCCACTGAATTTTGCTTTTTAGTAGCCCATGGCACAAGACATGAACAAGGAAGTCTGCCATACCTGAGGTGCTCTTCCAATCCACTAGGAAACCTGCATAATCAGCGTCAGCATATCCCACTTGGTTAAAATTACTACCTTTTGGATACCAAAGGCAAAGGTCAGTGGTGCCTTTCAAGTATCTCAAAATTCTCTTGACAACAGTCAAGTGGGACTTCCTTGGATTTGCTTGAAATCGAGCACAAAGACCTATACTGAAAATAATATCAGGTTTGCTAGTAGTAAGATACAAAGGAGAACCAATCATTCCCCTATACAACTTCTGATCAATAGATGAACCAGGTTCATCTATATCCAATTTCGTGGATGTTGCAATAGGAGTGTCAATTTCTTTGGATGTTCCTTCCTGTTTTTGTTACTGAGGAATAGATTCATAGACATGTTCCCTCGAGGTTTGAGGATCAGTTCCTCTCTAGTCAGTTCCCCCTATCATGTTGCCCTGGGTAGGAGAACCTGTTCCATCACCTGTTCCTTCTTCTGGTGCAGCTTTAGTCTGGGCTGTAATTTCATTTTAAAATTCTTACCAGCCCAATTGCTTCATCTTCATGTTCCTGTCTCTCAGAAAGAGTGTTAATTTCATCAAAAATCACATGTACACTTTCTTCTACACACATAGTTCTTTTGTTATAGATCTTATAAGCTTTACTATGTGAAGAATATCCCATGAATACTCCCTCATCACTTCTGGGATCATACTTACCTAGGGAGTCTTTGCCATTATTGTGCATAAAGCACTTGCATCTAAATTCCCCAAGATGGAATATATTTAGCTTTCTCCCTTTAAGTGACTCATAGGGAATCTTCTTAACAAGAGGTCTAGTCATACAACTATTTATGATGTAGCATGCAAAAATTCAGCAAACTTAGCATTTTCAAATTCAGTTCCATAATCAGACCTAATTGATGCAGGATGATTACCTAGTTGTTTCTGAGTTTTTCTAACAAAAGAAGTAAACATATCAAATGCTTCATCTTTAGATGTTAAAACCAATGTCCAAGTAAACCTAGAGTAATCATCAACAAGCACCATCACATATCTTTTACCACCTCTACTTAATGTTCTCATTGGACCACAGAGATCCACATGGACCAGTTCCATCGTCTGGTGGTGCTTACCATTTTCTTGCATTTAAAAGAGGATCTTACCCGCTTTCCCCTTGCACAAGCCTCACAAACTTTGTCTTCCTTGAACTTGATGTTAGGCAGCCCTATCACCATATCCCTGGAGACTAATTTGTTGAGTTGACTCAGACTTGCATGTCCAAGTCTCTTGAGCCAAGTAGGGGATCATTGTCCAACACACTTAAGCAAGTGAGTTCATTTTCTGAAAGTGTGGACAAATCTACAATGTATGTATTGTTTACTCTTTTTCCTGCAAAACAATCTTGTTAGTGGTAAGATTCATCACAAAACATTTGGTAGAGGTGAATGCTACCAAGTTACCTTTATCACATAATTGTGATACACTGATTAGACTGTACTTTAAGCCATCTATCAAGTAGACATTCTCAATAGAGTGAAAATCAGTATTACCTACCTTTCCAACCCCAATGATCTCACCTTTCTTCCCATTTCCAAAGGAGACATTACCTCCTTTAAGGTTCTCAAGTGAAAGGAACTGGTTCTTGCTTCCTGTCATATTCTTTGAGCATCCACTATCCATGTACCATATTTGGCTGCTCCCCTTCACTTGGACCCGCGAAAGGAAATCAGGGGTTAGTATTAGGAACCCAAACTAGTTTGGGTCCCTTTCTATAGGCAAAAGGGTGAATCAGATTCTTTTTAGCCCAACTTGGCAGCCTATTTTTCCCTTGAACAAATTCTTTATTCTTTTGACTAGCCTTTTCTTTTGCAATACATTCACTTTTATAGTGACCAGTTTTACCACAGTGTGTGCAAATTTTATTCTCAGGAAGTGTGAGGTACTTGCTTTTGGGATCCCACTTAGGTGCAGGGGTCCCGTAGCCAAGTCCTCTCTTATTGCTACTATGGTGTTCATGTAGCCATGAAAGTGCATCGGAGGACCTATTTCATTTACATGTTCTATCTAGCTCGTGCTTAACCTTGTTTAGATCCTCCTTAAGGACTCTTATCTGCTCATCTCTTTTGTACAACTCATCTTTCATTTTTCCTACATTTTCTTCTAAAGTGAGTTGTGTGTGATCAGTATTTCTTTTTTACTAGTTCCTAATTTTAATTTTAGATTTTCAGATTTAAGCTCTAGGACTGTGGTGTTAAGTTCATGGACCTGGTTCTTTAACTCAGCATTTTTACTTTCACTTTCACTAGCCCTAAGTTCCAGATTTTTGCACTTAGCTTTCAAAATCACACACTCCTTAGACAGCTGTTTGTTTTCATTGTTTAGATCCTCAGATTCATCAATGAAATCCAGGAGTAACTCAGATAGCCTTTCTTTAGACAAAAATTTAATCTTGTCTTTGAGATGAATTATACTTACCTTAGATTCCTCACTGGATTCTCCAATTTCCATAAATGCTTGTTCATCTCCATCTTCACCTTCTGAGTCCTCATCTGAGCTTTCTCCCCAGGCAGCAACCATAGTCTTTGTTGATCCTTTGTTCTTCTTGAGTTGAACCTGTTCCTTCTTCCAGTTCCTTCGTTCAGCTCTTTCCTTCTTACATTAAATTTCCCATTGAAGGCAGTTTTTGATGTGGTGATCAGTCTTCCCACACTTGTAACACCCCCCATTGGTTTGTTTTTCAGGAACCTTTGGTTTGCTGTAGCTTCCACTTCTTGAAGGACCATTTCCTCTCATTAGGTACTTCTTAAAATCCTTTGTGATCATGGTCATTTCATCCTCCTCTAGATCAGCACCTCCAGTGATTCTGAAAGCCATGCTCCTTTCCTTCTTGGGTGCATCCATCTTCATGGTTTGCCTTCTAAGATCATATGCAGTGCGATTTCCAATTAGCTCATCCAACTTAAGAGTGGAAATGTTCTTTGATTCCTGAATAGCTGTGATTTTGCTTTCCCAAGAGATTGGCAGTACCCTTGTCAAAATCTTCTCAACTTTGTCTTCTTCAAGAGTAACCCTTCCAAGAGACTTAAGTTCATTTGTTAGTGTGGTGAACCTTGTATACATCTCTTGGATGGTTTCCCCGTCCTTCATGGTGAAATTATCATATTGAGAATACAGCAGTGTTCCTCTAGACCTCTTCACTTGAGGTGTTCCTTCATGAGCCACTTGCAAAGTGTCCCATATTTCCTTAGCAGTGGTACAACTTTGAATTCTACTGTACTCGTCTGGACCAAGTCTGGACCAAGTCCACCCACAAGCCATTTCTTGGCCTTAGCATTCTTCTCCCATTTCTTCATGTCTTCAGCAGTACAGTCAGCTCTTGTCTTTGGCACATCCACTCCTTCAGCATTTTTCTTTGTAGTAGCCAAGGGACCATCAGTGACTATGTCCTAGAGTTCATAGTCTTCTCCTATGATGTGGTCTCTCATCCTGTTCTTCCACCAGGAATAGTACTGGCCATTAAAAAGTGGAGGCCTAGCAGTGGATTGCCCTTCCCAGTTTCCAGGTGGTGAACTCATTTTGATCTTTTCCTAAGGTGTTAGCCTCTTTAAGGAAAACCTTCTCTGATACCAATTGATGTTCTAAACGTCAATACCACACGGGGGGGGGGGGTGATTTGTGTGGACCCAATTTTCGCTCTAGAAGAACCTGGTTCTTCTAGATGTACTAACTACTGCTATTTGTGGAATAATAAATATAGAAAATAAAGAACACTGAGATTTTTACGTGGAAAACACCTGGCTCAAAAGGTGAAAAAACCACGACCTACTACTCAGTAGGATTTTCCCAAACTTCCACTAAAATCACTGAGCCAAAACAGCATTTACAAAACTCTTTGTAAACCTAAGGATTAACTCTAATCGCGTTGTGACAACCAGCCTTTAACTGCTGCGATAACTTCAAGTTAACTCTAACTTGAATACTCAAAATACCTATTACAATTGCTTCTAGATAAAGCTGAAAGGTACAATATGAAACACCTACTACAATTGAACTAGAAATAAAGAAAGACACATAAAACTCTTTATGGAGCTGGTTCTTCAATCTGGTTCATGTAGCTTCAGGTTTGCACACTTGAATCACACACGAACTGCTTGCAAAAAGCCTTGCTATTTTGCTCTCAATTCACGTTTAACTTCTGCGTTTTTGTGCAACACTGTAATGTGAGGACATCCTGCAATTTATAGAATTAGTAGATGAAAAAATAACTAG
>NC_031993.1:50277873-50290040 GCF_001879085.1 Nicotiana attenuata
AACAATGGAAAAAACTCCCTAGGTAAGTTTGATCCCAGAAGTGATGAAGGAGTATTCTTGGGATATTCTTCACATAGCAAAGCATATAAAGTGTTTAACAAAAGAACTTTGTGTGTAGAAGAAAGTGTGCATGTAGTATTTGATGAAACTAACATTCTTTCTGAGAGATAGGAACATGAAGATGAAGCCATTGGATTGGTAAAGGACTTGACTAAAGCATCAGCTCAGGTCAAGGTGGCACCAACAGAAGGAACAGGTGATGGAACAGGTTCTTCCATACAGGGCAACCTGACAGGGGAAACTAATCAAAGAGGAACTGAAATAAATCCCTTAAAGGAACCTGTTCATAACTCTATTCCTCAGTAACAGAACATGGGAGAAACATCTAGCAGAAACCAGTTGGTTGTGAAACCTCACAAGTACCAAAGTTCTCATCCCTTGAGAACATTATCACTGATCCAACATTTGGAGTTAAAACTAGATCAGAATTAAAGAATCTGTGTGCTTTTGATGCTTTTTTATCTATTAATGAACCTAAAAATGTTGTTGAAGCTTTGCAGGATGCAAATTGGGTGAATGCAATGCAGGATGAACTCAACCAGTTTGAAAGAAGTCAAGTTTGGCATCTAGTTCCAAGACCCAAGGACAGATCAGTCATTGGTCATAGCCTTTGCAGAACACATGGAATTCACTCTTCATCAAATGGATGTTAAAAGTGCCTTCATGAATGGTTACCTGAAAGAAGAAGTGTTTGTAAAATAACCTCTAGGGTTTGAAAGCAAGGAATATCCTGAGCATGTGTACAAGTTAGACAAGGCTCTCTATGGACTCAAGCAGGCCCCAAGAGCATGGTATGAAAGATTGTCCAAATTCCTGCTGGAGCATGGGTACAAAAGAGGTAAAATTGATAGTACCTTATTCTTAAAGAAAAAAGGTAAGGATCTCCTTGTTGTACAAGTATATGTTGATGACATAATCTTTGGGGCCACCACTGATAAGCTAAGTAAGGACTTTGCAAAATTAATGGGAAGTGAGTTTGAAATGAGCATGATGGGTGAACTTAACTTCTTCTTAAGCTTGCAAATCAAACAAAGTCCAAATGGAACCATGATCCATCAGCAAAAGTATACAAAAGAGCTAATCAAAAAGTTTAAAATGGAGGAATCTAAAGAAATAGACACACCCATTGCAACTGCCACTAAATTAGATGTTGATGAACCTGGTTCATCAGTTGATCAAAAGTTGTATAGGGGTATGATTGGTTCACTCCTGTATCTTACTGCCAGCAGACCTCACATTGTTTTCAGTGTTGGGCTTTGTGCTCGTTTTCAGGCAAATCCAAAAGAGTCTCACGTGACTTCTGTCAAGAGGATACTAAGATATCTTAAAGGCACCATTGATCTATGTCTTTGGTATCCCAAAGGTAGAAATTTCAATTTAGTTGGATATGCTGATGCTGATTATGCAGGTTTTCTAGTGGATAGGAAGAGCACATCAGGTATGGCACACTTCCTTGGTTCATGTCTTGTGTCATGGGCTACCAAAAAGCAAAACTCAGTGGCCCTATCTACTGCTGAAGCTGAGTATGTTGCTGCTGCTTCTTGTTGTGCTCAATTACTATGGATCAAACAACAGTTGGTAGATTTTGGAATTGAAGTGGCATGTATTCCAATATTCTGTGATAACACTAGTGATATAAGTATGACAAACCCTGTTCATCATAAGAGGACTAAACAAATAGATGTTAGACACCACTTCTTAAGAGATAACTACGAGAAAGGATTAATTTCAATAGAATTCTGTGCTACGGATAAACAAATAGCTGACATCTTCACTAAAGCACTGAGTAGAGAAAACCTTGAGAGGAACATGTTAGAATTAAGGATGATTATATCACCTAATAGGTCCAGTTCAGAATGCACAATGAAAAAATGAGAAAAAAAATTATTTGGTTAGGAGTTCTAACTTTGTGTAAATATCTAGATCAATTCATACTCAGTTTCATACTTTAATTTGTGTAAATATGACTCACTGATCTCTAACAAAGTTTTTCTATTATGGCATTTGAGGCATGGTCAAGAGAATTCTATATGAAGAACCTGGTTCATCAGTATGTGTTAATATGAAAGCTCAGGTATGTTTTCTATACTCTGCACAATTACAAAGATAATTATCCAATCATGAGCAGAAGTTCTACATTTATCAAATTCCCAGAAATTCTATCCATTGAGCATTAAACCAGTTTCGTCCTCCTAGAACTCTAAAAACCGGGATTTTTGCCTAAAATCTAGCGATGCCTAATAATTACTAAGAGACTAGAATTACACTTTGATAACCTCTATTCGACCTCTGAAAAGGTGCCGTTACTGCACCTATGACAAATTGCCTTTAAATACACACCACACCTCTTCTTCATAATCCAATAACCGTAAAAAAATAAAATCTCCAGTTCTAATTGATTTTCTTTCAGAAATCCCAAATCGCCTTTCTTCTCAGAAATTACCAAAACACTTCCATAGTTGAAGAACCATGTCTAACCCCCAAGATAATCCTGGCACTCCCCCACCAGCATCCCCCTCTAACACATCCTCATCTACTCCTCCTAGTGAATCCTCAAAACCTAGGTTGCGTAGGAAGAAAATGTTGGCTAGAAAAACTGTAGCATCCGGAGCCCTAAGGAAAGTTCCAAATGAGAGACTGAAAGCTAGCCAAAAGAAAGAAAGCCCTGCTCACAAATCTGACTCCAGCTCTAAGTCTGAAGCTTTTATTTCTGCCAGTGAAGGTGAAGAACATGGGTCTTCTGACACAGAGAAAATTCAAGAAACCCCTGGTGAGGTAAGTTCTTGTGGGGTATCCGCTTCTGTGGTTAAAAACACAGAAAAAGATTCTTCTAGTTGGTCCTATCAAAAATGTAAAGGTGGCTGAATCAAGTAGGAGTGGAGGTAAAAAGAAAACAAAAGAGAGAGAGGGAGCAAGTGGTGATGAGAGGGGAAATGGGAAGGAAAAGGTTCTTGCTATCTATGGAGGTGTTGAAGAAAGTGGCATCAAGTCAGGGGGAAGTGGTTCTGGGGAGGCGGCTGAAGGGCTTGTTCATCTAAGCAAGCAACAAGAAGAACCTGTTTCATAAGCTGAGGAAACCTGGCTGATCTTCTGAAGAGGGTTGGGGCTAGTTATGATCCAAAGAAGCGCAAAGCTTCTTCACAAAAGGCTCCAACTGCTTCCAAGCCAACCAAGAAAAGCAAAACTTCATCCCCAAAACCTACTGTCCCTTCAGTGCCTAAGGGAAGAGCTACTAGAAGCAGGGTCAAGCAAAGTGAAGCAGAGTTACAGAAAGCTCTGGAAGAAAGCAGGAAGAAAAAGAGGGAGAAGGGAAAAGCAAAGGTTGTAGAAAGCTCTGAAGTAGTAGAAGAAGAAGAGGAGATGGAACTGGTCCATCAAGAAAGAGGAACAACTGAAGAGGTTCCAACACCCAAATCAAAAAGAACCAAGACTTCTTCAAAGAAGTCTTCCTCTGTACCTGTACCTGCTGAACCCTCTTTGGCCAAGAGAACAAGATCTGCAGTGAAAGGCAAGCAGGTGAAAATTACTGAGGAAGATGAAGAATGGAGTGGTGAAGAAGAAGAGGAAGAATCTAAGAAAGAACAAGATAGGTTTGCCATCTTTGGCAAAAGAAAAATTTTGAAAGGAAGGCTGCTGAAAGACCTGGATGAACTAGGAATGAGGAGGTTGGTGGATGCTCTTACTGCACAAGGGTGGAAGGACATGGTCCTAGAAATGGATGGAAGGCTGGCCAGGAAAGAACTGATTGAGTTTATGGCAAATGCCACTATGAAGAATGGGGTAGTCACCAGCCTGGTGAAAGGAGTAAAAGTGGAGTTTGATGCACTCAAACTGGGTGAGATTCTGGACATACCTAGTGAAGGGTATGATGATTATACAAGGAAAAGGTGTCCATGTCTGGATTCTCTCCCTACTGCTCTTCAAATCACTAGGAATTTCTGTGATGCTAAAGCTGCTGAAGATGTGCCTGAAGCCAGGTTTGTGCAGAAAAGTAAGATGAGGCCTGAGCATAAGATCCTGTTTGAGTTTGTCAACAAGTGTCTACTGCCCAGACAGGAGAGAAGGCACACTGCCAACTACATGGACCTGGTTCTTATAGAATGCCTTGTGAGAGGAATGCAGATCAATTGGCCTGCTTTTATTGTCAAATTACTAGACAAGGTCATAAATGGCTCCAAGGCTCATGCCACTCCATATGGGTTCATATTGACTACTGTTCTGGACAGGCTGAATGTGCCTTTGAAGAAATGGGAGATGGCATCAAGCAAGGAACATTTTGGCGTCAAGACTCTTCTGGCTTGTGACTATCCAGTCAATGCCACCCCAGTTGAACCTGGTTCATCTCTGAAGACACCTATCAACAGCAAGGTTAGGGCCTTGGTTCAGGAGTGTGGAACTAAGGATGATGAAATTGCTAGGCTCAAGGCACGTGTGGCTGAATTGGAGAATGAGAGAGATGGCCTTAGAACTGAGCTAGCAAAAGAAAAGGAGAAGAGTGATGGAATGCTTCAGAATATGCTAAACCTTCTCCAATCTCAACCACCTAATTCTTCCAAGCCCTAGGCCTTCCAGCACCTGTCTTTAGATCAAGTCTAGTAACCCCCAGTAACCCGATTTAGGGATGTTTCAGTTTCTTTTTGCTCATGTTTTGGAAGTTTTTTCTTTCTTTTTGTGGTTTGTTTGTGGAAACATATCCTTATCAATGACTACTACTGTTTCTCTTGTTCTATGCAGCTTTTGATCTTAATAGTTCAATTATGTCTATTGATTATTGATAATTTGATTCATGTTTTCACTTGCAGTTGCCTTAGTGGCCATGAGTAATTATTAAAATCTGGGATTCATATTGGGTATGCAACTTTTCGATGATGCCAAAAGGGTGAAGAGATATTGTGCTTTACTCTTTATTCTGAATAATGTGATATATATAACCTAATTAAATCTGGTCCTTGATGATAAGTTAAAATTCTAAGTTAAGTGTTGATGGTTAAGCTGAGTTGAGTTCTTACAGATTTTTTGATCAGTAAAAGCACAGAGTTTGTCATCATCAAAAAGGGGAAATTTGTTGGCCCAAGTTCAGGTGAAGTTTTGAAGAATGACAAATGAACTCAGTCATGGACCAGGTCCATCATGTGAGGCATAGTATTTATCAACCTATACATATGAGATGCACGTGAAGGAGATAAGTCTCAGTGATCAAACAGCAATATCTCCTGAACTGATCGAAAAGGTTGCATATTGGATAAGGAGTGAAAGTCTCCTTATGAGAAGAGAACACAATCCGGATAAAGGATACGGTTGGAGTTTGTGTTGTTCAAGGACTCAACGTCGATGGAAGATCAGCAATTGAGTCTTAATCAAACTCTAATTACTAACTCATTAAATAACAGTGATTGTTCTCTTTTACAGGTATTGCACAAACGCAGAAGTTAAACTAAATTGAGAGCAAAAGAGCGAGGCAATTTTGCAAGCAATTTATGTGAGATTCAAGTGTGCATTCCTGAAGCTACTTGGACAAGATAGAAGAACCAATTCAATTGTGTCTTTCTTTTATTCTAGTTCAATTGTAGTAGGTGATTTAAACTTGTACCTTTCAGCTTTCATAGAAGAAATTGTATTAGGTACTTTGAGCATTCAAGTTAGAGTTAACTTGAAGTTGTCGCAACAGCTGAGGTTGTGTGCCACAATGGGATTAGAGTTTAATCCTTAGGTTTACAAGAGTTTTGTAAATGCTGTTTTGGCTCAGTGATTTTAGTGGAAGTTTGGGAAAATCCTACTGAGTAGTAGGTCGTGGTTTTTTCACCTTTTGAGCCAGGTGTTTTCCACGTAAAAATCTCTATGTTCTTTATTTTATGTACTTTTAATTTCGCAAACAGTAGTAATAAGTACACCTAGAAGAACCAGGTTCTTCTAGAGCGAAAATTGAGTACCACACAAATCACCCCCCCTTTCTTGTGTGGTATTGACGTTTAAAACATCAGTTTGTAATTGCTGAACTTAAGCATAGTAGCTGAAGTTTTGTTCTCTATTTGCTGAAGTTTTTGTTTGTAATTGCACTAAATAAGCTGAAGTTTTTTTGTCCCGGATTCATTAGTTTTGTCATTAAGATTTTTCAAAAACTTCAGTAGAAGATGCTGAAGTTATTTAATTCATTTATAAAAACTTCAGCAGTAAATAAGCTGAAATTTTTTTGTCCTGGATAAGCTTTTTCAAAAACTTCAGCAGAAGATGCTGAAGTTATTTAGTTCATTTGTAAAAACTTCAGCACTAAATAAGCTGAAGTTTTTTTGTCCAGTATTCATTAGTTTTGTCATTAAGCTTTTTCAATATCTTCAGTAGAAGATGCTGAAGTTATTTAGTTCATCTATAAAAACTTCAGCACTAAATAAGCTTAAGTATTTTTTGTCCTGGATAAGCTTTTTCAAAAACTTCAGCAGAAGATGCTGAAGTTATTTAGTTCATTTGTAAAAACTTCAGCACTAAATTATAAGCTGAAGTTTTTTTGTCCTGGATTCATTAGTTTTGTTATAATCAGACTACTATAAAATAATCAGATTGCCAACAGTATCTAAATCATAAAATTTTGGAAACAAATAAATGTGAAAAGAACAGAATTATCATAAAAAGAATCACTAAGTGTGACCTTTAACTTCCCGTACGTGAAAATATTTATAAATTATTGTCTACTAACTTACGGAATTATTTATAATTTATTTTTAAATAATTAGATAAACATACTTATGGCAATCATCCCATGAATTGAAGTTTCATAGCAGCACCAACAACAGCAGAAGAAAGAAGAAGAAGAAGAAGAAAACGAAGGAGGAGAAGGAGGAGGAGAAAGGGGGCTAAAGTTGTTTAAAAAGTGGGTACAAGTTAAAACTTTTAAAAAAATAGGTATAAATTAAATGAGGGCGATCAAATAGGACGCCGCGTACAATATTTACGGATGATCACGAGCATCCGGATCGATCCTCACTGGACCGACAGACTCCGAGATATCAGGAATTTTATGTTACTTTCTCAATTTATGATTCCGCCAGGCATGACGGAAGGATTCACCTTTATCACTTGAAACGTGTGCAACTGGTGCACGTAATACTAGGGATGGTCACAAAGATATTATCTTATAAATATTCTTCTTTCCCATAATTGTTTCTTATTCTAATTTATATTCATAATACTACACTAAATATATAGTGAATTCTCTGTCCATTCTTGATGTCTATTAGGAGTCGAATAGCTAGCTCGAATCAATTAATAAGAATCTTTTTCCTTTGTTCTTTAATTTATTACTTTCGTTATTTTCATTTATAATTAGTGTCCGCACCCGTGCGTTGCGCAAAAAATAATAAATATAATTTTTTATAAAAAAATATATGTTGGGAAAGATGGTAGATACAAAAGAGTATGGAAATGTTATTTTTTGTTGGAACATATAAATGTAATGGATATTCGTATAATAAATTAATAAGGAAAAACAATAACAGTTATTTCCTAAAGTCCAATAATGTTCTTATAGTCTCAAAAATAACCATTATATTCTTCCATGGCGTGTGTGTTCTGGATTGTCCCTCGTAAATATGTTTTCTGAAACTCTTCACCAATTAAAAAATCGTAAAGAAGTTAGGGCCAAGTAAAGCATTAAAAATAAGATGAACTCACTCTATAAACATGTTATGACTAAAAGGACATAGCCCAAGTTGCAAAAACTTAATGTTATGTTGGAAAAGCTCTAGACCATCGAGCAACGTTTAGAATAGAGTTGTCGTTGAGAGAATCATTGATAATCAAACCTCCCTGTAAATGATCAAATTAAAATGAAAAATATAATCACAAATAAAACATAAGAATAAATTTTATAAACTTATTGTATCTTTCCTATCAAAACAGAAAGTATGTCTCAACGATATCAGATAATTAGTGGTCCGCCTTGATATAAATCTAATTTTAGATACCTTGATACTTTATTGGTCCGCCTGAATACTATGCAAGTTCATGGAATATAAGAGTGAATATAAAAATATTAATTGTTCCTAAACTATTGAAAATAATATGGATATAATATATAAACAACATTATAGTAGGTCTTGCAACACCAATCACCAGAAAATCCAAAGTAACTTTACCTCCATATCTATTCGACAAAATTGGCAGAGTAAAGGAGTCAAAAATCCAGTTTAATTGGGTTTTTTTATCAGAAAAATATCTCTTGGACGTGAACAGAAAACTAACCTTTTGATCATTCTTTGTATGTCAAGGTATGAACCTAAAATACTGAAAGTTTCTGTAAGCGGTCTATATGGAGCTATATATCTGCCAAGGAAACCACGTGAATACACAAATAAGTTCCATAAAAATCCATTCAAAGTGATAAAAGAACACTAAAAGACGCCCTCTAATTCCATCAGCAAGGTCAAATGTTTCAAATTTAAATATCATTAGCCTCTTCTCATGCAATATAAATTCCACCAATTTTATTTATTATCATAACACCGTGTAGCGTAGTGGTCAATGAAGTGGTGGAAAACTATGAAGTGTCAGGTTCAAATCTTAGTAGAGACAATATTAGGCTATTTCTTCCTATGTACATCTTGTCCCTTCCACATGCAGATATGCAGAATATTATTACTGGAAGTAACAAACAAATCTAGCAAAAGTAAATTGAAGATACTGTTTTGATATTCTAAAGAGTTGCAGCAACAAATGGTAAGTTAATGCTAAATCTATATGTAAAGCAAATTCATTATATTGAAGGGCCTAAGAAGCTTCATTTCAAACATACACGACTCAGTGAAATATTATTACAGAAAGATGTACAATCATGCGTTAGAGATACATAAAGTTAATGTTTAAAGCATCTTCTTAGGCAGATGACTAATCCAGAAGAAAGAACTTTCATATAGAATGCAAGTACTGTACGAATAAGGGAAAGGTTTGTTCTTTGGTAATTGTCTATGTTGTTGTAGTGATGTTTGTTTTCGGATTGATTTGGTTGTCTGTGATGTGACTTTCAACTGATTTTTTATAACTAATCAGATTTGTAGCACTGGTACATGCTTTCAATATTCACTAATATGCATAAAGTAAGTAAAAGAATGAGGCAAAGGCAAAAATAACATGTTACCTTCGAATGCTATAAAATCAATTCAATTGAAAACGGTATTTCCGGCTTAATTCGATCCGGGATTACCCATATTCGAACAACTCTAACTTTGAGATTCCATTTGCATAGAGTTGCCTGAAATTTGTTTGATATCATGAAGTTGTGTAGCTATAGTTGCAAAGCAATTTTAATCAAATTGGTATACTGGGTAGATAAAATAGGAAGTTGAAAAGGATTTGAAAATATAAAGTGCATAAATCAATCAGTTATGGAGGTGTAGATAGAATAGGGAGTTTAGGTTGGAAGCCCACGTTTGGGAGCACGATCAGTTATTTCCTGCCTGCTTTCCTCCTTATTTTCTCACTGTTATTAATAAAAAACTAATTGCAGATTTTAGTGGGTAATTGTTGATTAAAAAACAACCAACTAAGAACGTGCGAGGATTTTATTTTTTTTATAAAAGTCAATCATAAAAGGGGAGGAATTCTATTTTTAATAGGCAAGTGTAATAATCCTTTAAATGAATAGAATAACTGCAAAACTCAATCGTGGGAGGATTGCAAGTTTTAACTGCAAAACTCAATCGTGGGAGGATTGCAAGTTTTTGAAATTTGATAAATTTAAGTTTATTTTTCTGATTTGTAGTTTGAATTTGAAACTCCAATAATCTTGGAGAATTATTCTAATTTTTGACATGTGTTAGAATTGTGGGTATTCCACTTGGTAGCCTAACATAGTTTTGCTTTTGTTATTCTATATAGATAGATGTTATTATCATTATCTTGTTCATTATCAACAAATGGTTAATAATTTAGGTTTAATTAAGATTGTTTATGGTCTAATCTTATAAATTCAATTGCCTAACTTATTTGACGAATTTTATATTAATTAGTTTGGCGCCCTGCCCAAGCAATGTGTGCCGTCTCAGCATCCTCGGAATAGGCAAAGGAACATCCCTTGAGTTGGCAGCATCCTTTTCAAGTGCTGGAAATGCTTTATATGTAAAGGCCTGTAATGCATTAATCATACACTTGTTGATACCCAATTTTTTCCTACATATTTTTATACTCAGAATATTCTCAAAATAGCATGTACATGCATATATAAGCATGCCCAAGAATTTTGATATTTTTTCCAATTCTTAAAGCTTTTTAAAATTATTTTATTATTTGTTTTAGCAGTACAAAATCCAATGATTATTCTCAAAACTATCATTTTGGTGAGTAATTTATTTCCATCCTCATATTTACACCACAATATAATTAAGGTGATTTTTGCATATTTTTATAAATTTATTTGATATTTTTTAAGCTAAATTGCATAATTTTGCAATTATAGCCTATATTACGATTAATAGCGTTTTACAATTATAAAATTATTTCCAGTATTTTTAGATTAACATTATATATTATTAATTAATTTAGTGCTTTCAATTTGCTTTTAAAATTATTTTAACTATTTTAATTAAATTAAAAAGGGAGAAATTGGCTATTTAATATATAGCCCATTACCATTTCAATTTTAGCCAAAATCAAACCCCCAATTTCCCAGCCCTATTTTTGATTCAAACCTAACCCAATTCCTAAATTACCCGCCCCTGACGCACTCAAATAACCCGCCCAGGCCTTTTCTTTTAATCCCAGCTGTTGATCGAACAAATCAACGGCTCACACGCATCCTTTCCTTTTTTAATCCACCAAAACCCTCAACCCTAAATCATTTCCCCTTTACCCGCTGCCCTTGAATCCCTTTCCTCTCCAATCCTCTCTGCAACCCCGTTCAAACCCTAACCGTCGCCACCCAAACTAACCCTAATCCCCTTCGATTCCCACTGGAATCCATGGCTTCTCAGGCCATGGAAACCTCATACTCACCTCCTACTGCTCCTGTGAGTCTGATGCTCGAAGGATCGAGGACAGACTTCGAGGGTCTTCACTCAGATCTTCGCCGACTCGAGGTTTTCGGCCATTTCTGGCCATTTCCAGCGTTGCTCCGGCATATTCTAGTCTCCTGAGTCTGGTTCTGACTTATCCGACTTAGATCGGATCTTTTTGAAGCCTTTCTCACTCTAGGGTTCTTTCGAAACCCTAGGTATTTGAGGTTTTTCTCCGATTCCTTTTAGATCTGTTATGTATCTATGCTATGCGTGAATTTTTTAAGGATTTCCCTAAGTTTTCCTTTGAAAATTGCTTTCAAAATCCTTCTTTTCCGATTTAGGGTTTCTGGAAAGTATTCAAGTGTTTTTATGATTTTTGCTTTCTTTATTATTTGTATTGTTTCTCTTATTGTGTTCATGTATCATGTTCTCAATAGCTTTCCACTATGTTCTTATACTTGCTCTATTATGTTCTTAGGTGTTCTTCTACTGAGTTTCATACTCCGTAATTGAATGTTCTTTTGCTGTGTTTTCCATACTCCGCCCTGGCATATTCTCCTACTGTGTTTTCTACGCTATGATTCCCGTTTTTTTTACCATGCTCTGCTATCTTCATCCTCTATAAGCATTTATTTCTTCTCCTGTTTCTTCTACTGGTTCTTCTACTGTTTCTTCTACTGTCAGTTGTTCCCTCACTACGCTTCGAAACTAGTTTCCTCACTCTGTTTGCTTTGATCTTTCTACTTGTTTGCGTGCTTTCTTATGAGCTTCTAAAAGAAGCCACTAATCCTGTTTTTGACTACTTGCCTCTCCATCTCCGCATTCGATTCTTTCTACTGATTTTATAAGGTCATGGCAAAATTCTTCGTGTTTAGGCATGTCTGTGTGCTTTTATATGTGTATTGAATCTTTCTTTAAAAGGATTTCAACTAGTAATTGAATCAGAATCTTTTTGGGGGCTTTAATTGATTGTACTAATTTTCCTTGAGTAAAACCTTTTTCTTCACACCAAATATTTGGACTTGTGATTTCGTGGCTGTCAATTGATTCTCTTTCCTTAATTATACAACCGTGTACTTTCAGAAAACCTTGTCCTTAAAATAACCTTTTATGTATTTACCCTCA
>NC_031993.1:50293910-50320502 GCF_001879085.1 Nicotiana attenuata
AGGATTTAACTTATGACTATTTCTAGTCACAACATAAACTCTAAAGTTTACGAATTTGGTTTGTTCCTAAGATAGCGCATCTAAGAAATCAAACTAGGAATTACAATGTAGAACAATTAACAAGATTACAACTCAACTATGGACGTACATGAGACTCGATTAAAAGCTGATCCTTAGTGGAGTTGTCTTCTTGTTCTTGACACACAGTGACTTCAAGGCTAGATGATCTTTGTTATGCTTGAGAGAATGTCAGTGAATGCACACAAAAAAGTATGTCTTGCACCAGGTTGTTTTATCACAAAAGATACCATAATGAGTAGTGGTGTCAACTCTTGGTGTACTTTTTCCAGTGAGAGGTGACTGCTGCACAGTCTGCACATCCACTTCTGGGCAGTTGCGTTCCAGCTGGATAGTGGGCTTTGTACTTCCTGTCAGGACACACCAGCAGACCGGGTCCTAGTTGTGTACACACCAACAGACCAGGTCCTCGTTGTGTTCCTCTTCTGTAGCAACTGCCAGATGATCACTTTCTTCTGTCATGTTCCAGCTGTGTACCTGACTTGTACTTTCTGTCAGAGAACCCTGAAGCAGTAGGTCCCTGTTGTGTTTCTTCCTTTGCTGATTTTCAGGCTTAGATTAGTTTACATGAGATGTATGTCCTGTGTGCCAGGTGCTCTATCTGGTTCTTCATGACAAGTTTGTTAGATCATCATCAAAACATAAAATACTGAAAACCCATCAATTTCCCCCTTTTTGATGATGACAAACTTAGTCATGGACAACATTTGATTAGAGCAAAAATAACCAGATGAGATGCCAGTAGTGATGAAGTTCCCCCTTAATCTAAGATATCCATCATTCTCACACTTTATCACACTGAAGTTTACTTAAGTTACCACATAGGTGCACGTAAGTTCCCCCTTAATCTAAGCTTTCCCTTAATCTAAGCTTTCTTCCCCCTTTTGGCATTATCATAAAGAATAGAGATAAAGAGAAGCACCAGCAGAAAAGAAGCATAAAGAAGTCTAACATAGCTAGCTCATGCTACATATGTGCACACCAACATAAAAGAAAAGAGAAGCCGAACACGGTGTTGTACAAGCAAGCAAAGGGGAGTTGTTTCATTAATGTTTACGTTGGACTGACCAAGTCAGGAGCAGTAATGGGTAATTTCAACATGCCATCACACAAAAACAAAACAAATAAACACCAGTAAAATAGCACCCACCGGAGGTTTGAACAAAAATAGCTAGACACTGGGAAGATCCTAAGGGGTACCAGAGGAAGGAGGCTTGGAAGAAGAGACAACCATGGTTTTAAGAACCAGATCCAGTCTAGCATTTGCGGACAATTGTTCTTCAAGTAATTGAGCCCGAAGTCTCTCATTTTCCTTTGTCAGTCATGTAATCTCCGTATGTGCAGAATCTGGTCTTTTAACTGCTTGACTGAGCTGAGTTTCTAGTATAGCATTTTGAGCCCTCAGCCTTCTTATTTCCTCATAGGCAACATTTTGAGCGTTGATTAGCTGAGAGATGGTCGAGACGCTTCCACCGACCTTTTCAATACATTCACATTCTTCAAGTAATTGAGCCTGAAGTCTCTCATTTTCCTTTGTCAGTCATGTAATCTCCGTATGTGCAGAATCTGGTCTTTTAACTGCTTGACTGAGCTGAGTTTCCAGTATAGCATTTTGAGCCCTCAGCCTTCGTATTTCCTCAGAGGCTACATTTTGAGCGTTGATTAGCTGAGAGATGGTCGAGATGCTTCCACCGACCTTTTCAATACATTCACATTCTTCTAGAGTGGTCTTAGAGAAGGTCTGCTTGCGTGTGCCCTCTCTGGGATTCCCCAAGGGAACCGTATAGAATCTGAACACCTGAGTGAGGAGAAAGCCATAAGGTAACCCATGATTTCCTCCCTTGAAATTTGCCACTTTCTGCATATGGTCTATCATGATTGCAGGCAAATTGATTGGAATAAACTCATCGAGCGCTTCCATCAGGACCATGTCCGATCTTGTAGCAATAGAGCGCCTCTTAGAGCGAGGTAAGAGCACTTTATTGACCAGTTCAAAGAGAAGTTGGTACTCAGGAAGCAAGACCTTCTTATGTACCTGTTCCCCCTGCTGAATACCTTGTTCTTTCATGATGGCTCTTCGAAAGTTTACTCCACAGACACCCTTAACTGATGACATACCTTCACACAGAATTCTAAGAATTTTTCCCAACATCGAAGCGTCGAGTACAATGTCTACTCCATTTACAAGCGCGCAAATGTGATCCCCATTAACAGTGAAAAGAGATGCGTAAAAAGTCTGTACTGCATCTTCGTACACCAAAGGCATTCTCTCTTCAAACAAGTGTTCCCATTGTTGAAATTCCACAATCTCCAGAATTTGTCTCATCCCTGTCATCTCTGAAATTGTTGGATCAAATGTACGACCCCACAACACTTTCTGAGTTCTTAACCTCTGTTGCCAAAGGCCATTATCACGGGTAGCAGACCTTATTGTACTAGGTTCCTTACCTGTTTCCTCCTTTTGTTTGCTAGACCCTTCATCAGACTTTCCTTTCCAGCTTGCCATTCCCACAGTATTGTCCTCAGACACAACTAGCTTAGTTAGACTCCGTTTAGACTTGCTACTGTACCTCACAGATAACCCTTTCTGTTTCTCAACATTTTTATCAATGACCCTATTTGTAGACTGTTGAATTGTTATAGATTGTTACACTGAGGAACCAGGTTCCTTGGAGGCATCTAGATCTACTTGGTTTACTGATACTCTTCTGATAAAATCCTTGGGATTCATTTTCCTCTTTTTCCTTATCTTGACACTCCTCTTAATTTTTCTGAAACGAGGACTCATAACTCTCTTGCTGTAGTGACCTGATAGTGAGTGATTTGGAGGAAGACTCTAAGAGCTTGGAGTGAACGGAAGGTGCAGGAGTAGGCTTGCATGGAAGAGAATCAGGTTCATTAGAGGATTTTTCTGAGAATATCTCATGAGCTAATGACTCGAGGAGTGCTGTAGTTCTTACATCTCCTGGGAATGGAATTTCTTCCCCCTGGTACTCAGATGAGAGATATGCTCCTTCATTCATCACACTCTCAGCAGTTATAGCCATTATGTTATGAGCTGCCTCCTTTTTTGGTGACTCTTTGAGAGTCACTGAGTCCAACATAGAGGTGTTTAAATACTGGTCAGGATCATCCTCAGGGGCTTCTGATACTTGAGGAGTACAACCTCCTGTGTGATCTTTGATGAGATTGCAGGATTGGTTAGACATAGGATTCTCAAAATAATGGTAAACAGGGTTTATCAGGAATGGAAAAACTGTAGGAGTGAAGGAGGAACCAGGAGTTGGTAAGGTGATAGAGTATGTGAAATAATGGCGCTCTGGGGATGATTTCAAGAATAATAAGGAAGTGGGAGCGATGTCAATGGTGGGAGAATAAGATGAGTTTTCGATCGTCATTAGATGAATACTTGATAGACGAGTATAGAAAGAGACGAATAGAAGATCCCAGCTGTACAGAATAGATGAAGGTTCATGACTTGCCTTGAGATAAAGAGAGGGTTTTATTGGAAGAGGGGCTAATGATGAGTGGAGAGCGAAACAAGTTCTGAAGAACGGCGACAGGTTTGTGGGAAAGTGTTACTGTGTAGAGGAGATGAAAGGATTTGAAAGACAAGACATGACACGCAGATACTGAAAAGTCAGATGATGTGGCATTTGAATTAATTTTGTTACACACAATTTTTTGTTTGTTTTATGAGGGCATGCAAAACAAGCACATTACTACTAACCTGAGATACAAGCATCCGATGCCAAAGCAGTCTTTTGAACAAAGTTTTAGCAGCTTCCCTCTTGCAGTTCATACCCATACCTTTAGCTTCTATGATCGTCATGCGTGTTTACCTACAACGGTATTGATGTGAGTTAGGCTTGGTCAGAAAACACTTTAGCTACTTTTACCTGATGGTATATTACACAACCAGCAGATGGAAGGTCAGGTTCTTCTTTAGGTTCTTGTAATCCCATCTTCACTTTGATTTATCCAAAACATTCTCTTCTTGAGACTTTGATGCAGATAACTGGAGTTTTTGGTCTTCTCTTCTGCAGTGCTTTCCACAGACCAATCCTTTCTTCATATTGACTCTCAAAGGATGATCTCACCCTTCAATGTGTTTGCAATTTCTCTCCAGTTGTTGATGAGGTTATTTCATTTGCTTCCTTGTCTCCCAAAAGATGAGGCATGAATCATCACAGGTGCATTTTGGTTTTCCGCTTTGAGACAGAAGTTGGTTGAGGAGAGGAATATGGAGGTTCATTTGATTTCCCATGCTATATGTTCTGCTGTTTGCGTAGTGCCATTAGCTACATCTTTACTTGTTCCTTCAGCTTCATTGGTAGCCAGTGTTGTACCAGGTTCTTTGTGCGACACGGAGAATGCTGCTGCGTTGTCTTTTGCCAGTCTCCTTCATCTTTCTCACTTTAACATCCTCCTGATTTGAAGCCTCAGATGTTTCCCCATGAGCATCTCCTGCCATTTAGTGCTTCCTTTGTTGGAGACCTTTTGACCTTGTTTTGTGGGTTGTTCCCCAGAGGGATTCCTTCACTCGTCTGTTTGCATTGTGCTTCCCAAGTTGATCCTTCCTATTATCAGGGGCAAGGCATTTTCTTCCAATTGGCGGTTCCTGGCGAGTTTTGATTTAGGAAGAACCTGGTTCGACACCTGTTCTCGAGTAGAGAGCAGTGTTCATTCCTTTTTCCCAGAGCCCTTTTTGGTGATTCCATAGGCGACAAGCACTATCCATGCTTCATTTTCCAGTTCCGTCTTTTCCTATTCGAGTCCCAAGAGAACTTTTCTGTCCTTTTATTATGGAGATGTACCCTTTACTTTCTTCTTTAAGTATACAGTTCCTTCCTGCAGATTTTATAGTGAAGAACATTTTAGCTGCGTGCTTCAGGATTCATATCCACAGTCTATCGCAGTTCTACTTCCTCTCACTGCTCCCCTGCACATGCTTCATCAAGCTTAGATTAGGAACCCAAATAGTTTGGGTCCCTTGTTTATTAGTAAAAAAGGATGAATTGAGAGATTTCCTAGTCCACGCAGGCAGCATCGCTTTTTGCGGTTGGTACCTGGTCTTTGCCTGTAGTCACTCTATAAGTGAACGTTTGTTCTTCTGAACAGACTGAACCCTGGCCTGACAATTTTCTTTAAATGCCCATTGGTTTCCGCAGTGGTACATAGCCAGTTATCAGTACAGTGACATACTGTTGTGGGTTGTAGGGAGTTTTCTCCCTTGAAAACCGCGATGCCCTGCTTGTTCCCACTTTTGTTGAGAAACATGCAGTAAAACATCTGAGGACTAGGTCCATTCAAGGATTTTTCAAAGATCATTTTTTTACTTTCTCCGACTCAGCTTGGAGTTGCTGATTTCTCTCCGAGTTCACATGCCAGACTGGTTTTTTACAACAATTAGACTCATTTTCCCAGCAGGATGTGCACCACTAAGCTACTCCTTCCTTTCCCAACACATTACATTCCTATGTTTTCTAGTTGAGTCCCTCAATGGTTTCTTAGATCAGCGCATATTGCTAACAAGATCAGCCTTTTTCATTCAATAGATGCGACTTTTTTCTTCTAAAGGCGTGTTTCTCATTGTTAAGCCTTCTATTGTTTCTTTTCAGATCAACAACTACTAATAGGTGTCTCTCTTATTTTCCACACTGGTTATTCTTTCATTCAGCCTCTTCTCTCTTGTCAAGATAGCTGTGGTTCTCATCTTCGGTCTACTAACAATACTACTAGATATCTCTAGTTGCTCTACAACTCTCCTAGTTCTATTGAGGTTTTCTTATCGTTTATAAGTAGGCTAATAGGCCATCAACTAAGACATTTGATAAAGACCGTTAGCTGTTGAAGAATAGGATTTCAGATTTTCTGAACTCCCGGAATCTTACTCATCGTCTTCATATCATCATCATATCATCATCTGACCTGGGCCATCAGCGCGAACAAGTGAGTCGTACTTTGTTGCTTTATTTCCACTGCCAACAGGAATATTTTCTGCATCTGATCCCTTTCGGATTCACTTGAGGGTCTCCACAAGCAGCAAGGGCTTGCTTAAACGATATTGTCTCAGCATTTTGTCGTTTGAATCTTTTCAGGAACCAGGTTCCTTTTTCCTGCCTTGTCATGGGAGGATTCTGCTTGTACGTGCTCCGTTTTGCCAAGTGGGCAGTCTTTGATGAAATGACCCTGACTTTCCACATCCGTGGCAGAGATCGGTTATCCTTGTTTTTGCTTACGCAACCCACTTCTTGGTATACCACCGTTTCTTCGAACCATTTTTTGAAATCTCTTAGTAAGATAGGCCATGTAACTATCTTCATCACTTGAATCACTCCTTTCAGCTTTAAGCACCAGGTTCTTCTCCTTCTTAGGCTCTCTTCTTTCATTGTCCTTCTTTCTCTTCATCTCGTACGTTTTCAGATTACCAATCAACTCATCCATGGTCAGAGTCTGTAGATCTTTGGCTTCCGTGATGGCATTTACCTTACTTTCCCAAGACCTAGGTAGGATGCTGAGGATTTTCCTTATGAGCTTATTTTTGGGAATGACATCTCCAAGTGAATGAAGCTCATTTATGATGGAGGTGAATCTAGTGTGCATATCTTATATAGATTCATCATCCTTCATCTTAAAGAGTTCATATTCTGTGGTGAGCATGTCAATCTTGGATTATTTGACCTGAGTGGTTCCTTCATGAGCGGTTTGCAACGCCTCCCATATTTCCTTGGCAGTGTCGCAAGCTGAGACTCTGTTGTACTCATCAGGTCCTATGCCACACATCAAGATTTTCTTGGCACGGTAGTTCTTTTCTACAACTTTTCTATCAATGTCGTTGTACTCTCTTCTTCCTTTCGGCACCATATGCCCTGTTTCTTCAATCTTCTTCATGGGAACATGTGGACCATCACATATAATGTCCCACAGCTCTGAATCTTTTGCCATAATGAAATCATGAATCCTGGTCTTCCACCAGCCGTAGTATTGACCATTGAATCTGGGAGGTCTATAGGTTGATTGTCCTTCTTCAAAGCTTGGTGGAGCAGCCATTGAGGATTCCTCCTAGGTGTTAGCCTGATAGGAGAAACCTGCTCTGATACCAATTGTTGACTTATGTGAGTCCACCAAACTATAGAGTACCTGGTCCTTTATGGGACTGATACGTAGAATGCTGTAACGACTGAATGTAAAGAAGGCCAGAGATTTTCTACGTGGAAAAATCCCACACAAGGGGATCAAAAAACCACGACCTACACCTGTAGGCTTTAAACTCAACTAACTTGTAATCTACCTATTACAAGCCACTTTGCACACTCCCTTTTGCAAAGACTTCAAACTAACTTGTGATGCACCACCACAAGCCACTCTACAACTCTCCTAGTTACAGGGGATTTAACTTATGACTATTTCTAGTCACAACATAAACTCTAAAGTTTACGAATTTGGTTTGTTCCTAAGATAGCGCTTCTAAGAAAGCAAACTAGGAATTACAATGTAGAACAATTAACAAGATTACAACTCAACTATGGGCGTACATAAGACTCGATTAGAAGCTGATCCTTAGTGGAGTTGTCTTCTTGTTCTTGACACACACAGTGACTTCAATGCTAGATGAACTTTGTTATGCTTGAGAGAATATCAGTGAATGCACAAGAGAAGTATGTCTTACACCAGGTTGTTTTATCACAAAAGATATCACTATGAGTAGTGATGTCAACTCTTGGTGTACTTCTTCCAGAGAGAGGTGACTGTTGCACAGTCTGCACATCCACTTCTGGGCAGTTGCGTTCCAGCTGGATAGTGGGCTTTGTACTTCCTGTCAGGACAAACCAACAGACCAGGTCCTAGTTGTGTTCCTCTTCTGTAACAGTTTCTAGATGATCACTTTCTTCTGTCACGTTCCAGCTGTGTACTTGACTTGTACTTTCTGTCAGAGAACTCTGAAGCAGCAGGTCCCTGTTGTGTTCCTCTTTATCTGGATTGCGTACAGTCACTGACTTGCTTATGTCGGAGAACCCTAAAGAGCCAGATCATCAGGTCCCTGTTGTGTTTCTTTCGTTGCTGATTTTCGGGCTTCAATTAGTTCACATGAAATGTATGACCTGTGCGACAGGTGCTCTA
Source organism: Nicotiana attenuata (assembly GCF_001879085.1). Lineage (NCBI taxonomy): Eukaryota > Viridiplantae > Streptophyta > Magnoliopsida > Solanales > Solanaceae > Nicotiana > Nicotiana attenuata. The sequence goes on from NC_031993.1 coordinate 50,302,113, forward strand.
TCTAGTTCTTCATGACAAGTTTGTTAGATCATCAAAACATAAAATACTGAAAACCAACCCATCAATAGTGATTATTTTAGTGCTAGTTTTCTGATAACACACGTTATTCTTCACACTTTTTCTTGTCAAAGATTTTTTAATTTCAGGCCAAAATATGTCTAGCACGCAAAAATGCACCTGCTCATGATAGTGTGGAACTCGGAGAAAACAACGGTATAGGGCTTGGTGTACCACCCATAAACCCTGAGGGAGTGCCAAATGTGGAGCCAGTTGATATCAGTTCGCCCAACGCTCTAAACACGGACGCAGGCACACACCCCGTGAGGAACGCACACAGGGAAGCCCGAACCGGAGGCCAGGAAACACGAGGATTGGAAGAAGGAGGAGTCAGCCTCCAAGTGATATTCGATATGCTGCAAGCTCAGCAAGTCGCCATTGCACAACTTCAGAGTAAAATAGAAGTCCAAACACCATCGAACCAGTAGACGCTCGGCATGCGGAACCTGCCCCTGAAAGGCCCGATGAAAGTGGCTCGGGGACTAATCCCGCTATTATGAAAATGCACGAAGAGCTGACCAAAAGAATCGAGTCCGGAGATAAGAAAATTGAAGAAATGACAAAAAGGTGGAGACATACGATTCAAGAGTTTACCAGATACCAGTAGCGCCTCCGATATTGAAAGGACTGGACTCGAAAAAGTTCATACAAAAACCCTTCCCCCCAAGTGCAGCTCCAATGCCTATTCCCAAGAAGTTTCGCATGCCCGATATACCGAAATATAATGGAACAACTGACCCTAATGAACACATTACTTCATACACCTGTGGAATCAAAGGAAACGACTTGAATGATGATGAAATTGAGTCAGTATTGTTGAAAAAGTTTGGGGAAACATTATCAAAAGGAGCTATGATCTGGTATCACAACTTAGCTCCTAACTCCATCGACTCAATTGCTATGTTGGTGTATGCCTTCGTGAAAGCACACGCCGGGGCCATAAAGGTGGCCACAAGAATTAGATGGAGTTCGTGTCCCGGTTTTAGATGGAAAGGATGGAATTACCACCGGTCTCCGACGACTTGGCAGTACAGGCCTTTATGCAAGGTTTGAAAGGAAGAAGTTCGATAGCATCTCGACAGCTAAAGCAGACCTTGATCGAATATCCAGTTGTAACATGGTCGGATGTGCACAATCAGTATTAGTCAAAAATTAAGGTCGAGGACGACCAGTTGGGAGCCCCCTCGGGCTTAGTTCACCCGAACAGATTCGCATCCAAGCCCCCCAGGGATACAGACCGGGGATCAACTGTACGTCGAAGATAGAAGGAACATTTCAAGGTGTAATGCACCTCGGAATGATCGAAGAGTAGATCGAGGCCAAAGAACCCGGGGACTTATAGGCAAAACTGGGTCCGACAGGCGCTCGGGACCACTTGAGGCACCCAGATTATCGGAATACAACTTTAGTGTAGACGCCTCAAGTATTGCCTCAGCCATTGGCAAAATTAAAGATACTAGATGGCCCAAGCCCATACAGAGAGATCCTTCTCAGAGAAACCCCAACTTAATGTGTAAGTATCATGGTACACACGGGCATAAGACCGAGGATTGCAGACAGCTTAGAGAGGAGGTAGCCCGACTATTCAACGAGGGGCACCTTCGTAAATTTCTCAGTGACCGAGCCAAAAACCATTTCCGAGAAAGAGATGCAAACAGGAAGAATGAACCCGAGGAACCTCAACATGTCATTCACATGATCATCGGTGGAGCCGACGTCCCACAGGGACCTATATTCAAACGCACTAAAGTATCCATCACAAAGGAAAAACGGACTTGGAGCTATGTGCCCGAGGACGCTCTATCATTCTGCGACGAGGAAGCAGAAGATGTGTCCCAGCCTCACAACGACGCCCTAGTAATCTCTATCCTTTTGAATAAAATTCAGGTTAAACATGTTTTAGTGGATCCAGGTAGCTCGGCGAACATAATCAGATCGAGGGTCGTGAAACAACTCGGCCTGTAAGATCAGATTGTACCTGCATCCCGGGTGCTGAATGGCTTCAACATGGCAAGTGAAATAACGAGGGGAGAAATTATCTTGCCTGTAAACGTAGCCGAGACCATACAAGACACCAGGTTCCATGTCATCGAAGGTGACATAAGGTATAACGCGCTCCTCGGGAGGCCTTGGATACACAATATGAGAGCAGTGCCTTTGACTCTCCATCAGATGATGAAGTTCCCGACAGAGGAAGGAGTGAAAACAGTCCACGAAGAACAGCATGCAGCAAAAGAGATATTCGCAATCGAGAAAGTAGTGCCGATACCGGAACCCTTGACCTCGGAGACATCAAACTCCAAAGGTAAGCAGGTGGCTAAGTAGTAGTCACAACTCCGAGCCTCGACAGAAGCGGAATAACAGGTAACCGAAGGCGAAGAAAGGAATTCCCCAGATCCTCGAACTTTTGTTGTTCCCAAAAAGCCCGATGCTACCAAACCAACCACTCAAGAGAAAGGTACACGTGGGAACGGGATTAAACACTCTCAAGAAAAAACTCATTTAGTTTCTTATTGATAATATAGATCGCATTGCTTCGCCCCGTTTAAATATGACAGGGATTCCGCTTGAAAGATAAACAGGTAACATAATGAAAGCTTATATCAATGATATGACTGGTCAAGTCCTTTTGCGCAGAGGACCACCTTAAATCATTTGCAGGAAATAATCAACATGCCAGGGCAATGCGACACGAAGCTCAACCCAGAGAGGCGTCCCTCGGAATTGGCGCAGCTGAGTTTCTCGACCTTCGTGGTAACAAATCGGGGCATCAAAATCATCTCCGACCAGGTCAAGGCTCTCGGAGATATCATGGTCACGGATAGCAAGACCTCGGAGTCGTTGATAAAGGATCTTACAGGCTCGGCACGATGGAAGCTCTCAAAGGCTCGTGATCTCGAGAATACCACCATTATCATACCCCTTCTTACACAAAGGCCGTAGGTTGTAAAGCATGCGTTGCACTCTTTTTTCCTTAGCTCGGATTTTGTCCCAAATGGGTTTTACCGGCAAGGTTTTTAACGAGGAAACATCTACATGCTACTCGAGGAACAATCAACAAGTATTTGAGGCTCCTTTTCAATCAACCTCGAATACTGGGGGGCATCACCCTTGGAGATTACATTTTCAGGAAAGATATCTCACGCCTAAGAGGGTCTCGATAGGAGAACATTGTAATGGGACAAACGGTCAAACGAACCGTGTCCATATAGAATAATCTAGCCCCGCCGGCAAAACATGTACGCATGTATCATCTATTTAAAGAAGCATTCTGGTTATACCAAAAATACTTTGTGTCTCATACGAGCTCAACACTTACAATCCTACGAGAAACGGCTTAAGAGCCAAAACATAGAAGCACCAGAATACTCGGGGACTGTCATCAAAAATCCGAATTAATAAGACCTCAAAGAGGCACCCCTTCGAAACAATGGCCAAGGCCAATATTCTCGGGGACTAACTTCTCGAACAAGTTCGGAAAGTTATCGGAAAACAAGTCCAAGTGACGTACCCAAAGGCTACGGCCATACTAAAGACTACGGTCATATAAAGGCTACGGCCAAATAATGTGGCTCGGAGACGTCCGACTTTCGCTATAAATAAAAGGACTTCAAACACTTTGTAAAAACCGGTTAAATCAGGCTACCCTCGGCAAAAGCAAAATACAAAGGGCTTTGATAAATTCAGCCCTCAAAAATTCCAAGGGTTTCGCTAAGATCGGCCCTTGGAAACACCTCAAGAGGTGCTCAATTATGTTTATACAAACAAATCACTAATAAGGTTCCGATATGTCAAACCTTTGAAAAACCTACGGGTGCAAAAAATGCATGCTAAGGCATAATTAAAATTTCCGACCACCGAAGTTCCTTCCACGGGTGGATTCCCGGGAACTTGCGGTAGCCCCTCTTGCCCCGCGTTCGACATGATTTGAACGACCTCTAAAAAGGGTTCTACGGCCTGTAGAAGTTCATTAAATATGATGGTTTGGTTCATTCTTTGACTGCTCTGCTCCCCCCAAACAAAAAGAGAGATTGGAATAGATCGCTTAGCTCTACTTCTCAGTCAATCCCCTTTGTTCATGGCTTTGAATTTATTGTAATGCTTATATTTTATGTAAAGATCTCGATGACCGTAATTTGTTGAATAATAGCAGCCAGTTGAGATATTGGGTTTTCTAATTTACTGCTATTGCCTTCCTTCCTAAGCCGAAATGAGGGAAAAATTATCTAGCCATTCTAAGAGCCCAAGGGCCAACTCAAAGAGCCTAAGGGCCGATTTATAAGAGCCCAAGGGCCAACTCAAAGAGCCTAAAGGCCGATACATAAGAGCCCAAGGGCCAACTTCGAAAGGCTTAAGGGCCTAAAACTTATAGTTCGAGATCCGACTTCATTTCGATCCAGTCTCGAGGTTCACAGTATCCCGAGCTCACAACGAGTTGATTTAAACTCAGCTCGAAAATTATTATATCTATCGATAAAGATCTAAGGGTTTATAATACCACGAACCAATCCTTAGACTAATCATTCAAATGAAGCTTTCCATAAATCAAGGCAATGTTATAGACGAGATAATTTCCCCCCTTATCTCCAAAAGATGATTACAGGAAATATTTACATAAGGGATGCTTACAAAAAAACAAAATAAAGTAACCTAAAACTACTTCGGGGTCACATCCTTAGCAGCTGCATCTTCAGGAGTCACACCTTCGGGAGCCTCGCTCTCGGGGACTTCATCCCCGTCTCCTTCACTCTCGGAGATACTAGCTGAATCATCTTCATCGGAAAGCAGAGCGGCCGCTTCTTCTTTCAAAATTTTCTCCGCTTCAATATCGGCTGAAAGATCGAAGCCGCGAGCATGTATCTCCTCGAGGGTAATCCTCCGGGCTTGTCGCCTAGCATGGTCAAGGGCGCTTGATAACTTAGCCTCCGCATAGAAGAGATCTCCTTTGCCCGAGCATTAGCTACTTCGGCATCGGCTTGATACGAATTCATGATTGCCGCAGCATCGGATTTAGCCTTGGCCAGCTCAGCAGCAGATCTGACTTTAAGCTCCTCGATTTCGAGGCCCCGAGCTAGACTCTCCTCCTTCACACCTCGAAGCTGGCATTCGAGCGTAGCTAACTACTCTTTTAAAGTTTCCTTCTCAGAGGCGAGATCGTCCATACCCTGCCTCCACCTCAGGGCCTCGGCTTCTTTCATATTAAGCTCCTCCCGAAGACGCGCCTCCAAATCGGCCTTCTGATGGAACTGCGAAATTAAAAGTGTCAGCCGCCAAAACAAAACAAGTACGTAACGAACCCTCGGGAGATATATTACCTTCTCAACATACTCAGCTCGACCTTAGCATGCCTGCGTCAGCTCGACTCGAAGATCATAGATCTCCACCTCTCTCTTAGCATATAAGGCTTTGACGGCGTCCCTCTCCTCCAAAATCTTCTTAAGCTCGGCCTCACATTGAGCAAGATCGTCTCGGGACTTGGAAAATGCCCTTTTATGGAGCACCACAGCCTTCATGAAAAAGAAGGAAAATTTAGATTTAGAACAATTAAAACAAAGCGCAGGCACAAAAAATTGAAAACTCACTTGCTTAAAGAGACTGCGTGCCTCATTAAAAACGAAAGAAGCATCGGGGTCAGGGCCATCTTCAAGCCTTGCGAGACATTCTTGAAAGATGTCGTGCCCTTCATGGCTTACTTCCTCTTCAGAAGATCTCATATTTACAGCCTCCCGGATTTGACCCTCGGAGAACCCAGGGCCAGGAGGAGAATCGCCCACGTTGATCACCCCGAGTGATCCACTCGGGGCATTCTCTTTAATTTGAAGAGGCTCGGGGTCAGGACATTCGGTCTCGCCCTCATAATGATCTCCTAATCAAGGCCCCTTCTTTCTGGATGATGGTTCGGGGACCTTGTTCGAACTCCCTTTGGAGATTCTTCAGCCCTGGAATAGGCCACATCAACTGCCGCTGGTTCGATGGGCTTCGAAGCATCGGTATTCTTTCTTTTACAGTTTACTAGTAGGCAATTGTCATCTTCTTCTTCCTCCTGGTCTCGAAGATGTTGGGCCATTTCCGGAGATAAGGTCGATGCATCTGACTTAGGCTTTCGAGCCAAGCTTTTCTTTGGCTTTGGGGGATTTTCGGATGACTCTCTCCTCCTTTTTCTTTCTTTGGGAGGCTTCGGAGCCTCCACTTCACCAGCTGGGGCCGGCCTCAATTCAACGGCGTCTCCAAGACCTACGTGAAATCGAGATAAGTATCCCGTAGTAGAAACATTGAAAAACGAACAAGAGAACTCACCATAGTTTTTTGCCTCCCATCGACCCTATGCCAGATCTCGCCAGCAACGCTCCGAGTAAGAGGAGGCGGAGGCCAGCTTTCGGACCCAGCCCTCGAGGTTCGGGACCCCACCGGGAAACCAAGCAGCGGCTATACCATCGTAAAAAGGTTAGATCAAAGAAAAATATAAAGTCGAAGAAAAGAAAAGAAAGCAGGGTATTCTCACGTTTCATGTTCCACTCCTTGGGGAACGGCATCCAATCAGCAGGAATCAGATCGGAGGTCTTGACTCGGACAAACCGGCTCATCCACCCACGGTCTTTGTCCTCATCGATACTAGAGAAAAGGGATCTTAAAGATCAGCGTTGCAATTTATCAAGCCCCCACGATAAAGTCGGGGACTGTACAATCTGATTAGATGATCGAGGGTAAAAGACATCCCCTCGATTTGGTTCGAAAAGTACCTGATTAAGTAAACAATTCGCCAGAAGGAGGGGTAGATCTGGTCGAGCGTCACTCGGTATCGTTGGCAAAAGTCAAGGATAATTGGGTCTATGGGACCCTGAGCTGGGATTGTAGGGGCCAATGTAAACGGGTAAGTGTATACGCTCAAATACCCCGCTTTATATGTGGTGATATCTTCCTCAGAGGAAGGAATCGCTACTTCCTTATTGTCCTATTTGCAATCCTCCTTTATTGCTTTAGCTCGGCCTTGGTCACCAAACAAATATATCGAGACATGGGCTCGCATCGGCCTGGTGTGGAAAAAAGTTTTTTCGATTTTGAAATCGGATGTTATCTTACACGGCGGGGGGATGCATTCCTCGATACGAGGTGGCACTATCGGTTTACTCTTGGTCGATCGAGAAGATGAAGGAGCTTTTTCCTTTTGAGGAACAGATCTAGAAGTTTTAGCCATCATTATGCGGTAGATCCAAGAAGATGAAAAATGTTGTTAGTGAAGAGAAGGGAGAGCTCAAGGAAATTGAAAAAGGCTATATGAGACTTTGAAAGCAATGTGGGAATAAAGTTTGTAAGGTTGTGGGATTTATCTATTTATAAAAATCATTTGAGCGTGCTGAGGAAGCCAAAAGGCCGACCGTCAGCCGCCACCAATTAATGATTTTGGGGATCGTACAAAAAGCAACTTTTTAGTCACTTCAACCGCTTAAGTCATGATATTGGCATCGGGACCAAGGCATCGAGAATTAATTTGTCAAAAAATCATTAAGAACAGCCTACAGATCGAGTTCAAGCAAACACTCGCTCGACTATTGAGCCCAAGGGCTACCCGAGTTCGAGCAAATTCTCACTCGGGAACTATCTATAAAGCCTAAGGGCTATCTTTATTTCAAGTTCAAGCAAACACTCACTCGACTATTAAGCCCAAGGGCTACCCAGTTCGAGCAAATTCTCACTCGGGAACTATCTATAAAGCCTAAGGGCTATCTTTATTTCAAGTTCGAGCAAACACTCGCTCGATTACTAATCCCGAGGGCTATCCGAGTTCGAGCAAATTCTCACTCGAGGACCACGAAAAGGTCAAAGGATTAGCTTCATTTCGAGATCTTGCTCTCACCTAACTCGGGCTCGAGAATCCCGACGTTCCAAGTTCACCTTCAAGCTCAGCTCGAGGATTAACAAAAACCTCGAAGTGTATTGTATCGATCGATTAAAAACCTAAGGGTTTATTATGTCCTAAGCTCGATATTTGGGATAGTCATTGAAATCATAAAATCGAGTCTTTTACGAATAAAGACAGAATAAAATTCAGCATGGGCCGAAAGGGATACAAAAAGATCCTTTTATATTTCCAAGAAATAATTACAAAGTATAACTATGGCACCCACGAAGGATACTTACACAGGAACAAAGAAGAAAAAACAAAAGCTAAAGATCCTAGTTCACTCTTAAGGCCACGACCTCGAGAGCATCATCTCTCAAAATCCTCTTGTCGGGGACACCATTTCCGATCTTTGGAAACATTTGGCAGATGGCCCTCGACAAATGTGATTATTTCTTCAGCAGCCGAGATTGAGCTTTCTGTTGAAGTTTTGGGCCATAATACATCAAGAAAGAACAAAAAGACATAAGGGGTTGCAAGATGCACAAGCAACAATCCAAGGGTGTTCGTCCTGGGAACTCTGTTCCGGTGCGGGATGCAAAAGTTAGTAGATGATAGTGCCACCTCATTCCATGGAAAGCAAATGGAATGAAGCGCCACACCAGGTTGAAGTTAAGAGAGATGAGCAGCAGTGTAAAGTCCGCATATCTTCTGATACAGGAAGAATTCGGTGCCCTTCTCTCATTGTTTCAAGCCAAAGCTTTAAAAGAGGGAGCCTTGGCGTAACTGGTAAGGTTGATGAGGCGCCACACCAGGTTGAAGTAAGAGAGATAAGCAGCAGTATAAAGTTCGCATATCTTCTGGTACGGGAAAAATGTGATGCCCTTCTCTCATTGTTTCGAGCCAAAGCATTAAAAGAGGGACCTTGGCGTAATTGGTAAAGTTGCTTCCATGTGACCTTGTGATCACAGATTCGAACCATAAAAATAGGTGAGGAAGAGATAGAGAAGGGAAAGGGCTAAAAGTTGATGAAGAAGGAATGCGTGTAGTTTTTGTTCAGCCAAGTAACCCCCTAATTATGGAAAGCCAATGACGGTTCGCCGGCATTAATGGGCGACCAATGCTGGCATGCATTCAATGTTTTTGGGGAAATGAACCGACGGGACGTTTCGGTCACTTCAAGCGCCTATGTCACGAGCATGACGTCTGTTGGTACCCAATTTTTCCCTGTCTATTTTTTTTATTTGCAGAATATCTTCAAAATAGCATATATATGCATGTATAAGTATGTCCAAGCATTTTATTATTTTTCCCATAATTTTTAAGGTTTTAAACTGATTTATTTCCCTTTTTCATCCATAAAAGTCCGATGATTATTTTCAAAATTATATTTTTTTTGGTAATTTAGTTGGAATTTTATATTTATACTAAAATGTAGCTGACATAATTTTTTATATTTTTACAAATCTATTTAGTATTTTTAAAGCTAAATTGCATATAATTGCAACATTAGCCTATTTTAAGATTTAATTGCATTTTATACTTACAAATTGATTCCAGTATTTTAATTTAATATTTATATGTTATAAATCATTTTTAGTGCTTTCAATTTATTTCCAGAATTTAATTTGCTATTTTTATAAAATAAATGGGGAAAATGGCTATTAAAAATTTAGCCAGATTTCATTCCGATTGTAGCCTAAATTCTACCCCAACTGAACCCAATTGAACCCCAGCCCAATTCCTAATCCGACCCATAGCCCGTTTAAACGAACCACCCGGCCCCCCTTTAAATCCCAGCCGTTGATCTAACAGATCAACGGCTCACGTTCCCCTTTCCTTAATTAATTCCAAATGACCCCAAACCCTTCTCATTTTCCACTACCAGCCGCCTCTGAACCCTCCATTCTCTCAAACTCTCTCGAAGCTTCTCAAACCCTAGCCACCACTTCCACCCTGAAAGCCACCGGAATCCATGGCTTCCAAGGTTATGGAAGCCCTACACCAGCCTCCTATGACTCCCACACGCCTGATTTTTGAAGATTCAAGGCCTGGCCACGATGAGGTTTGGTCCAGGCTTCATTCGATTCGAGTTCCACGGCCATCTCCGGTTTTACTCCGCCGTACCATGGTTGCTCGAGCCTGATTTGGACTTCTCCGACTTAGATCGGTGACTTTTCAAAGCCTTTCTCACTACTAGGGTTCTTTTGAAACCCTAACCCTTCGAGGTTTTTCTGATTCCTTTAGATCCGTTGTGTATCTATTCGTTCCCTAAGCTTTTAAACGATTTTCCTAACTTTTCTTTCAAAAATTACTTTCAAAACCATTTCTTTTCCGATCTAGGATTTTCTGAAAATATGTAAATGTTCTCTGACTTTCTTTTTCCTTTTGTGTGTATTTGCCTTTGCTGTGCTCTTGTATTTTCTTCTACTGTGTTCATGTATACTTCTTTTACTGTATTGTGTTCTCGTATGCCTTTTTGTATATTTCTTCTACTGTATTTTCCTATACTATATTCTCGTGTGTTTCTTCTATTGTATTTTCCATTATTATGTTCTTAAAATATTTCTTATCAAGTTCCATCTGCTGAGCTCTGTTTAAGTGTCTTCTAAAAACTGCTTAGCATGCTTCTTCTACTGTTCTTATCAGTTTTTCCATTATGTTTCGTATCAGTTTCTTCCACTCTATTTTCTTTGAATTCTTCTACTATGTTCTGCTTGTTACTTGCTATCATTGTTTTCTCATGAGTTGCTGCTGCTGAAAGAAACATGCAAGAGGTTTCAGTTCTTCTCTGAGACCTCTGAGCCTGTTTTGATCACTTGCATTCTCATCTCTGTACTCGATTAATGGTGGAAACCCTAGAATTTGGGGGTTCTTCCAAGTTTGGTCATGTGATTTGCTTGAACTAGGATTTTATTTCAAAACCCCTAACTCTTTCAGACCAACTTCGAGTCTCTGAACTGAGTTTGGACATCCTTGTTTTCATATGATTCTGACTTTTTGCTAAACTCTTCTACACTGGATTTTTCTACTGATTTTTACAATGACACGACAATCTTCTTTCATGCTTAACATGTTCGTATGCTCCTTATAAATGATGAACTTCCCTCTAAAGTGGCTTTCAAATTTGTGATTAGTTCATACTTCCCTCTGAATATGGTCTGATTGATTTCTTTCCATTGTTTGCTGATTTTCTCTGTGACTCGACCTAAGTTAAAACCCTTCGCAGCTTTTGCGACTTGGTTCATTCATGGGTCAGTAATTACAAGATCCCTGATTCTTTGATTTACTGGTTGTCTAATTGATTTTCTTACCTTATTTGTACAACCATGTACTTCAAAATCTTGTCCTTAAATAACCTTTTATGTATTCGCCCCTAATTGCATGCTGTGCACAAAGTGCTTATTCAAATTCTTTCCTTAAATTGTTTTTACCCGTTTGAATTTGAATCCCTTAATTAAGGGAAGTCTTGTGTAATTGATGCTTAATTTATACTCAGTTCCTTAACTATTTTCTTACCTTATTTCTGCCCGGTTTTCAACACTATAAATGCACGACTATTTCAGAAACTCAGGACACAATTCAGAATCCTTCTGAACTCATACTCACACACAATAATATTTTCTTCTTGTCTGCACTGTGGCCCGTTCACAAGACCTACTGCTTTTTCTTTATTTGTTTCTCTGAACTGGTATGTCCGAATTTAATTTTTAGCACTACAACAATGTGTATTTACTGCTTGTGTGTCCATGTTTGCTTGCTGTTTCTGTATATCTCAGCACTTAAATTGGCATGCTGATTTCCTTCTGTTTGTTTGTTATGAACCCTCATTCCCCTATCACCCCTATGTGTTTTGAGTTATGACTTAAAGCATGGCAATGTAAGTTGTTGTCCATGAATTAAGTTGATGCATGGGGGTCTTAACCTCTAAACAATATGTTCTAACAGGCCTAAAGGGTGTGCCAGCATCTCCCATTGCTGGGTATGCCCATCAGCCTGCCTTTTTGCCTCTTGCAACTCCCCCATTCCCCTATACCCTTATGTGTACTGATTTAAGATGTTTCCCTTTTCCCTTTCCCCTTTCAGAATTCTGTTTCTGCACTTGCACTCTCTCTTAGTCCTTAAGTTCTGCCCCCCTCTTGTTAGCCTTGCCTTGGGACCTTGAGTTCCCTCTGAACTTGGACACTTGAGGGCTGGCCCTTCCACACTGCACTATGTCTTAATCTGGTGATACATTTGGGTGTAAGCACTGCCCGGAGTTCATATGAGACTCTTAGGGAACTTTGACACACCCAAATGGGAGAAAGGCTTTGAAATATGATCTCTTGGAGTTGGTTTACTTCATACTTCAGACAGGAAGTCTGAATCAGGCTCTCCTTGGTTGTACTTTTTTATTTCTGATGTATTTTCTTTACTTTACTTCTTTTTCTGGGCTGTAATAACTTTGTAATAAAACTCTCGGGGATGGCTAGTGAAAAAGGGAGGGGTAACCATGTATGCAAAGGGGTAGATATCCTGCCTATAAAAGTTTCTGAATTTCTGCATTCTCATATAGATAACTTGCCCATAGGTTATTTCTATATTTCTGCATTCTCATATAGATAACTTCCCTATAGGAGTTTCTGAATTTTTGCGCTCTCGTATAGATAACTTGCCTATAGGTTATTTCTGAATTTCTGCACTCTCATATAGATAACTTGCCTATAGGTTATTTCTGAATTTCTACACCCTCATATAGATAACTTGCCTATAGGTGCATTTCTGAATTTCTTCATGCACATAGAAAATATGCCTATAGGTCTTTCTGAATCTTGCATACACATTCTTCATCAGGAAATCATGTTTACAGGTCTTAATCAATCAACTACAAGTAGATATCATGTTCATAGGCTTTAAACAAAATTTCAGCACCTAGATATCATTGTTATAGGTTTTCTGCATTTTACTATGTCCATGAAAGTGTTTAAAAATCAACAACGCATAGAAAGCATGCCTATAGGAACTATTAATCAAGTGTGAATCGCTTCACTCGCTTATAAGTCTAAAACCAGTAATAATGACGCAGATCTTATGATCTCTCGCTAAAACTTGCCTTTCTTTAATAACTGACAACTTTTCTCAAATCAGTATGTATTCAGTTTACTTCATTGCTTCTGAGATCAGTAGATATCATGCCTATAGGACCCTCGTCCAACACTTAGGCAAACCATAGGGCAAACTTTATAAACTGAATCAGATTTTATTAGCTACAACCAGCAGGCAGGCCTGATTCGGGCTTCTTATATGAACTATGTAACAAATCAGTCTGCCTCAACCATTAAGTTTTAATCAGACCCTAAACGGTATGTGCAAGACATGCTAAATTACGTGCTTCTCTGTCAAATGAGGTATATCTGAGCCTTTTACTTGTTATGTGCTTCCCCAACTTGTTATACGTGTTTTTGTATGTCGCCTTAGAGTTTTACCTTTGAAACTATAAACAAGCCTAATATCCCTTCCCTTTAGGATCAGTAGTCATAAATGACTCCGGGACTGATAGAATTGGGACGGGTAATAGCATGCAATAAGTAAACGAGATCATTCCGCGCTCTAATACCCTAACGGGGTGGGAAAGGGTAGATATGGATATGATGACCACGCGATAACATCACGTGTGGCCCCTCACTGAGGAGTGATACCGGATGTTGTGTGGGGTGATCCATATTATTTATAAACCTAGGACCCCCCCCCCCCCCCTTGTTTCTTTGTTTCTTTGCTTCTTCTCCAATTTCAAACCATTTCTTTAAGAAAAAATCAGCTTTCTTTTGGTTCTTTCTAACTGTGTTTATTTGTAACCATTATGTGAAAATCCCCTCTTACTTGAAGTCTTTATTTGCCTATGTGTTATTTGCGCTTAAGTTCACAACAATAGTCTGGCCGGGAACCACACTAGTGGATCTTGAGAGGTGCCTAACACCTTCCCCTCGGGATAATTTAAGCCCTTACCCAATCTCTGGTTACTCAAATCAAACCCTTCTTAGTTTCCTAATGCACTTTATTCATTAGGTGGCGACTCTTCAATTCAAACCCAATTCCCCAAAAGGGAACGAGTTGTCCTCCCAAATGTCATAAACCCGATTTCGCAAGAAAAAGGGGGCGCGACAACGTCATCGCGAGAGGCTCGGGAAAATCGAGGTTCAATTCGTTTCTTATCATCTTATTCTAATAAACGCGGGGACTATCTGTATGAGGTCAAAATCGGGGAGCCCGATTTCGAGGTCTCAAATTGAGTTATGAGTTCGAGTCCGGGCAGCTCGAAATGGAGGTCGGACCCGGCTGTGGGACACGTGCCTCAAGGAAGCTGATCGAGGGCCTGGCACGACTTACATCGATGGCAGCACAATCTCGAAGTCAATCAAGAAAGAGCGGGAATTTCTCAAAGACACGTGGACCTGTGCATAAATTAAAGGATAAGATTTGTACGAAATGGTACAGGGCCGTACTAGGTTGTTATACACCTGTACCAATAGAATTCTTTACTATAATTAGGAATGTACTGTATTGGGGCTTTCTCCTCCTATATAAAAGGGACCCAATCATTTTGTAAGGATCATCTGATATTATTCTCTGCAATAGAACATTCAGCTCTATCTTTCTTGTTTAACGTGCTCAACAATTATTCTTCAGATTTATTGTCTTTACTTTATTGTTCATACTTTATTGTTCTAAGATGACCTTGAGGTCCCTGGAATAACCGAGCTCGAGGCCTCTATTGCTCCAACAACACTGATTTGGTTCAACTTTTCTTCTTACTTAAGCTTAATATTACTTGTATAATCACTAGTACTAGAATATATCACATATCTTTAGAACTACATATTATTTTTAGTTGTTACTTACATTTTTCGAGGTAAACAGTGACCTCGAGACGGTGACCTCTAGACAGGCTGAAAGCAATAAAATAAGATGAGTAAAGCAAGAGCAGTAGAGTTAAAGGACAATGTTGGTGAACAGTGAGCAAAAAGTAGAGAGTATATTCTTTTCTCAGTGATTATGTGATGTTACAAATGATTGGGGTCCCCTTTATATAATAGGGGAGCCCTAAATAAGGTATATTTCTATTTACAGTAAAGAATATTCTTAATACAGCTGTCTGACCGCCTAGTACGAAATCGTACAATCCTATCCTGGGATTTGCGCCATGATCTTGGGGACGTGGCAGGAATCTAGCTCATTCTGTTACAAATCCTCAACGGTACAACTTCGGGATCGAGCATACTCGGCCTCGGTATATATCGTGCTTCAGTCTTCGGGCATTGCATTCTGTCATCGAGCTCGGATCTGAGATAAAAAGGGGCTAAACTTTTCCCCCTTTTTAAGACCTTATTATATTTTTTATCACTGGGATAAGAGCTGTAATTTAATCCTGTTGATGCGAAAATACACTAGTTTTTGTCCAAAGGGACATCTCATGCTTTTTCTGCTCTCTAATTCGATAAAGAAAAAGATAATGCACCATTTGTTCCTTGAATTTATTCCAGTGATCCGACAACTTAAATTTTCCAAAACAGGAGCGTTCAAGTTTTTTTCGCAGTTTTGGCACTTTTAACATTTGTTTCAGTTCGTGAATCACCTTTAACCTTTATCTTACTAATATTTTGGCTGGGAAAGTCAATATTCAAGTCATAAATTAAACCTGAATTCTCCAAACTAATATCTTTGCGCAATATGGCAAGGACATGGTATCATCACCTTCATTCACATGACCTTCATCATCGCGACGTTCATCATCATCTCCCTCATCTTCTTCACCATTTTCCTCCTCATCTTGAGGAACCTTATCTATTTTATCAACTTCATCTTCATCCTCGTTGTGAGCATCAATTTGACTCATAGTATCATCTCTTTCAGAATTTTATTTTCTTTAACTGGACTTTGGGTTCAACTCTTGTTGCTAGATTTTCATCGTCGATATTTTTTTTTTATCTCTTTCCAGCTTTATGAGATAGAGTTCCCATTTGATTTACGTTTCACTAAATGAGGTATTTTGCTAGATATACCTTTTCCAGCGCTAGTATAAATCATCTTGTTACATGCGTTACATTAAGATACAACATGTTTAGCTCAAAAATTATATTCGTATTTTATAAGCTTAAAAACAATCGAAAATATATAGGGGTAAATCGTAATCAAATATAATAAGCCCAATAGATGATTATTGCTTTAAGAATGTTTGTAGATCTGTAAGTGCATAGAGAAATAGACTTAGCTTAAGAGGGAAGCAATGGTTGGAAAATCAAGAAAGAGATCAGAGAGAGAGATAGAGAGAGAAATTGTATTATGTGAGAATCCAAATCCCCCCTTTACAATGTGAAGGTCTCCTTTATATAATAAGAGACCTTCCTCGAAAGAATCAAAAAGTTACAAAGACAGGTAACGTCTCCCTAGTGAAGATACTGAGTCCTAAACGATGTCGCTTTTGTCCCCACGTCCGAGTCGTACCCGCTACGTTAGTCGGCGTACACTCACTGGGCGTACCCACTGGCGTAGAGATGCTGAGGGTCAAATTTGACCCTATACAGTTAGTCCCTCCGCTCGTTGGAGACGCATTCGGTGGGCGTCTTCGATGGGCGGAAATGCGAACCTCGGCTTAGGAGAATTTGACCTCGACCAGAAACGACAATATGAATGAGGTGAAATATATGACGTTGTTGAGCCACTGACGCGTGGCTTCCTTTTTGGAATGACGTCATCGCCTGTATGCATCATTATTATATTTGCCCCTGAGGCGGTTCAGAGGATGATGTGACATTTTGGTTTCCCGCGCATGTTTTGAATCATGACACTTCGATTTCTGCGCAACTTATCCCTATAAGTAGGAGAGAGGTTCGATTTGATTCAACTTTCAAGCCTTCGGAAAGCATTTTCTGATTTACTCCTTTGTCTTTCTCTCATGTAACCGTTATTTCGTGAGGGACTCTCCCACTTCTGTTGAAACCACACTTCCTATCAGCAGTGCTTCGTTTCTTACGTAGTATAATCATGACAAAACGTGGACAGAGTAGTAAAAAGGCCAAAGATAATGCCCTGTCTAGGGTTCCGCCATCTTCCGGTGGTGAAGGGGAAAAGGCGGAGAAGGCCCTTGTTCCTCTCAGTGTAGACAACGTCCTTTCGAAGGAGATGCATGTTCGCAGGGATTTTCCAACTAAAAGCCCAGACCTTCCCTGTGAGCACAACGTTTTGTTACAATCCCATTTAGATGATCTTCGAGAGACGTACCATATTTCGGACCACGTGGAAATGGTTCCGGCCGGGACGGACTATACCAATGTGCACCGGCCTGGATATTGCACATTCTATGAGTACCCGTTCTTGATCGGTTACAATCTTCCAATCTACCCTCTGATGGAGGAGCTTTGCCGTTTTTACAATGTGTGTCCGGCTCAGCTCACTCCTTACACCTTGAAGGTGTGCCGTATCATGACCACTTATGCGGCCAGCGCTGAGTGCAGCGTCTCGGTCCACCACCTCTTACAGTTATTCAGCCCTGGTAAAAGTCGTGGCACAAGGGGCTTGGTTGTTAAAGCCGATGATAAGCCCAACTGCCGCTTTTGGCGTAAATATTTCTACATCAGGACGGAGCACCTGGTGTCGAATCCCGAAGGGTTCCCGGAAAGATGGAATCCAGAACGTAAGTATTTCTACTCGTAGAATTCAGGACTGCTTGCGCTTTTGACCATACGGCCATTGTGATTTCTTTGCTTTTCTCCCTTTTTTATTCGCAGCGAGGGCTTCTCCACCCCAGTTCATTGATGACATTAAATCATGGGTGGAAAGAATAATACCTTACGCAGAGGAATGCCGTACCTGGGCTGCATTCCTTCAACAGTACTGCCCGTCAGGTAATTCTTTGGCTACGGTTTGAGAGTTCCCTACGTTCTTGTTACCTGACTTATTTGCGTTGGCAGGTTGGAGCGCCCCTAAGAAGAGAAAAAAGAACGTCGTCACCTCACCTGGGGCAGGGACTGATTCTGAAGACGGATACATACCCTGTGGTTCGCCCAGTGATGGCGCTGCGGAGGTTCCTCAACCGCTGCCCGTGGCGGCATCCACGAGGGGAGCGACTCCTTCAATGCCATCCCCACGGGCTGTGGAGGAGACTTCTAAGAGCGAGGAGCCGCCGGAAAGGAAAAGACGTTGATTGATAACCGGCAAGGGGATAGCCACAGAAGACGAGGGGGCGAGCGAGCCCCATCGGGAGTCAAGGCCAGTTTTTATGGCAGATGCCATCCGTTCCGGGAGGTCGGCTCCCGAAGGGGGGGCGGTTCTCGACGCCAGCCCAACACGCATTCCGGAGAGCGGCTCGTCGGCTGCCGTTGGAGAAGCGGGCGATGATACCGAGAGGGTGGGCCCTAAGGCCGCCCAGGCGGATGCAGATGCGTTAACGCGGGATCCGGCCCGTGTGGGGATGACGGCAGGTAGATCCAACCGCCGAATTCTGATCCCGAGGAGGG
>NC_031993.1:50320522-50413825 GCF_001879085.1 Nicotiana attenuata
GGATACTTCGTCAACGGGGAAGGTCGTCACTACCGTTTATGGGGTGGCATTGGAAATAGGGTCAGAGCTTCCGTGAAGCTACGACCAATGCCAAAGCTAATTTTTCAAGATGTGGATACCGTGTTTCGGCGTCCACCAAGGTTTTGCTAATATAGTAAATAGGAGATTGTGTACCTTCACTTTCGCGGACTAGGACTGCGCTGACGGCAACCTCGGACACGGCCAAATACACCAGCAGTGGTTCACCTGGGTCTGCTTTGGCTAGCAGTGGCGGTGAAGACAGGTACGCCTTTAATTTCTTTAGGGCCTCGATGCATTCCTCGTTCCATTGTAACCCATTGTCCTTTCAGCACACTGAAAAACTTATGGCATCTGTCGGAGGACCGTGAGATGAACCTAGACAAGGCGGCTATTCGCCCCGTCAGCTTTTGCACCTGCTTTTTGCTGTTCAGTATCTCGGGTATTGCGTCTATCGCCTTGATCTGATCTGGATTGACTTCGATACCTCGTTGTGATACGAGAAACCCCAAGAATTTTCCTGATGCCACGCCGAAGGCGCATTTCTCGGGGTTCAGTTTCATCCCGTACCTTCTCAATATCTCGAAGGTTTCTTTCAGATGGTCGATGTGGTCCTCTTTTCTTGTCGACTTTACCAGCATGTCGTCGATATAGACTTCCATAGTCTTACCGAGCTGCTCTTTGAACATTTTGGTAACCAGTCTCTGGTACGTAGCCCTTGCATTTTTGAGCCCGAAGGGCATTACCTTGTAGCAGTAAGTCCCTTAGTGGGTGATGAAAGTTGTCTTCTCTTGGTCCTCCTCGACCATCATGATTTGATTGTAACCGGAGTAGGCGTCTAGGAAGCTCAGTAGTTCATGTCCTGCAGTGGCGTCGATCAGTTGGTCGATGTGGGGTAGTGGGAATGAATCCTTTGGGCATGCTTTGTTCAGATCAGTGAAATCCACACACATTCTCCACTTCCCGTTTTTCTTTTTGACCATGACGACATTGGCGACCCACTGGGGGTACTTTGATTCTCTGATGGATCCGTTGGCCAGTAACTTATCTACTTCCTCACTGACCGCTTCATTGATAGCAGCGTTGAATTTTCTCCTCATCTGTCGCATGGGCGGATGTAGTGGATCGACATTCAGCTTGTGGGTGGCGATGTCTCGCGGGATTCCCGGCATATCTGAATGGGAAAAGGCGAACAAATATGCATGATTAGTTAAGAATTCACGATACTTACTTGGGTTGGCGAGACTGTGCCCGATATAGGCTTTCTTCGTAAGATTGGTTTCGTCCAATTGGACTGGGTCGAGATCTTCGACCGTTGCTTTACAGGCCTCCACGATGTCGGGGTCTTTGATGGCGTCCGTTGTTGGGTTGACCTTAGTCCCCGACACGGCTAATTGCTATGCCTCCGCGCTCGCCCCCTTTAGCTGCTGGGTGTGGGCGCAGTCTTGGGCTATTTTGTAGCATTCTTGTGATGTGCGTGGCTCGCCTTGAATACTGAATACTCCCCATGGGGTAGGGAATTTGATCACTTGGTAGAGGCTTGAAGGGACCGCTCGCATGGCGTGTATCCACGGGCGTCCTATGATGACGTTGTACGCCGTTTCTTGGTTCATCATGTGGAAAGTTGTTTCCAGCGTGACTCATCCCGCTAAGACGGGCAGTGCTATTTCTCCGGACGTCCGCTCCACTGCATTGTTAAAACCGGTTAGTGTTATGCAGTGCGGTATTACCCTATCCTCGAGTCCCATTTGTACGAGGACCCTTGGGTGGATAATACAGGCGTCACTTCCGTCATCGATCATGACTCTTTTAACATCCGTATCAGCGATACGTAAAGTGATAACTAAAGCATCATAATGAGGGAAAGACAAACCGTCGGCATCAGACTTATCGAAGGTGATACTATCTTCGAAGTCGTCATACCGTTCATGGGTGATGGTCCGCTTTAGTCTGTGTGTGGTGGCGAACTTGACGTGATTGATCACTGACTCGTCGCCGCCTCCGACGATCATGTTTATCGTGCGCGCTGGGGAAGGTGGCTTCGGCGGCCCGTGGGGTTGTTCTCGTCCGCGTGCAAAGTTGATTTTCCCTTTCACTGAGTAACTCCCTCAGGTATCCCTAGTTCAGCATCCTGACCACCTCTTGCCGTAGGCCTATGCAGTCTTCGGTTTTGTGTCCCCGTTCCTGATGGAACTCACATAGGGCGTTTGATTTCCTTGTGGCAGGGTCTGATTTCATCTTCTGCGGCCACTGCACCTTGGTGCCCAGCTTCTCCAGTGCGTACACTATTTCTGAAGGAGATACACAAAAGTTATGGGCGGTCAATAAAGAGGGCGTACCTCTTTCGTTTCGGAGTGGGGTGACGTGTCGCTGTAGCGCGTCTGTATGCCTTGGTGGCGGATGGGAGGATCTGGTGTATGGCTGATGTCGATCTCTGTTGGAGCGGGGAAGTTGTTCTCATCGTCCTTTGTTCCGTCGATCTCTCCTCGTTTCTGAGTGTATCGCTGTTAGTCATTGGGTCGGCCTATTAAGATCGTCCTCGTCCGCTCGTACCTCGGCGCAATAGGCGTTGTGGATTTCCTCCCATGTGGTAGGGGGATATTTCATAAGGCGGCTCAGCAGCTTCTTGGTTGCCCTCGAACCATCCCTGCTTAGCCCGTTCTGGAAAGCGGCGACTGCCATACCTTCCGATACGTTTGGTAGACTCATCCTTACCCTGTTAAACCTTGCCAGGAAGTCCCTGAGTCCCTCACCTGTGGTTTGCCTGACGGCGAAGATGTCGTTGACCCTGGCCTCCGCTTTCTTCGCGCCTGCATGGGCTGTGACGAACTTATCCGCCATTTCCTCGAACGTTGATATTGCCTTAGCCGATAGCTGAGAGTACCATGTTAAGGCCCCTCCTGTCAACGTCTCGCTAAACTTCTTCAGCAGTACCGACGGTACCTGTTCTTTCGATAGGTCGTTGCCCTTCACAGCGGTGACGTAGTGGATCAGATGATCCTCGGGATCCGTGGTTCCGTCATATATCCTCAAGTAGGGTGGCATCTTGAAGGTTTTTGGGGTGGAGTGAGGGGCAGCTTCTTCAGCGTATGGTTGTTCAACGAACCTTCCCACGTCGCGCTTTGGTAGCAACTTGGGAGCACCGGGGATCTTGTCGACCCTCTCCTGATGTTCCTTCATCTGACCGCGGAGCGCCTTGTTTTCATTTTCCATTTCTTCCATCTTCTTTAGGATGGCTGTTAGCATGCTATCGTTGGTCTGTGTCTCGATGGGTTTGTCATTCGCTAGTGCAACTTCCGGTTCACCCACGGCAGCAGTGGTACCTACCGTTGGTGTACACCCGATGTTACTTTGTGGTGACCTCTCAACCAAGCCGCTTAGAGTGCTTGTTAGCCATCTTTCCAGTAGCTCCTTGACCGCTGAGGGTGCTTCCGTAGCCGCAGATGTGGAAGCTCCTTTTTCGTGCAAGATCGTCAGACCTTCGGATGGGGAAGGTGAGATCTCTACACCCGGTGTGATGCTAGGGGTTGCATTCAGGATGCCATCGTCACTGGCCTCGTTGAGAGGGCCAAGGAGATTGGTAGTGACACCCAATATAGCTTTCGATCTTGTGTTATTTTCGGCCATTTTCTGTTTTTGTGTGGTGTAGAGAGTGGTAGTTGGTTGATCTCTAGGTGGATACTATGGTTTTGATTCTCGAAATCCCCACAGACGGCGCCAAATTGTTTAGCTCAAAAATTATATTCGTATTTTATAAGCTTAAAAACAATCGAAAATATATAGGGGTAAATCGTAATCAAATATAATAAGCCCAAGAGATGATTATTGCTTTAAGAATGTTTGTAGATCTGTAAGTGCATAGAGAAATAGACTTAGTTTAAGAGGGAAGCAATGGTTGGAAAATCAAGAAAGAGATCAGAGAGAGAGATAGAGAGAGAAATTGTATTATGTGAGAATCCAAATCCCCCTTTACAATGTGAAGGTCTCCTTTATATAATAAGAGACCTTCCTCGAAAGAATCAAAAAGTTACAAAGACAGGTAACGTCTCCCTAGTGAAGATACTGAGTCCTAAACGATGTCGCTTTTGTCCCCACGTCCGAGTCGTACCCGCTACGTTAGTCGGCGTACACTCACTGAGCGTACCCACTGGCGTAGAGATGCTGAGGGTCAAATTTGACCCTATACACAACAGTTAGAGAATTAATCCACCACAAATCTAAAAATATAATTATTGAGTAGAGGCAATAGGACAATTACGACCATAACCAAAACCCAAAAATTTATTTAAGATTCACATTATGAAATAGAAAACACCAGCGCTACAAGTTCCAAATGAACGAGAGAAAACGTAAAAGATAATATTAACATTCTATTCGACAACACATAACAAACACAATTTACCAAAATCTTTCTAGATAACACATTCATGGGTCAGATAACTGCTTTATTGCCCTAAAAGTCAAAAAAGTAAAGCCCTATCACATTAGGGTTCCTCAAGATCGGAACTCTGACCTCCAGGTCAGTAATCGACTACCCTGCAAAAAATGGCCTTCAAAAGGAAATACAATAATGGAGAACACGATTTTATGTACAAATACTTAAACAAATAACAACAATCATGGGCTGAAATCGTTCATGAACTGGAGAGAGCGATGAGGGGAAGCTGAGAGAGAAAGACGAAGTTTGACCGAAGAGAGAGAGTATTAATGGATCCTAAAACCCTTTTAAGTAGTATATTTTAATCCTAGACTCCAAAGTTTTGAATATTTTAAAAAAGGAACCCAACCTCACTAAGGGTTACATTCTTGTACTATTCCTGATCTTAATTACCCCTATACTTGGTTATCAATAGCTTTACCCCCTTGGACGAACGCATCCCAAGAAAATGACATGCACTCGCCTCCCATGTGAATTTTCCTGCCCATGTGGCACTTTTTGGAATACTAAAATATATTTTTTACCTTTTAAGTGTGTTACTTATTTAGCTAATCTTTTTTGGATAACATTTATAATAAAACTTGGATAGAACTACATTATTTAGACTAATTTTTTTTATTTGGCTAAAAATAATAAAGTTTTAGTTATTCTTTTTTGAGTTTGATCCGAAAATAAAGATTTATACAGTTGAAATAAATAGTCAAGGCATCTAAAAAAAATACAAAAAATACATGGTTTGAACTTTATTATTTTGGCTATAATTTTTATATAGCTCTAAATTATATAGCTAAAAATATATACTAGTTTTTTTTTATACAAATTTTATTTGAAAAAATAAAAAATACACAGTTGAAATAAATAGTCATTGCATCAAAAGAAGAAATAAAAGGAGTGTACAATTGCAAGTTTACTATTTTGGCTATACCTTTTCCAATTGACGCGAAAATAAAAATACACAATAAAATAAATAAAACTTATATCTAATGAAAAAAATAACAGGAAATACACAACTAGTACTCCATTGTATTTGCTAAAAAATTTCTATATGGCTAAAATAATGGAGTTACAACCAATTTTTTTACAAATTTGACCAACAAAAAAAGAAAAAATATGCAGTTGGAACAAATAGATATTATATTTATAGAAGAAATTAAAAAGAATAAAAGTTAGAGTAAAATCCACATTGTATGTTAAGATGAAGCAACAAGAAATACATAGTTGTAGCAAATAAATCATTACATATGACTATATGATAATTAAAAGTTAAAAAATAACCTACTTGGAAGCTGATTTTTCGATTTTTCTTCACTCCCACGCGCTTAAAAGAGAGTGCACCCATACTTTTTACGACATCAGCGTTCAGGGGGTAATGACTCTCAAAAGGCCGAGTTTACAGGGTTAATCAAGACCACAAATAATTTAGTGCCGAAATTAATAATTCGTGCCAAGTTTAGAGGGTTTTAGGTAGTTCGCCAAAAGAAAAAGGAGAGTCAAATCCTTAAGTTTTTAGGAGGTTGGACCGCCGATTAATCTCAAGTTACAAGCGCCTACCTCGTGGCATTTCTACATGTAAACGGCCCATTAATCCAATCACTTAGGATTGCCCATTTAACTCACAAAACCCTAAACCCTAAATTAGAATAATATAAAGCCCCTCACGACCCTCAGTCTTTGATTCTTAAAGTTGTTAGGACACTTGTCTCCTCCACTATACTTGCTTACAGTTCACATAAGGCTGATTTTGGTGCTTAGCAGCAGTTTTTGGCTCGAATCATGTGTGTGTATATAGAGGATGCCCTTTTTACAATGAGAAGAGAATCTCAGTTCAGGTATATATGCCATTTTTTTGTTATGTAGTGTATCCATTGTCTTTATAATTGTTTTAAAGATTCAAACTTTTAGGTTGAAAACTCCCTGATTGAAGCCTTCCTTGTTCAGTGCTAGAATGTGCACCTTCATTATCACGTCTAAGTAGGTTTGTTAAAGAAAGTCTGCACTTTGGGGATAGTACGTCTAAGTATCTTGCTGGCATGAAGAAAGCTTACATTCTATTGGTGTGATGTGAGCTCTAACATTCAAATGAAAGAGCCTGCTTCGTTGGTGGAAGTAATATTTTCTTCTGACTATATTGGAAAACAAATGAATTTTCTACTGTAATTCATATGAAGAAGAAATGGGCTTAAGAAAGTTGGTTTATTTTCGGATAAACTTTTGGGTTGTATTCTTTGTTAAGTAAAGGAATGAATATAACGTGGTATGTACTTATTTTTCATTAGGCCTTTGAGAATTAATTAGCTCCAATAGAGTTAGGATGTTCGCTAAGGGGTTCAAAAAAAAAAGTTAAAAAGATTGTAGCTAGTGGGAATTGAACCAATGGCCTTATAAAGGTTTTGAACCCCCTTGACCACTAAGCTATGCTTTTTGGTTGTGTCAAGGGGATTCAAAACATAGTATATAGAGGTAAAAAACAGATTTTTCCTTATATATACAGTGTATTTTCGGCAAAGGGGGGTTAACCCCTTTCCGCCTCCCTAAATCCGCCCCTGGCTTCAATAGTTCTAGAAAGAACTACTCATTGACATGTGTTTATGTCCTTTATCCTTAGAATGGAGATGGATCAAAGATTGAATATAGAGTGTGGAATTCTGTTCTAAGTTAGCATCTGCTGTTCTCGATGGCATCTGGATTGTAAGTTTGTCTTTTTTCCATTCCTAAGTGATAAGCTTAGAATGTTTTATGTACTTTCAGAATGGCAAACTCTGTGACATGTTGGCGCTGTAAGTACCCTTGATGTAGTATTTATCTGCTGATTCCGGTACTCTGTTGATGCCCCTGCTGGTGGTTATTTAGTCATCTTTCTCCTTCTGTTCTAGCAAGGCAGTGCAGTTTTCTCATACAAGTGGAAGGGATTTGGTGAACATGGCAAAGTAACACACAAATGTTTATTGAAGATGCTCGACACCCAGCAAAATACAGAATGCTTGCTGGAATTGTGGACGTAATATTCTCTGATGTTCCTCACCCTTATCAGGTTCATTTTTGAGATATAAATCTCCAACTGTCCAACATTGTCTGCTTGATTTTTCTGTGAAGAGTTTCTTTTCACTTATTTGGTCTCGTGTTGAAACGGTCAATATCTTATGGCTTCTATTATTTAACTTGATTATTGGTGTCTTTTCCTTTTGAATTTTTTTCTTCTCAGTAGTCATATCTTTTTCTTTTCTGTTTCTTTTTTCATTGCACGTTTTCAAGTTTAGTGCTTCTGTAGTGTTGGACGGTATTAGCTGTCTTTTTCAGTTAAACTGCAGTCTGTTGGATATTACTTCCTACAGTGCTGATTTTTAACAAAGAGCTGAACTAGTTTGTGAAATTTTACTGAATTTTGAATGTTTGTTTCCTTGTATATTGATTTCTATATTACTTCATTTTCAACTGGTATTTTTATTGGATGGCTTTACTCCCTACAATGCTGATATTTTAGCGAGGAGTTAACTAGTTTTTCAAATAGATTATCTTCTGAAAATTGATTTTTTATCCTCAGATATTGAGTCTTTAAATTCTTTTCATTTCCAAAATGTTGTTGTATTTCGCTGTCGGTGTTTCAAAATTTTCTTCCTCTTTGACTACTCTCAGAAAGCAGATGATGAGTTACTCGGATTCCCCTTCTAGACATCATGGGTGATGCAAAAACCGAGTTTCTGATGCACTATTCATTGATGTGATGTTGAAATTCTTAATATTTGTCTTTGCATCATTTTTTTCTGATCCATTATTTGTTGGCGGAATGTTTGAAGCTTTTAATCTTTGCCGTTGCATTATTCCTTTCACCATTTATTGAGTCTTTTCGTTCCATTCATTTTCAAACTGGTGCCGTATTTCTTCAATCGCTTTTTCAGAATTTTCTTTTTCTTTCCCTTTACTTAGAATACAGATGATGAGTTACTCGGATTCCCCTTCTAGACATCATGGGTGATGCAAAAACCGAGTTTCTGATGCACTATTCATCGTTTGTAAATTTTAATCTTTGTCTTTGCATCATTTTTTTCTGATTCATTATTTGTTGGCGGAATGTTTGAAGCTTGCCATTGCATTATTCCTTTCACCATTTATTGAGTCTTTTCGTTCCATTCATTTTCAAACTGGTGCCGTATTCCTTCAGTCGCTTTTTCAGAATTTTCTTTTTCTTTCCCTTTACTTAGAATACAGATGATGAGTTACTCGGATTCCCCTTCTAGACATCATGGGTGATGCAAAAACCGAGTTTCTGATGCACTATTCATCGTTTGTAAATTTTAATCTTTGTCTTTGCATCATTCCTCTCTGATGCACCATCATTTATTGAGTCTTTGCATTCCTATATTTTTAAACTAGTGCTATATCTCCTCTTCATTTTTTTAGAATTTTCTTTTTCGCTGACATAGAAAGCAGATGATGAGTCACTCGGATTCCCCTTCTAGACATCATGGGTGATGCAAAACCCGAGTTTCTGATGCCCTATTAATTGGCGGATATTTGAAATTAGTAATCTTTTCCTTTGCATAATTTTGCTGTTTCTTTTAGCTTGAAAAAGGATATGTAGGTAAAATCTTTCAACTTTTTAAGAAATTTTGGGGCAAGGATTTTTCAGGACTATTTTTTTAAATTTTTTGTCCAACGTGCCGCGTGTCTTAATCAATGAAATCACGCAATAAATTGTTATTGAACTGGTGTAGCTCATGGGTCATGATTATGAGAGTGCCACTTGGATAAGAAACTTCTGGTTTCAGTGATTGGGAAGATTATTGCCTATTTTTGGAGTTGTTGAGAGATCTAACCGTCTGGTTTGGTAACATGTGGATCATGGACTATTCCTCGCTTCCCATTTTTGTCGGAGAGAAGGTTTTGGGTCTTCCAGATACTCAAGCAACTCGAATCCAAATTGTTATTCCTTGGATCATCCATTTCACCAGCAAATTTACAATTACATAATGCAGCAGGCTTTGCTTCGTAGACCTGTTTGGACTATTAAACAGGGCTCTGTCCATGTGAATTTTCCTGATGAGGTCACCGAAGGGACTGAGTTTGTTCAGACTTTGGCATCAGAATTTCAAAAATTTGAAAATCAGAATGGGCTCGTTCGGTTGTTAGACGACCTTAGTATTGATGATCATAGACCATAGAAAGTTCTGGTCCGATAACATCATAAAATAAGAGTTTGGGCCATTATCCACTTTATCGGCTAACAATTCTGGATCCTCATGCAAGTATACTTATTAATAGCTCATCATGCACTCAACAGAGGGCTCTCTTCTAGTTATGTATTCTAATTGCACGAGGTGCATCCTCAAACTTAAAATCACCAAGTTTAGGGCTACGTGGTTGACATTTATAAATGTTATATTAGATGTACAGAGGTATATGTTGCTCGAGCTCTTGTAGGAGATCCTATTTATTATCGCATGTATTGATAATAAATGTTTATCCGCCTCTGATGTTGGTTCTCCTATATATTGGTATTATGATAGCAATAATGTCCAGTTAATCCTTAAAGCTGGTTGATGATCTGTGTTTAAAGCAGTTGTGAATTACGATAGGACCGGACTAAATGTAAGCAGTCTTTGGTATATATGCATGGATGATCACAAAACTGTCACTTCCTTTCTGTTAGAGGATTCTCCAGCTGTGTGTGATAATTTTTCTCTCAACGACCTTTTTGGCTGCCGTTAGACATTGATTAAGTTGTTCTGGCAAGACTTGAATCGCCTTATTAGCTTCTATACTAGATTTGCGTTCACCAGTTGATGATCGTTGGAGTCTTCTTCAAGTGCCCCTGATTTCTTGGAGAGTCAGGGTATTATTTGTAGATGAATAGTTCTAAATGATTTTATTTAATATGTGTAATTTTCTTGCACAGCCTACAGCTGCCCAGAAAATTGCAAGTATTCATAATTGTCTAAAAAATATATTAAATAATCTGCCATCTTGTGTATGAATGAACCTCAACAATCATGTCGAATTAGGATCATATTTTCATGATAGTTATGTTCCACGAGGTAATTATAATTTTACGCGTATTAGTGAAATAGTTTGGTGGATGACTTAATTAACATTTGGCCCCCAATATGTCTATAATATAAACTGTACTGACTTGTTACCTCATGCACGTGGCTGGAAACTTCGGCATAATTTCATTCTTCCCGTACGGAATACGTTTTCCTTTAGCTTTGGTTATTTACTTCTCAGTCTCAATTGTCTTATTTGTTTTATTCTGGGGGAGGGCTGGAGGTTTTTGTGCTTGGGTTTTCATTATAGTAACTATATAAAGTTCTGCTGATATAAACAGTTCTTCATCTCAGGTCCATTATTACGTCCAATCCTATATTCAGATAAATGAATATCGAGATATGATCGCGTGGTTCTGGTAACAAGGATTCATAATCCCTTCCCTTTTGTGTGTGTGTGTGTAGTTATAATCCCTTACATTAGGTGGATTCCTGCTGCAACTAAGAAGTATGGGAAACGCATCAGCCGCATCAGCAAATGTCTCAAGGTTTTAGACATTACTGGCTTTAAACTTTCAGCTTTAAACCAAATAAAGGTATGTTCCATTAAGAGTTCTAGTCTCCTTTAGTTGCTCAGTCACTTACTCTGTTTCAAAAAGTATTATTTGATCCACATGAAATTGTGGAAAATATCAAATATTGCTGATTGTTTATCTTTCAGTTCTTAAGAGAACTTTATGGCTAGCGCAAAGAACAAGAATATATATTTGTTTTTGCGGAAGAATATGTAATTGCAAGACTATGTTTAACCATATAGACTGATAGTACATATATTTGTGCATACGGTAGAAATCGAGGCTACCCGATTTGATTCTTTGGTCGAGATAAAAAATGTCGTGCCAAAGAGCTAGGACGTCGAGTCTAGACCGAGATCAACACCGATCGCGGCCAGAAAGAGACATACTTCGAGTGACATCGGTATAGCTTGATAACGGAAAAGGTGAGACATCCGCGATTGGTCGAGGATCGTGGCGTGAATCTCGGAACGGATCAATCTGCGACGGTTAATCAGATGTTAATATGGTTTCCTACTATAATTAGAAGTGCACCTTATTTAGGACTCCTCTATTATATAAAGAGGGATCCCATTCATTTGTAGGCATCATTATTGTTCATTAACAAGAATATATACACTCATTACTTTCCTGCTATTTCACTTATTGTTCATCAGAGTTGCTTTATCATTTACTATTCTTATTATCCCACCTCAAGACTACCCCAAGTCGAGGTCGAGACTTGGCTAGCATACTGGTTTGCTTTATCTTATTCTCTAATTTATTCATTTATTTTCTTGCTTATCAATTGGTATTGGACGAATCACATAACCTTAAAACCACATTATAAGGTTAATTGTTATCCGAATTTGAGGGTAAACACACACATTATTTTACACTTGTTCTTGTCAAGTATCTTTGCTCTCGTGTTAGAACATGTCAAACTCACAAAAGGCATCCGCACATGGTGAAGATGGTCTCGGGTTTCATGGGGAAAACGACAATGTAATTTCTCCATGAGCCGAGATGCCACAGGCTAATCTCGGGGGAGCACCGGTTGCCAATCCAATCGATGTTAGTTCGCACGTTGCTTTAAATGTGGACCTAGGCGCGGACCCCGAAGGGAGTGTACGCAGAGAAGCCCAATCTGGTGGCCAAGGTACACAGGGCAGAGGAGACAGAGGAGTTAGTCTCCAAGTGATATTCGAGATACTACAGGCTCAGCAGGCCGCCATTGCTCAATTATAAAATAAACATAGAACTCCGAGTGGGGTCGAGCGAGAAATTACTCGAGTGGGATCGAGCTAGAAATCACTCGCCGTACCGAGCCAGTGCCAGAAAGGTCGAATGGTAACGAATCGGGGATTGCTCCTGCAATATTGAAAATGCTCGAGGAGCTCACCAAAAGAATTGAGTCAGGAGAGAAGAAAATCGAAGCTAATGATAAAAAAGTGGAAACATACAACTCCCGAGTTGATCAGATACCGGGGGCACCACCAATCTTGAAAGGGATGGATTCGAAGAAATTTGTACAGAAGCCGTTCCCTTCGAGTGCGGCTCCGAAACCCATTCCAACGAAGTTTCGTATGCTGGACATACCTGAATACATTGGGACCACCGATCCCAACGAGCATGTCACCTCCTACACATGCGCCATCAAGGGTAACGATTTGGAAGATGATGAGATCGAATCTGTTTTATTCAAGACGTTCGGGGAAACCCTATCGAAGGAAGCAATGACTTGGTGTACCACAATCTACCACCAAATTCCATCGACTCATTCGCCATATTGGCAGACTCTTTCGTAAAGGCACATGCCGGAGCCATAAAGGTTGAGAGAAGGAAATCGGACCTTTTCAAAGTAAGACAGAGGGATAATGAAATGTTGAGGGAGTTTGTATCCCGATTTCAAAAGGAACGCATGGAGTTGCCACCGGTCACAGATGATTGGGCCGTTCAAGCCTTCACTCAGGGATTGAATGAACGAAGTTCGATAGCATCACGTCAGCTGAAGCAAAATCCGATCGAATATCCGGCTAACTTGGGTAGATGTACACAATCGGTACCAATCAAAGATTAGGGTCGAGGATGACCAATTAGGAGCTCCTTCCGGTTCAGTGCACCCGAACAGGTCAGCCGCCAAAAATCAGAGGGACATCGACAGAGAGCCAAGATTGAACAAAGACCGATATCAACCGTACACCTCAGATCATAGGAACAGTGGTCCAGGACGCAATCACGCTCGGAATGATCAGAGAAGCGATCAAGGATAGAATTCTCGGGGACTCATGAGCAAAAATGGTTTTGACAAGTACGCCGATCCCACAGAGGCACCTCGATTATCGGAGTATAGTTTTAGTGTCGATGCGTCAGGCATTGTATCAGCAATTGGAAGAATCAAAGACACCAGATGGACTAGGCCCATACAGACCGTCCTTCCCAAAGGAACCCCAATTTGATGTGTAAATATCATGGCACGCATGGTCACATGACCGAGGATTGCAGGCAATTGAGAGAGGAGGTAGCCTGTTTATTCAATGAGGGACACCTTCGAGAATTCCTAAGTGATCGAGCCAAGAATCATTTCAGGGAAAGGGACGCAACAAGAAAAATGAGCAGGAGGAGTCGCAACATGTAATTCATATGATCATCGGAGGGGTCGATATTTCGCAAGGGCCCGTGTTCAAACGCACTAAGGTATCAATTACTAGGGAGAAACGGACCCGAGACTATGTGCCAGAAGGCACCATATCATTCAACGACAAGGAGGCAGAAGGAATTTCTCAGCCTAACAACGACGCTCTGGTAATTTCTATCTTATTAAATAAAGTTCAAGTTAAACGTGTTTTAGTGGATCCAGGTAGCTCGGTAAATATCATCCGATCGAGGGTCGTGGAGCAACTCAGCCTACAAGATTAGATCGTGCCTGCAGCTCGTGTCTTGAACGGTTTCAATATGGCCAGTGAAACAACTAAAGGAGAGATTATCCTACCGATGAACGTGGCTGGAACTATCCAAGATACCAAGTTTCACGTAATCGAGGGCGACATGAAGTACAACTCCCTACTCGGGAGGCCTTGGATCCACAACATGAGGGCAGTCCCTTCGACTCTCCACCAAATAATAAAATTCCCGACATCGAACGGGGTCAAAATGGTGTACGGGGAGCAGCATGCTGCAAAAGAAATATTCGCGGTCGATGAGGTAATACCGATTTCGGCGCTATCAACATCGGAAGGATCGGGCATCAAGGGTAAACAGGAAGCCAAATAGCAATCACCGCCACCAGCCTCGATCAAATCGGAGAAGCAGGAAATGGAAGAAGAAGAGGAAGATTCTTTGACCCCTCGAACTTTTGTTGTTCCCGAAGATTTCGACGCCACCAGATCAACGGTCGAAGAGCTGGAACAGGTTATATTGATCGAGCACCTGCTCGAGCGAAAGGTATTATCTGGGAACGGGGTTAACCCTCGAACTCAGGAAAAAGCTTATTCATTTTCTTATTGATAACATAGATTGTTTTGTTTGGTCCCACTTAGACATGACAGGGATCTCGCTGGAAATAAAAACACATCGACTAAGCCTGGACCCAAAGTTCATACTAGTGAAACAAAAGAGAAGGCCCCAGTCCGAGGTAAAGCACGCATTCATAAAGGACGAGGTAACTAAACTTCTCAAAATAGGGTCCATTCGGGAAGTAAAGTATCCCGAATGGATAGCTAATGTAGTCGTAGTTCCTAAAAAGGGAACAATCTTAGGATGTGTGTAGATTATAAGGATTTAAACAAGGCATGTCCCAAAGATTCTTTTCCACTGCCTAACATCGATCGCATGATCGATGCCACGGCCAGCCACGAGATCCTTAGTTTTCTCGATGCCTATTCCGGGTACAATCAAATTTAAATGAACCCGAAAAACCAAGAAAAGACTTCCTTTATCGCCAAGTATGGAACATATTGTTATAATGTAATGCCCTTCGGGCTAAAAAATGCAGGAGCTACCTACCAACGCCTAGTAAATAAAATGTTCGAAGAACAGATAGGTAAGTCAATGGAAGTATATATTGATGACATGGTAGTTAAGTCCCTGCGCGCAGAGGACCATTTGACACATTTGCAGGAAACATTCAAGATAGTGAGAAAATATAACATGAAGCTCAACCACGAGAAATGCGTTTTCGGGGTCAGTTCGGGAAAGTTCATTGGCTTCATGGTGTCGAACCGGGGTATCGAGATCAACCCCGATAAAATCAAGGCTATCGAAGACATCACCATCGTGGACAGCGTTAAAGCCGTGCAAAGGCTGACAGGGCGGATAGCTGCCTTAGGCCGATTCATCTCGAGATCATCGGACCGGAGTCATACATTCTTCCCTCTACTCAAAAAGAAGAACGATTTCGCCTGGACCCCGGAATGCAAACAGGCGTTAGAAGAATTGAAGCGATATCTCTCGAGCCCGCCATTGCTTCACACTCCAAAGGCAGATGAAAAACTCTACTTGTACTTGGCAGTCCCAGAGATCGCGGTAAGTGGTGTCTTGGTTCGAGAAGAGCAAGGTACACAATTCCTTATCTATTATGTAAGCCGAACTCTAGGTGAAGCAGAAACTAGATATCCGCACTTACAGAAATTGGCACTTGCACTAATAAGCGCCTCTAGGAAGCTAAAACCGTATTTCCAGTGTCACCCCATATGTGTATTAACCACTTACGCGCTTCGTAATGTTTTGCATAAGCCCGAACTACCGGGCAGATTGACCAAATGGGCCGTCGAACTCAGTGGGTACGATATCGAATATCAACCCCGAACGACCATCAAGTCTCAAATTTTAGCTGACTTCGTGGCCGATTTCACGCCAACCCTCATACCCGAAGTCGAGAAGGAACTCTTGTTAAAATCAGGTACATCATCGGGGGTGTGGACCCTTTTCACAGACGGCGCCTCGAATGTGAAGGGGTCCGGGATAGGCATCGTATTAATGCCGCCCACGGGCAATACTATTAGACAATCTATCAAAACTTCTAAGCTAACTAACGATGAGGTTGAGTACGAGGCCATGATTGCAGGTCTCGAACTAGCTAAAAGCTTGGGGGCGGAAGTCATTGAAGCCAAGTGCGACTCTATGCTGGTAGTAAACCAAGTAAACAAAACCTTCGAGGTTCGAGAGGACAGAATGCAAAGGTATTTGGACAAGCTACAGGTGACTTTACACCGTTTTAAAGAATGGACCTTGCAGCACGTACCTCGCGAGCAGAACAGTGAAGCCGATGCTCTTGCAAATTTGGGATCGTCAGTCGAGGAGGACGAAATCAGCTCGGGGACTGTCGTTCAACTCTCGAGATCAATGATCGAAGAAGGTCATGCTGAGATAAACTCCACAAGTTTAACTTGGGATTGGAGGAATAAATATATCGAGTGTTTGAAAAACGAAAAGTTCCCATCGAACCCTAAAGACTCGAGGGCCCTACGAACAAAAGCTGCTCGATTCACATTGGCTGAAGATGGAACATTGTACGGGAGGACGTTCGACGGACCGTTAGCAGTATGTTTGGGACCAGGGGACACCGATTATGTTCTACGAGAAGTCCATGAAGGTACTTGTGGGAACCACTTCGGTGTCAAATCACTAGTTCACAAGGTCATCAGAGCAGGGTATTATTGTGATAGTATGGGAAAAGACGCTAAGGAGTTTGTCCGAAAGTGTGATAAATGCTAAAGGTATGCACCAATGATCCATCAGCCCGGAGAACAACTTCATTCGGTCCTATCCCCATGGCCATTCATGAAATGGGGGATGGATATCATCGGCCCTCTGCCATCGGCTCCAGGTAAAGATAAATTCATTTTGTTTATGATTGACTACTTCTCTAAATGGATGGAAGCACAAGCCTTTGTGAAATTCAGAGAAAAAGAAGTTATAGACTTCATCTGGGATCACATCATATGCCGATTCGGGATAACTGCCAAAATCGTATGCGACAACGGAAAGCAGTCATCGGCAGCAAGGTAACGAAGTTTCTCGAAGAATATAAAATAAAAAGGATCTTATCGACACCGTATCACCCAAGTGGAAACAGACAGGCCGAGTCAACGAACAAAACTATCATTCAGAATCTAAAGAAAAGATTGAACGACGCCAAGGGAAAATGGAGAAAAATTCTACCCGAGGTCCTTTGGGCATATCGAACAACATCGAAGTCCAGCACGGGGCAACCCCGTTCTCCTTAGTATATGACTCCGAGGCCTTGATTCTGGTCGAAGTCGGGGAACGTAGCGCCAGATTTTGACATACAATGGAAGAATCAAATCACGAAGCTATGAATACTAACCTCGAGCTATTGGATGAGAAACGATAAGCCGCACTCGTTTCTGCGCAAAAACAACGAATCGAGAGGTATTATAATCGAAGGGCCAATCCTCGACACCTCAAAATAGATGACTTAGTCCTGAGGAAAGTCACCCTTAATACTCGAGACCCAAACGAAGGAAAGCTCGGCCCAAATTGGGAAGGACCATACCAGGTCCTCGGTGTCATCGGAAAAGGATCCTACAAACTTGGCACAATGGAGGGCGGACAATTTCCAAACAATTGGAATATATCACTCCTCAAACGATATTATTGCTAAGGTATGACTTTCTCCCTTTCCATTTGTATTTGGTTCTAACTTATTGCAGGAGTTCGATCGAAGATGTCGAGAAGCTCTTCAACACAAGAAACTTAGGTTTTAAAGCACGCGTTGCACTCTTTTTCCCTTAGATCGGTTTTTATCGCAAATGGGTTTTTCCGGCGAGGTTTTTAACGAGGCAACAATTGTATGTGCTACCTTGGGATTCAACAGTATTCGAGGCTTCTCTATATTCAACCTCGAATACTGGGGGGCATCACCCTCGGATGATTTATTTTCAAGGAAAAATACTTCGTGTCAAAAGGGCCTCGATAGGGAAACTTTGTAATGGGCCAAATGGTCGAACGAACCGTGTCCATGTAGATTACTCGAGCCCCATTGGCAAAACATGTACGCATGTATAAATTATTCAAAGAAGCATTTTTCCTTATCAAATATCTTGTGCCTCAAAGAAAATTTTCTACTATACAAGCTCCATGCTTATGATTTTTAAAAAAAATGGCTCAAGGGCCAAGTGCAACTATACCTCAAACGGTAAATAGCTCAAGGGCCAAGTATAAACACATCTCGAACGTTCAACCCCCTACTCGAGGACTGCCGTGGAAAATCAACATGTTCGAATTACCTAATGACCTCAAAAAGGCACCCCTCGATTTATAGGCCAAGGCTATCATTCTCGGGGACTAACACTTCCAACGAATTCAAAGTATCATTGGGAAAGTAAGATCAAGAGTCACACCTAAAGGCTACGGCAAAACTAACGTAACGCGGTTCGGAGACGTCTGAACCCCGCAATAAAAATAGGCCTTCGAATTCTCTATAAACCGGTTAAAAAAGGCTACCCTCGGCAAAATAATAAAAGGGCTTCGATAAAATCAGCCCTTGAAAAACCTTAAGAGGTATCGAATTATTCAAATACAAACTTGTGCTAAGACACAAAAGAAAAAGGGGTTTCGATCAACACTAAACCCTCAAAAAATACGTCTAAGGCATAAGAAAATTTTACTAAGTCTTTGAGCCGAAAGAGGGAAAAAATAGCCATCCTTTAGAGGCCATATCGGCCCGATTCAAAGAGCCTAAGCGCCAACACACTTTGAGTTCGAGAACACGTTCTCACTCGATCCTGTGACGACCCGACCCGTCGTCACGTGTGTTACCGCCCCGTTTTCCCCATTTTCTATTTCCTTATGTTTCAGTATCAGTATTAGATGTGTTGGAGTTGATTTGGATTGGGTTTGATAAGAAATGAGACACTTAGTCTCTTTTAAGAATACTTAAGTTGGAAAAGCCAACCGGACGTTGACTTTTGTGTTAGAGGACTCAGATATGAATTACGATGATTTGGTTAGCTTCGGGGGATGATTTGTGACTTAGGAGTGTAATCAAAAGTGATTTTGGAGGTCCGGAGTAGAATTAGGCTTGAATTGGCAAAGTTAGAATTTTGGCGAATTCCGATCGATAGGTGAGATTTTGATCCGGGGGTCGGAATAGAATTCCGAGAGTTGCAATAGCTTCGTTAGGTTATTTGGGATGGGTGTGCAAAATTTCAGGTCATTCGGAGGTGTTTTGGTTGGGTTTTTGATCGAATGCGTGTTTCGGAAGTTTTGGAAGAACTTAGGCTTGAATTCGATGAGAAACGATGGTTTTAGTGTTGTTTGAGGTGTTTTGATGATTGGAGCAAGTTTGAATAAGGTATTGGATCATGTTTTTATTTTTGGTTGAGGTCCCGGGGGCCTCGGGGTAATTTCGGATGGCTAACGGGATGAAATTTGGAGTTTAAGGACTGCTGAGTGGTCTGGTATCTGGTATTTTCGCTTCTGCGGAAATGAACCGCAGAAGCGGTTCCGCAGAAGCGTATGAGGAGTCGCAGAAGCGAGGTTGGGTATTTTGGAGATTTTCGCAGGAGCAGACTATTTCCCGCATAAGCGGCTTCCGCAGAAGCGATTAGTGACCGCAAAAGCGGTCCAAGGCAATAAGTGAGATTCCGCAGAAGCGGAAAGTGACCGCAGATGCGGTAGTCACATAAGCGACAAAGGCACCGCAGAAGCGGAAATAACTGATCAGAAGTGGGTTTTAATCCCTTCTCGAAGTTTTACAGAAACATATTTTTAACTTCGGACTTGGGGTGTTCTTGAGCGATTTTGAAGAAGAAATTCAAGGACTTCGATCAGGTAAGCATTCTTGGACTTAGAACACAATTTTATCATGCAAATACATGAAATTACACTGAAAACTCAAGGAATTAAGGTCAAAAATGGTGGTTTAGGGCTTGAAACCTAAGAGAACAAAAATGGGAATTTGAGGGTCATTTGGACTCCGATTTCGGGGTTCTTTATATGCATGGACTCGTGGCGAGATAAGGAATCCGGTGATGTGAAATTTATAATTTTTCGAGAAGTGGGCCCGGGGCTTGGGTTTTGCCAACTTCGTGATTTTCGATGTTTTTCGAGTCTTTTCGATTGGGTTATATTCCCTTAGCATATTGTGACGTATTTATTGTGGTTTTGGTCAGATTCGACGCACGAAGAGGTGAATTCGAAAGGCAAGGGCATAGCAAGCTAGGACTTTGGCCGGCTTGAGGTTAGTAATAAATATAAATGTTGTGTTGAGAGTTAGAAACCCCGAATTTGCACATCGTAGTGCTATGTGAGGTGACTTGCACGCCGGATAACGGGCGTGGGGTAGAGCACCGTCGGGGATTGTGACTTGATCCGTCCCGCTTAATAAAATTACTACCTAATTGATTGTAGTTTTGTGATATCCTTATAAAAATGGATTAATTGTCATAATATGGCATCGTGCCAACTACTTGAATCCTTCAGGGATTATTTTTACTGGTTTCTTACCATATTTCTAGATATTGAACTCAGTTCTGGTATTTAACACTGTTTTTGTAAACTCAGCCATTTTTCTAAAAGTAGAAACTAAAGTAATATTTTTAAATGAAGTTTGGGCTGAATATTTTTATAGTATTGTGCCGAAAGGCTTATGTGATTTTGGACTGAGTATGGGATCGGACTGCACGCCGCAGTGGTATGATATTGATATTGATATGAGGCCGAGGGCCTGTTTGATGCCACGATATGGCTTATTATTGCGCTTGGGCCATAAGGGGCCCCTCCCGGAGTCTGCACACCCCCAGTGAGCGACGTCGACGTTAAATAAATGGATTGGGTTGCACGGCCGCAGCGGGGTACTGAGAGTACCGGTTTATGTGTTGCATTGCATATTTTAATTGTCATTTATTCTTTATCTGTTATGGTATTATTGTAATTGTCCTCACTGTTTTACTGTATTTATAGCCTTACCTTGATTTTATTTGGGATTTATTATCCTCAGACATTATTTATATTTATTACTTTCTGGGTTGGAAGTACTCACAGTACTCCCTGCACCTTGTGTGCAGATTCAGGTACACTACAGGGTGAGTGAGGACTTGTTGGCTGAGCAGCGTTTATCTGGGAGTATCGAGGTAGCTGCTTGGCGTTCGCAGCCTTGATCTCTCCCATCTATCTTTATCCTTTTATTCGTATTTTCTTTCCTAGACAGACTTGTGATTAGGTGAATATTTTGTATTAGAGGCTCATGTTCGTGACACCAGATCTGTGGGCTATCTAGTATTTTATTTTGGGGTTTTCGGAGGTTAGAAATTATTTCAGAGATTCCGCATTTAAATTGTTATTTTTACTTGTGAATATTCATTTATCCATCTAGGTTATTTGGTTAAGGTTGTGTAAATGGTCGGGCTTGCCTATCAGTGTGTTGGGCGCCATCACGAACGGGATTTGGGTCGTGACAAGGTGGTATCAGAGCCTAGGTTACTTGGTCTCGCGAGTCATGAGCCGGTTTAGTAGAGTCTCGTGGATCGGTACGGAGACGTCTGTACTTATCCTCGAGAGGCTGCAGAACCTTTAGGAAAACTTCACATTCTTGAATTCTTATCGTGCGTCCTTGATTCAGCTTGAAAAGAAACTCTTGAAATTCCTTCCACGTGTTCGTACGCGCGCGTGAGCGCTCAGTATCAGATGTGCCTTGATGGCTTGTGATTCCCCGATCGAGGGGCGAGATGTAATCTCTGTGAGTTTATGTTGCGGTATGAGTTCATACTCAGGAAGACTAAGCGACTGCGTACAATTTAGGACGGTGGAGGGTATACAGAAATGGTAGTTGGAGGCAAAGTAGGTGGGTCATCTCCTGCGGAGTGTTCTAAAGTTGTGTGATCCTTATGTTATCTATTAGAAGATCTCATTTACAAGTGAAGAAAATGTGTTGACATCTAAATTGGATCGCCTAGAGAGTGGGCTTAACTGTTGTGTGAGTGAATGCGAGATTTGCAAAAAAAANCTCTGCTCCAGTTACTCACCACCGCCCAGTCAGCTAAGGGTGGAGATCAGGCAGCCAGGGGCCGCCCCAGAGGTGGAGATCGATCAGGCGGTGGCCAGGCTCGTTTCTACGCGATGCCGGGCAGGACAGATGCCATTGCTTCAGACGCTGTCATTACAGGTATTATTTCAGTCTGTCACAGAGACGCCTCAGTATTATTTGATCCCGGTTCTACCTATTCCTATGTATCTTCATACTTTGCTCATCATTTGGGTACGACCCGAGGGTGTCTTGCCTTACCTGTTCATGTGTCTACCCCGGTGGGCGACACTATTATTGTGGACCATGTATACCGGTCGTGTTTGGTGACTATTGGGGGTCTGGAGACCCGAGTTGATTTATTGCTACTGAATATGGTAGATTTCGATATTATC
This sequence comes from Nicotiana attenuata, assembly GCF_001879085.1. Lineage (NCBI taxonomy): Eukaryota > Viridiplantae > Streptophyta > Magnoliopsida > Solanales > Solanaceae > Nicotiana > Nicotiana attenuata. The sequence continues at coordinate 50,342,896 of NC_031993.1, forward strand.
CTGGGCATGGACTGGTTATCTCCGTGTCATGCTATTCTAGACTGTTATGCTAAGACAGTCACTTTGGCTATGCCGGGTGTACCGCGGATCGAGTGGCGTGGTGTGACTGACTATATTCCTAGCAGAGTTATTTCTTTCTTGAAGGCCCAGCGTATGGTTTAAAAGAGTTGTCTTTCCTATTTGGCGTTTGTGAGAGATGTGGGAGCTGAAAACCCCCGGCATTGAGTCGGTTCCCGTTGTGAGGGAGTTTCCCGATGTGTTTCCTGCAGACCTGTCGGGTATGCCGCCGGACAGGGACATTGATTTTGGCATTGACCTGGTGCCGGGCACTCAGCCCATTTCTTTTCCACCATATCGCATGGCACCAGCGGAGTTGAAAGAATTGAAGGAGCAGCTTCAGGAGCTCCTGGATAAGGGGTTCATTCGGCCTAGTGTGTCACCTTGGGGTGCACCAGTTCTATTTGTGAACAAGAAGGATGGCACGATGAGAATGTGCATCGATTATAGGCAGTTGAACAAGGTAACAATTAAAAACAAGTACCCCTTACCTCGCATTGATGATTTATTTGACCAGCTTCAGGGAGCAAGGGTGTTCTCAAAAATTGATCTCCGTTCGGGTTACCACCAGTTAAAAATCAGGGACTCAGATATTCATAAGACTGCTTTCAGGACTAGATATGGTCACTATGAATTTCTTGTCATGTCTTTCGGGCTGACCAATGCCCCAGCAGCTTTCATGCACCTGATGAACAGTGTGTTCCGGCTTTACCTGGATTCATTTGTCATAGTATTCATTGATGGCATACTGGTATACTCTCGCAGTTAGGAGGAGCACGCGCAGCATTTGAGAGTTGTATTGCAGAGATTAAGGGAGGAGAGGCTTTATGCAATGTTCTCCAAATGTGAGTTCTGGCTCGGTTCAGTGGCTTTCTTGGGACATGTGGTGTCTAGTGAGGGTATCCAGGTTGACCCAAAGAAGATAGAGGCGGTGCAGAGTTGGCCTAGACCGACCTCAGCCACAGAGATTCGCAGCTTCCTAGGGTTGGCGGGTTACTATCACCGGTTTGTGTAGGGATTTTCCTCTATTGCATCGCCCTTGACCAAGTTGACTCAGAAGGGTGTCGCATTTGTATGGTCGGACGAGTGTGAGGAGAGCTTTCAGAAGCTCAAGACAGCTTTGACCACAGCTCCAATGTTAGTCTTGCCATCAGCTTCAGGATCTTATACGGTATATTGCGATGCTTCGAGAGTTAGGATTGGTTGTGTTTTGATGCAGAAGGGTAGAGTTATTGCCTATGCTTCTCGTCAGTTGAAGCCCCATGAGCAGAACTACCCCGTCCATGACTTGGAGCTAGCAGCTATAGTTCATGCACTGAAGATTTGGAGGCATTACTTGTATGGCGTATCTTGTGAGGTATTCACTGATCATCGCAGTCTTCAGCATTTGTTCAAGCAAAAGGATCTTAATGAGGCAGCATAGATGGTTAGAGTTACTTAAGGATTATGACATTACTATCCTGTATCACCCGGGGAAGGCCAATGTAGTGGCCGATGCTCTGAGCCAGAAGTCAGTAAGTATGGGGAGTTTGGCGTACATTCCAGTTTAGGAGAGGCCATTTGCAGTTGATGTGCAGGCCTTAGCCAACCGATTTGTGAGATTAGATATTTCAGAGCCCAGTCGAGTGTTGGCTTGTGTGGTTTCTCGGTCTTCCTTGTATGACCGCATCAGGGAGTGTCAGTTTGATCCGCATTTGCTTGTCCTTAAGGACAGGGTTCAGCATGATGATGCCAGGGATGTGACCATTGGAGATGATGGTGTGTTGAGGATGCAGGGCCGGATTTGCGTGCCCAATGTGGATGGGCTTCGGGAGTTGATATTGGAGGAGGCCCATAGCTCGCGGTATTCCATTCATCCGGGTGCCGCGAAGATGTATCAGGATCTCAGACAGCTCTATTGGTGGCGGAGGATGAAGAGAGATATTGTGGAGTATGTAGCCCGGTGTCTTAATTGTCAGCAAGTGAAATATGAGCATCAGAGACCGGGTGGCTTACATCAGCAGATGGTTATTCCTGAGTGGAAGTGGGAGAAGATCACTATGGATTTTGTTACCGGACTTCCACGAACTCTGAAGAAATTTGATGCTATTTGGGTGATTGTAGACAGGCTGACCAAGTCCGCGCACTTCATTCCAGTTTGTACTACTTATTCTTCAGAGCGGCTGGCAGAGATCTATATTCGGGAGATAGTTCGATTGCATGGTGTCCCAGTTTCTATCATATCAGATCGAGGCACTCAGTTCACCTCTCAGTTTTGGCAGGCGGTTCAGCGAGAGTTGGGTACTCAGGTGCAGTTGAGCACAGCTTTTCACCCTCAGACGGACGGGCAGTCCGAGCGCACCATTCAAATATTGGAGGATATGTTACGTGCCTGTGTTATTGACTTTGGAGGGTCATGGGATCGGTTTCTACCGCTTGCAGAGTTTGCCTACAACAATAGCTACCAGTCCAGCATTCAGATGGCACCGTATGAGGCCTTGTATGGGAGGCGGTGTAGATCCCCAATTGGTTGGTTCGAGCTCGGGGAGGCTAGGTTATTGGGGACAGAATTGGTTCAGGATGCATTGGAGAAGGTGAAGGTGATTCAGGAGAGACTCCGTACAGCACAGTCAAGACAGAAGAGCTATGCAGACAGGAAGGTTCGAGATATATCTTTTATGATTGGTGAGAAGGTCTTGCTGAAGTTTTCACCCACAAAGGGTGTTATGAGATTTGGGAAGAAAGGGAAGCTGAGTCCGCGGTTCATTGGGCCTTTTGAGGTACTTAGGAGGATTGGAGAGGTGGCTTATGAGCTTGCCTTGCCACCTAGCTTGTCGGGCGTGCATCCAGTTTTTCATGTGTCTATGCTCCGGAAGTACATTGGGGACCCGTCACACGTTTTAGATTTCAGTACAGTTCAGCTAGAGGGTGACTTGACTTATGAGGTAGAGCCAGCAGCCATTTTGGATCGTCAGGTTCGGAAGTTGAGATCAAAGGATGTTGCATCAGTGAAAGTGCAATGGAGAGGTCCGCCCGTGGAGGAGGCTACCTGGGAGACCGAGCAGGAGATGTGGAATCCTCACCTATTTGAGACTTCAGGTATGTTTCTTGGCCGCTCGAGGACGAGCGTTTATTTAAGTTGGGGAGGATGTGATGACCCAACCCGTCGTCTCATGTGTTACCGCCCCGTTTTCCCCATTTATTGCTTCTTCATGTTTCATTATCGGCATTTGGTAAGTTAGAGTCGAATCGGTTTGGTTTTGGTAGAAAATGAGACATTTAGTCTCTTTAAGGACGGCTTGTAATAGAAAAGTCAATCGGATGTTGACTATTGAGTTAGAGGGCTCGGATGTGAATTCCGGTGATTTGGTTAGCTTCGGGGGATGATTTGTGACTTAGGAGTGCGATCGGAATTGATTTTGGAGGTTCGGTGTAGAATTAGGCTTGAATTGGCGAAGTTAGTATTTTGGCGAATTCCGGTTGGTAGGTGAGATTTTGATCCGGGGATCGGAATGAGATTCCGAGAGTTGCAGTAGCTTCGTTAGGTGATTTTGGATGTGTGTGCAAAATTTCAGGTCATTCGGAGGTGTTTTGGTTGGGTTTCTGATGGAATGCGTGTTTCGGAAGTTTTAGAAGAACTTAGGCTTGAATTCGATGAGAAATGATGGCTTTAGTGTTGTTTGAGGTATTTTAATGATTGGAGCAAGTTTGAATAAGGTATTGGATCATGTTTGTATTTTTGGTTGAGGTCCCGAGGGCCTCGGGGTGATTTCGGATGGCTAACGGGAAGTTTTGAACTTAGGAGATTGCAGAACCTGTGCTGCTTCTGGTATTTTCGCTCCTGCGGAAATGGGACCGCAGAAGCGGTACCGCAGAAGCGAGTCAAGAACCGCAGAAGCGACAGGCATCGCAGGTGCGGAGATGCTGACCGCATCTGCGGAGTCGCGGATGCAACAGTAGGACCGCAGATGCGGAATTTGGAAAGGCTAAAGGAAACCGCACCTGCGTAAAAGGAATCGCAGATGCGAGACCGCAGAAGCGGTCTTGTCCGCAGAAGCGGCTCCCCATCGCAAAAGCGGAAGTCGCAGATGCGGCTATGTAGCCGCAGATGCGGAAATAACTGGTCAGAAAGGGTTTTAATTCCCTTCGCGAAATATTTACAGAACACATATTTTGACTTCGGACTTGGGGTGTTCTTGAGCGATTTTGAAGAGGAAATTCAAGGACTTCGATCAGGTAAGCATTCTTGGACTTAGAACACAATTTTATCATGCAAATACATGAAATTTCACTGAAAACTCAAGGAATTAGGGTCAAAAATGGTGGTTTAGGGCTTGAAACCTAAGAGAACAAAAATGGGAATTTGAGGGGTCATTTGGACTCCGATTTTGGTGTTCTTTATATGCATGGACTCGTGGAAAGATAAGGAATCCGGTGATGTAAAATTTATAATTTTTCGAGAAGTGGGCTGGGGCTCGGGTTTTACCAACTTCGTGATTTTCGATGTTTTCGAGTCTTTTCAATTGGGTTATATTCCCTTAGCATATTGTGACGTATTCGTTGTGGTTTTGGTCAGATTCGACGCGCGAAGAGGTGAATTCGAAAGGCAAGGGCATAGCAAGCTAGGACTTTGGCCGGCTTGAGGTTAGTAATAAATGTAAATGCTGTGTTGAGGGTTTGAAACCCCGAATTTGCACATCGTAGTGCTATGTGAGGTGACTTGCACGCCGGATAACGGGCGTGGGCTCCCACGAACTCTGAAGAAATTTGATGCTATTTGGGTGATTGTAGACAGGCTGACCAATTCCGCGCACTTCATTCCGGTTTGTACTACTTATTCTTCAGAGCGGCTGGCAGAATCTATATTCGGGAGATAGTTCGATTGCATGGTGTCCCAGTTTCCATCATATCATTTATCCATCTAGGTTATTTGGTTAAGGTTGTGTAAATGGTCGGGCTTGCCTATCAGTGTGTTGGGCGCCATCACGAACGGGATTTGGGTCGTGACAAGGTGGTATCAGAGCCTAGGTTACTTGGTCTCGCGAGTCATGAGCCGGTTTAGTAGAGTCTCGTGGATCGGTACGGAGACGTCTGTACTTATCCTCGAGAGGCTGCAGAACCTTTAGGAAAACTTCACATTCTTGAATTCTTATCGTGCGTCCTTGATTCAACTTTAAAAGAAACTCTTGAAATTCCTTCCACGTGTTCGTACGCGCGCGTGAGCGCTCAATATCAGATGTGCCTTGATGGCTTGTGATTCCCCGATCGAGGGGCGAGATGTAATCTGTGAGTTTATGTTGCGGTATGAGTTCATACTCAGGAAGACTAAGCGACTGCGTACAATTTAGGACGGTGGAGGGTATACAGAAATGGTAGTTGGAGGCAAAGTAGGTGGGTCATCTCCTGCGGAGTGTTCTAAAGTTGTGTGATCCTTATGTTATCTATTAGAAGATCTCATTTACAAGTGAAGAAAATGTGTTGACATCTAAATTGGATCGCCTAGAGAGTGGGCTTAACTGTTGTGTGAGTGAATGCGAGATTTGCAAAAAAAAAAATTCTAGATGATTTGTATTTCCACAAGCTTATGAATGATTGAGTTTAATCTCACTATGGTATTAAGGCAACAATGGAGTATGTGCGTTATGAGTTGTTGGGAGTGTTTTGATCTATGGCTTCGAGCCAAGTTGGGGAGTTTGCTATTGATTAGCTAATTGTACGGTTATGTGCTATGTTGGTTCCGGTTTGAGGCATGCTGGCGAATCAGTTCTGGTTGCGGAAATTGGGCCGAGGATGGCACGAGTGAAGCAAAATTTTGACAAAGGTTATATGGTGCTTCGTAGATGTGTGAGAATCACAGGATGTCTTAAGCTGTTGTTGGTAAAGAATGCTCGGTGCATGGAGCAGGAAGATGTTTGTTTGTATTAGGATGAGGTCATATCCTGCGGTGTCAGAGTCCTAATGAGGCACGGGTGGTTATGTTCGTTTGATCAGGTGAATTGCAGTTTGAATAAGAAGTAAATGACTCTCGAGAATGGTTTTAATGTGTTCAAGATTCTACATGTAACAATCAGGTGTCTTAAGATTGTGTATGTGGTTAGAGACTGTGTTTTCATTGGAAAAAGGGTCAAGACTTGTGGTATTTTTATGTTAGTTATGGGATTCTATGTATCAGTATCTGGAAAGTAAAGGTAACAGATTTAGATTCGCAGGAAGTTCTCCAAGTGTGAGTTCTAGCTCGGTTCAGTGGCTTTCTTGGGACATGTGGTGTCCAGCGAGGGTATTCAGGTTGACCCAAAGAAGATAGAGGCGGTGTAGAGTTGGTCTAGACCGACCTCAGCCACAGAGATTCGCAGCTTCCTAGGATTGGCAGGTTATTATCGCCGGTTTGTTTAGGGATTTTTCTCTATTGCGTCACCCTTGACTAAGTTGACTCAGAAGGGTGTCTCGTTTGTATGGTCGAACGATTGTGAGGAGAGCTTTCAGAAGCTCAAGATGGCGTTGACCACATCCCCATTGTTAGTTTTGCCATCAGCTTCAGGCTCTTATACGGTATATTGCGATGCTTTGAGAGTTGGGATTGGTTGTGTTTTGATGCAGGAGGGTAGAGTTATTGCGTATGCTTCTCGTCAGTTGAAGCCCCATGAGCAGAACTACCCCGTTCATGATTTGGAGCTAGCAGCTATAGTTCATGCACTGAAGATTTGGAGGCATTACCTGTATGGCGTATCCTGTGAGGTATTCACTGATCATCGCAGTCTTCAGCATTTGTTCAAGCAAAAGGATCTTAACTTGAGGCAGCGTAGATGGTTGGAGTTACTTAAGGATTATGACATTACTATTCCGTATCACTCGGGGAAGGCCAATGTAGTGGCCGACGCCCTGAGTCGGAAGTTGGTGAGTATGGGGAGCTTGGCATACATTCCAGTTGATGTTCAGGCCTTGGCCAACCGATTTGTGAGATTAGATATTTCAGAGCCCAGTCGAGTGTTGGCTTGTGTGGTTTCTCGGTCTTCCTTGTATGACCGCATCAGGGAGTGTCAGTATGATGATCCGCATTTCTTGTCCTTAAGGACAGGGTTCAGCATGATGATGCCAGGGATGTGACCATTAGAGATGATGGTGTGTTGAGGATGTAGGGCCGGATTTGCGTGCCCAAGGTGGATGGGCTTCGAGAGTTGATATTGGAGGAGGCCCATAGCTCGCGGTATTCCATTCATCCGGGTGCCGCGAAGATGTATCAGGATCTCAGACAACACTATTGGTGGCGGAGGATGATGAGAGATATTGTGGAGTATGTGGCCCGGTGTCTTAATTGTCAGCAAGTGAAATATGAGCATCAGAGATCGGGTGGCTTACATCAGCAGATGGTTATTCCTGAGTAGAAGTGGGAGAGGATCACTATGGATTTTGTTACCGGACTCCCACAAACTCTGAAGAAATTTGATGCTATTTGGGTGATTGTAGACATGCTGACCAAGTCCGCGCACTTCCGGTTTGTACTACTTATTCTTCAGAGCGGCTGGAAGAGATCTATATTCAGGAGATAGTTCGATTGCATGGTGTCCCAGTTTCCATCATATCAGATCGGGGCACTCAGTTCACCTCTCAGTTTTGGCAGGCGGTTCAGCGAGAGTTGGGTACTCAGGTGCAGTTAAGCACAGCTTTTCACCCTCAGATGGACGGGCAGTCCGAGCGCACCATTCAGATATTGGAGGATATGTTACGTGCCTGTGTTATTGATTTTGGAGGGTCATGGGATCGGTTTCTACCGCTTGCAGAGTTTGCCTACAACAATAGCTATCAGTCCAGCATTCAGATGGCACCGTATGAGGCCTTATATGGGAGGCGGTGTAGATCTCCAGTTGGTTGGTTCGAGCCCGGTGAGGCTAGATTGTTGGGGACAGATTTGGTTCAGGATGCATTGAAAAAGGTGAAGGTGATTCAGGAGAGACTCCGTACAGCACAGTCGAGACAGAAGAGTTATGCAGACAGGAAGGTTGGAGATGTTTCTTTTATGATTGGTGAGAAGGTCTTGCTGAAGGTTTCACCCACAAAGGGTGTTATGAGATTCGGGAAGAAAGGGAAGCTGAGTTCGCGGTTCATTGGGCCTTTCGAGGTACTTAGGAGGATCGGGGAGGTGGCTTATGAGCTGGCCTCGCCACCTAGCTTGTCGGGAGTGCATCCAGTTTTTCATGTGTCTATGCTCCGGAAGTACATTGGGGACCCGTCCCATGTTCTAGACTTCAGTACAGTTCAGCTGGAGGGTGACTTGATTTATGAGGTAGAGCCAACAGCCATTTTGGATCGTCAGGTTCGGAAGTTGAGGTCAAAAGATGTTGCTTCGGTGAAAGTGCAATGGAGAGGTCGGCCCGTGGAGGAGGCTACCTGGGAGACCGAGCGGGAGATGCGGAGCAGATACCCCCACCTATTTGAGGTATCAGGTATGTTTCTTGACTCGCTCGAGGACGAGCGTTTGTTTAAGTTGGGGAGGATGTGACGACCCGACCCGTCGTCACGTGTGTTATCACCCCGTTTTCGCCATTTTCTATTTCCTTATGTTTCAGTATCAGTATTAGATGTGTTGGAGTTGATTTGGATTGGGTTTTGATAAGAAATGAGACACTTAGTCTCTTTTAAGAAGGCTTAAGTTGAAAAAGTCAACCGGACGTTGACTTTTGTGTTAGAGGGCCCGGATATGAATTCCGATGATTTGGTTAGCTTCGGGGGATGATTTGTGACTTAGGAGTGTAATCAAAAGTGATTTTGGAGGTCCAGAGTAGAATTAGGCTTGAATTGGCAAAGTTAGGATTTTGGCGAATTCCGGTCGATAGGTGAGATTTTAATCCGGGGGTCGGAATGGAATTCCGAGAGTTGCAGTAGCTTCGTTAGGTGATTTGGGATGTGTGTGCAAAATTTCAGGTCATTCGTAGGTGTTTTGGTTGGGTTTTTGATCGAATGCGTATTTCAGAAGTTTTGGAAGAACTTAGGCTTGAATTCGATGAGAAACGATGGTTTTAGTGTTGTTTAAGGTGTTTTGATGATCGGAGCAAGTTTGAATAAGGTATTGGATCATGTTTGTATTTTTTGTTGAGGTCCCGGGGGCCTCGGGGTGATTTCGGATGGCTAACGGGATGAAATTTAGAGTTTAAGGACTGCTGAGTGGTCTGGTATCTGGTATTTTCGCTTCTGCGGGAATGGACCGCAGAAGCGGTTCCGCAGAAGCGTATGAGGAGTCGCAGAAGCGAGGTTGGGCATTTTGGAGATTTCCGCAGGAGCGGACTATTTCCCGCATAAGCGGCTTCCGCAGAAGCGGTTAGTGACAGCAAAAGCGGTCCAAGGCAATAAGTGAGATTTCGCAGAAGCGGAAAGTGACCGCAGATGCGGTAGTCGCAGAAGCGACAAAGGCACCGCAGAAGCGGAAATAACTGATCAAAAGTGGATTTTAATCCCTTCGCGAAGTTTTACAGAAACATATTTTTAACTTCGGACTTGGGGTGATCTAGAGCGATTTTGAAGAGGAAATTCAAGGACTTCGATCAGGTAAGCATTCTTGGACTTAGAACACAATTTTATCATGCAAATACATGAAATTACACTGAAAACTCAAGGAATTAAGGTAAAAAATGGTGGTTTAGGGCTTGAAACCTAAGAGAACAAAAATGGGAATTTGAGGGGTCATTTGGACTCCGATTTTGGTGTTCTTTATATGTATAGACTCGTGGAGAGATAAGGAATCCGTTGATGGTAAATTTACTGATTTTCGAGAAGTGGGCCGGGGCTCGGGTTTTTGCTAATTTCGGGAATTTCACTATTTTTTCGATTGTTTTCGATTGGGTATTGTCCCATTAGCATACTGTGATGTATTCGTTGTGGTTTTGATCAGATTCGGTACGCGAGGAGGTTAATTCGAAAGGCAAAGGCATAGCAAGCTAGGACTTTGGCCGGCTTGAGGTTAGTAATAAATGTAATGCTGTGTTGAGGGTTTGAAACCCCGAATTTGCACAATGTAGTGCTATGTGAGGTGACTTGCACGCCGGATAACGGGCGTGGGGTAGAGCACCGTCGGGGATTGTGACTTGGTCCGTCCCGCTTAATAAAATTACTACCTAATTGATTGTAGTTTTGTGATATCCTTATAAAAATGGATTAATTGTCATAATTGGGCTTCGTTCCAACTACTTGAATCCTTCAGGGATTATTTTTACTGGTTTCTTACCATATTTCTAGATATTGAACTCAGTCCTGGTATTTAACACTGTTTTTGTAAACTCGGCCATTTTTCTAAAAGTAGAAACTAAAGTAATATTTTTAAATGAAGTTTGGGCTGAATATTTTTATAGTATTGTGCCGAAAGGCTTATGTGATTTTGGACTGAGTATGGGATCGGACTGCACGCCGCAGTGGTATAATATTGATATTGATATGAGGCCGAGGGCCTGTTTGATGCCACGATATGGCTTATTATTGCGCTTAGGCCGTAAGGGGCCCCTCCCGGAGTCTGCACACCCCCAGTGATCGACGTCGACGTTAAATAAATGGAGTGGGCTGCACGGCCGCAGCGGGGTACTGGAGAGTACCGGTTTATGTGTTGCATTGCATATTTTAATTGTCATTTATTCTTTATATGTTGTGGTATTATTGTAATTGTCCTCGCTGTTTTACTGTATTTATAGCCTTACCTTGTGTTTATTTGGGATTTATTATCCTCAGACATTATTTATATTTATTACTTTCTGGGTTGGAAGTACTCACAATACTCCCTGCACCTTGTGTGCAGATTCAGGTACACTACAGGGTGAGTGAGGACTTGTTGGCTGAGCAGCGTTTATCCGGGAGTATCGAGGTAGCTGCATGGCGTTCGCAGCCTTGATCTGTCCCATCTATCTTTATCCTTTTATTTGTATTTCTTTCCTAGACAGACTTGTGATTAGGTGAATATTTTATATTAGAGGCTCATGTTCGTGACACCAGATCTGTGGGCTATTTAGTATTTTATTTTGGGGTTTTCGGAGGTTAGAAATTATTTTAGAGATTGCGCATAAATTGTTATTTTTACTTGTGATATTCATTTATCCATCTAGGTTATTTGGTTAAGGTTGTGTAAATGGTCGGGCTTGCCTAGCAGTGTGTTGGGCGCCATCACGACCGGGGTTTGGGTCGTGACAGATCCAAATCTGAGGGTCCCACTATCTCGAATTGGAATAAGAACCTACTCAACTACAAATCGAGCTTTGTTATCATTCAAAACAAACCCAAGGGTCCTTTTTCTCCAAATTCAGGTTTCACTCGAACCCGACTATAAAAGCAGTATTATTGTGGCTTCGATCAAGGCATTTAAAACCAAAGACTCACACATATTATTTAAAGCATAAAAATGTGCTAACAAGGCACGAAACATGATCGAAGACAAAATTAGAGAAGGCATTCAAAAGAGAAATTTCTTTATATATATGGACAAAAATATGTACAAGAGACCGACAAGGGCCTTACACAAAATTTCAAAAAAAAAAGAAAAGAAGGAAAATATTCTAAGTGCCTAATCTTCCCCGAGACCTTCATCTCCATCTTCACCGCTCTCGGATCCGCTCACACTCCTGGAGTCATTATCATTAGAGAGCAAAGCTTCGGCCTCGGCTTCCAGCGCTTTTGCATTCTTAATATCAGCCATGAGGTCAAAGCCAGGAGCATGAACCTCCTCGAGAGTCTCCCTCCGAGACTGACATTTGGCATGCTCTAATCGAACCTGAGCGGCGTCGGAAATTTCCTTCACTCGAGCGTTAGCGGCTTCAGCGTTGGCTCGGTAGACAGCCACGACCGTCTCCGTGTCGGCCTTTGCTTTTTTTTGGCTAGAGATGCGGCCTTTGCAAGCTCAGTAGCCAGCCGAGTCTCGAGATCTTCAATTTTCTTGGCTCGAGCCGAGCTCTCGTCTCTTATTCTTTGGAGTTGACGCTCAACCGAGGATAGTTGGGCCCGAGCGGTATCTTTTTCCGAGGCAAGACGGTCCATGTTATGCTTCCACCCTAAAGTCTCTGCCTCTTTCATCTCTGCCTCCTCGTGGAGCTGCTCGATTTTCTCGGCCTTTTGCTGAACCTGCAGGATCTAAGTGTTAGTCACCAATATCAAATTGATATGTCAAGCTCCTGAAAATTTACATTACCTGCTCGATGAGGTCGGTCGGCCTCTTATGGGCTGTTGCCAATTCAGCTCGGAGGTCCTTGATCTCCTCTTCTTTCTGCACATTGAGGCATTCGAGGGCGTCTCTCTCCTCCATGAGCCTTTTGAAATCGGTCTCACACCGGTTCAACTCGGCTTGGGATTTGGTGAACGCTTCCCGATGAAGCGTCACAGCCTATGGAGAAAGGAAAGAAATCAGATAGAAGGAAATAAAAGCAAACGTAATAACGGGGGATGAAATTTACCTGGTTCAGGAGTCACTGAGCCTCGTCAAAAATGATCGTTGCATATAGGTTGGAAACATCGTCAACCCCCGCAAGGCAGCCTCGGAATATGTCTTTCCCTTCGTGGGTCGTTCCCACATCGAGGGTCTCCATATACCGAGCCTCCCGAAATTGGCTTAAGAAAATGTGGGGCCGGGCGGCGAATAGTCAATATTGATTGCCCCAAGCAAGTCACTTGAGGCACTCTCTCCCTTTTGAAGGGCCTCGGGACCGGACCCTTCGGGCACACTCGCCGGTTGTTCGTCACGTCAGGAGATATCTTCGGCCCCCGATGACTCGGGGACTTTGCTCGGACCATCTTCCAAGATCTCTTTGGTCCGAAGATGAGCTTCCTCAACCATCACCGGCTCAGCTGCTTTTGAAGCTTCAGTGCTTCCCTTCTTTCGAGCCACCAGCTCGCTACCAGCATCTTCCCCCTCATCTTCTTCATCTCATAGTTTTTGGGCTACGGCAGCAGCAGCGGAGTCATCCTTCGGCTTGTGAGCCTTACTCTTCTTAGGCTTCGGGATAGCAGAAGGCGAGGCCCTTCTCTTTTTGTCCTTAGCCGGTTTGGGAGCCACCTCTTCCCCAGGCGGGTTCGGCCTCATTTCAGCAACATCCCCGAGGCCTGCATAAAAGGGATTCAAGTGTAAATAAAAAGAAATGCTTGAGAAAAAAGCATCGAAAGCGTACAAGATAAGCTCACCATGATTCTTGGACTCCCATCGGTCCCTCGCTAAATCGCACCACGAGCGCTCGGCATGTGTGGAAGTCGAAGCCAGCTTCTGAACCCAACTTTCGAGGTCCGGGATTGCTCCGGGCATCCAGGCAACCACTGCATAACAGATGAAGGCATTACATAAAGCAAAAAATGGAGTACGAAGACTAATGGGTAATACGTTACTTACGATCGGGGTTCCACTTCTCGGGGAATGGTAGTTTTTCCTCTGGGATGAGGTGGAAGGTCCTTACCCGCAAGAACAGGCTCATCCAACCCCGGTCCTTGTCCTCATCGACGCTCGCGAACAAGGTCTTCGTTGCGCGGCGTTGGAGCTTGATCAACCCTCGAAAAAGTCGAGGTCGATGTAACCGCATGAGGTGGCTGAGAGTGAACTCCAACCCCTCGGCCTTGCTAGAAAATAAGCGGAGCATGATCACTATACGCCAGAACGAGGGATGAACCTGGCCGAGGGTGACCTGGTACCTCTTGCAAAAGTCGACGATAACTGGGTCGAGAGGACCGAATGTGAAGGGGTAAGTGTAGACACTTAGAAACCCCTCCACGTGGGTGGTAATACTCTCTTCGGGACCAAGGATTTGCACCACGACCTCGGCCCCCAGTTACAGTCTCTCTTCACAACCTCTAGATGGACCGCTGTTATCGAGCAGATGTATCTCGACACGTGTTCACATCGGCCAGGGACCGATGGAGGGTTCTCGACTTTGAAGTCGGATTTTAATACACAAGGGCCGGGAACATACTTGTGAGTGAGTGGTTCCACCGACGTTTTGTCACCGGCCGGCCGGGAAGAAGAGGAAGAAGCTTTCTCCTTTTTGGGGCGGTCTTGGAGGTTTTTGCCATTGATTCAGGTAGAAGGAAGCGGAAAGAGGTGAAATTTAGTATTTTTGGTACTAACAAAGTTGACTTAACGGGTGGTGAAAGAGAAGAGATGGAGAGAGTAAGAGGCTTAGAAAACTTGGTGGAGGTGAAAGTAAAATTTTGATTCAACCAAAGAGCCTGTATTTATAGATTTACGGCGACGATTCGGTGGTGCTAGTGGTCGACCGTCCACTGGCAAGCATTAATAATTTGGGGAACTGTACCGACGGGACGCTTCGGTCACCTCAATCGCTTACGTCACGGGGATGACATCACTTATCGGGGTCTCCAGAAAATCGAGGCTCAAGTCGTTTCTTATCGTTTTACTCTAAGAAACGAGGGGACTATCTGTATACGGTAGAAATCTGGGCTACCCGATTTCATTCTTTGGTCGAGATAGGAATGTCGCGTCAAAGAGCTAGGACGTCGAGTCCGGACCGAGATCAACACCGATTGCGGCCAGAAAGAGACAGACTTCGAGTGACATCGGTATAGCTTGATAACGGAAAAGGCGAGACATCAACGATTGGTCGAGGATCGTAGCGTGAATCTCGGAACGGATCAATCTACGGCGGTTAATCAGATGTTAATATGGTTTCCTACTATAATTAGAAGTGTACCTTATTTAGGACTCCTCTATTATATAAAGAGGGATCCCATTCATTTGTAGGCATCATTATTGTTCATTAACAAGAATATATACACCCATTACTTTCCTGTTATTTCACTTATTGTTCATCAGAGTTGCTTTATCATTTACTATTCTTATTATCCCACCTCGAGAATACCCCAAGTCGAGGTCGAGACTTGGCTAGCATACTGGTTTGATTTATTTTATTCTCTAATTTATTCATTTATTTTCTTGCTTATCAATTGGTATTGGACGAAATCACATATCCTTAAAACCACAATATATGTTTAATTGTTATCCGAATTTGAGGGTAAACAATTTGTTTGAGAATGATCTTGGAACCATTGCTGCCTTAATATTTGGAGCAAATTATATTAGCTTAACGTTATTTCCGTCATTCAGCTATTGACAATAATTTCCTCCATTGATGACCTAAATTACGTGCCCGAGGAGAGTACTTACATACTGCATTGTGAATGCTCCGTACAATCTTTTCAGCTAGTTGGAAGGTTTATCTCTTATTTATATGTCGTTTTCTTTTTCAGTATACTCTTTCATCAATTATTTTTTACAAATTATTTAGCACGAATTCATTAGGCCGTCAAGCCTCTGCTGCAGGAGATCGAGGACAAGAAAAAAGGTTCGGGTTTTATCAGGTTGTGGACAGGATGATCTGTTGAAGGTAGCTGTTCTTTTACCATTGTTAGTTGTCATCTTCTTCTAGGAGCCAGGAGGATGCAACTAATTTCTGACTATAGAAAACTGGTGGGAACTAATAAAGAGAGCAGCTATTTGGAATTCCCATCTTATAGAAAATGGTATAGCCATCGAGACACCCAGCAATACATATCTGATTTATACAATGGCTGTGCATTTAGATTATCATTATTATTATGATTTAAGGGGAAAAAAGAAGAGAAAAAGTACAATTTCCAGAATGAGGCATACATTGAATGTGCAAGACTCTATGTTCAGCTTTGATTATTAAAAAAAAAGGAGGCATTCATTAAAGGTGGAAACTGCAAAGATTCTCAAAATCTTGACAGATAACTGACTGCATGACAACCGGTAGCAATGTTTGACGGCTCTTGCAAGTTTAATTAAGCTTGGGACCCTTTTGAAGTCCCCATCGATTTAGAAAAAGGAACTCATTTCTAAAATCTATTTTAAACTTTATCAGATTTCCAAACATCTATTGCTTGCAACCCATAATCATGCAGTTAATCTCCACTCACTACACGTCTCGTCTTTTAATGACTAATTCATTGCGTATAATTCCCTGCAGAAAAGCGTACAATCTGTGGGGTAGGAGAGTCAAACTGCAAAATCCTGCATTTTACTAGAATATGAAAGCAGCATAAAATGTACGATAACATTAAGAGATCAACATCAAATTTCTTTCTACCACTACATATAATGTCCACAACCACAAAATTAAGCTAGCTATATATGTGACATCTGACATGTCTTTCTAAATTGGGAGACCAAGAAGTGACATCATATTAGATGCTAAAACAGCTAGCTAGTGAGCATCCACCAACAAGATACAAATTAGCCCCGGAACAGCAGCTTCCACCTAGTAGCGATCATAACGCCTGAAGATAACAGACAAAAATAGTAACCATTTAGAAATATGTAATTGCAATTGCTATATGCAATAGCTTGAACGAATTAATGACCTCATCACCATGTATTGCTAGTACATACTTAAAAGTGTATTTGTAGATCAATAGTCTACTGAAACTGGTGTGAAATGATAGGTAAGGTAAGGTTCTCACTGTCCTCCTTCCCCGTCCCTTGCTCTACGTAATAATTTCTTCTTCAAAAAGTACTGAATGTAGCTTGATATTCAGTGCGAAAATCTTAAAACAAAACATCTCCAGAAACAACAGTGCCTCCCAAATGGAAGGTTTTGTATGCTACCCCAAGGAGCCCATCCTCACCAAACATCACTTCAAGATAAGTTAAAGATCTGTGTCATTCATACCCGTCCAACTAAAGGAGTGCGCAGTACCAACCCAAGTCACCACACCGAAGTCACCGACCCAAGTCACCATACCACAAAAAAAAAATGAGCATCATAAAAGAATATAGTTCATCCTCGAGGGATTAGCTTATCCTATTTTAATCATATAGTATGCAGTTCCCTTTGTTACGGATCCACTGTCTCTTTTCGTCTTCTTGAGTCGAGGGTCTTTCGGAAACATCCTCTCTACTCCTCCGGGGTAGGGGTAAGGTCTGCGTACACTGAACCCTCCCAGACTCCACTTGTGCGATTTTACTTGGTGGTTGTTGTTGTATGCAGTTCCCTTTCTTGACACTCAAACATTTCCACCAGGAATTCAAAGGGGTTGTTACACATATAGCCGGCCAAATTCAATGTTTGCTTATTCTAGCAGGTATACATAGATTATACATCTGCCAGCTATTTTTAGTTTAAGAGATTAGGTGGGATGCTATTTTGGTTAATTCTTTGGAATTCAAAGCTACTTGGCATGCAGTATATTGATACCTCCTGGCTACAACTCAAAAAAAAAAAAAAACATAGAACACCATAATGCATTTTATGTAGCAGTTCAAAAAATAAAAACCTGTGACGATCATAATCCCTTGACCGTGATCGTGATCTCCTGCGAGAGCGGTCTCTATCTCTGTCACGCTCGTGTTCATAACTGCAATCTCGGTCATAGTATCTGTCACGGTCCCTGCTCTTACGATCATGATCCCTCGCTCGTTCACGGCTATCACCTCGATCCTTGCTTGATTCTCTGCCACGCTCCCTGCTTCTACTCTCTTTTGATCTACATAGTAACAGTAAAGACTTGAACTAAACAAATAAAACCGAACATATATATATAGAGAGGGGAAAAGTGCAAAAAAAGCATACAACATTGAAAAGGTAATCTAACTTTACCTCCTCTCTTCTTCACAGGCCTTTCGCTTTTGGTTTCTTTCTTCCTGACAATTTGTCATTGAGAGAAAAGATTGAAGCATATCACAACTTCACACACGTTACAGCCAGTGAAAATACAATGGATATATTCAACCAAAAAGAAAGCATTCAAACAAAAGACGTGCAACTAGTGGTGGCAAAATGGTTAAAAGAAAACAGTTATTCACCCATATTATCCATTAAAAAATGAGTTGGATAATGAACTTTTTAAAAACGGGTCAAATATGGATAAGAAACATAATAACATTAGACAATGTATAACTAATGGGTTCGACTTTTACATTTGCAAAGCCTCAAATTAGAGGTCCTCAAGTTTGGGAGACTAGGAATTCTCCCAAAAGTGATCATATTCAGGAAGTCATGGATAATATGGATATCCATATTATCCGCCGGTTAACCCTTTTTTTATCCGTATTAAATATGGTTTGGGTCGGATAATTTATCCATTTTTACATATCCGTTTTCGACCCACCTATATCCGACCCGACCGCCCGTTTGCCACTCCTACGTGCAACTATAAAATGCGATGATTTCCTTCAGTTATTGACTAGTCAACGTATTTAAAAAAAAAAAACTAAATTAAACCTGTTACCAAAGCCTTAGCTTTTAACCATCCTATTCCAGAAGCCACATCAATTCACAGATATCATAAATGTTTTGGACCATACAAAATTAAAGGAGATAGTCTTATCTAGCAACAAAAAGGATGAAACCCAATTTTCAGTTATCATACAGGATACACTGAGTTTCTTTGGCAAATAAATTGTACCATGCTCTGACATGACTCATAAATTATACACACGCAAAAAAAAAAAAAAGAAAAGATCAAAGCAAGGATCAACTTGCAACAATGCATTAAGCGACTAAGTGATTACTGCAGGTATGCACAGAGTGATTGAGCTACTAAGTGATTTTACTGCTATCCATCAGAAAGTGGCAGGAACACAAATCATTAATATATGTTTTAAAACATGCATTAAATAATTGATATTTCACCTAGGGCACAGGCATATCCATTGTATACTTATTAATTGTCTTCTGCTCTCAGGAAAATCAAGTTCATGCAACAAATCTATTCCGCCTGAAATTCTTTCCCCATTACGAGTACCAAAACTGTTCAAATGTAGCTGCTAATGAATTTCACAGAGAAGTTATGTCTCTTTTCAAACTCCATCAGGAACAATAACAATGCTGTGCAGCTTACTTTTAGTTACCATTAATCTCAAATCAAAGAGTACAACAAGATAACTAAGAAGTCAAGATACACTCTTCTCCGAGGATAGAAAACTCACAGATCATATACACTGAGAATCTCTATAGAAGAAAGTGAAACAATATACCAGCACCTGAATCAAAATGTTCAGATTACCCAGTTTAGCTACTTGCTAAAAATGCTCATCCGAAATTCTTAATAGATCAAACACATCACATCACGCAGTCAAGCACCATTTTCTACAAACAGATATTTTCTCCAAACAGATATATACAAGAACACAATACCCTTAATAAATATTATAAATCATATAGCTGCCTTCTCACAAAACAAGAGCAAGATAAGGATTAATGGAAAGTAAATAGTTTTATCTTACCTGAAGTTCAGCCAACTTTTCACGGATTTGTATATAACCCAAATGAAGTTTTCCTCCAAAGTGATCAGCTAAGCGTCTATCACTGAGGAGAAAAGCAAAGCAAGCACAACTGGTAATTCTTGGCTCTGAATCCAATTGCTTTTAACACAAGATTGTAACAATAACAGTTGCCCCACAACTTTCTAGCTAAGGATAGCATGATTGATAAAATTAATACAGAAAAAGACGCACATTATTTAGCAGCAAAAGTTTATCCTCGTAAAACTGGGCCCAAACCCTGCTGGTGACAAGGAGGTACAATCGCCATGTTAAATACTGAAGTACTCAAAACTCCAAAGTAGCCCTCCGTCTTTCCTAAAAAGCTACTAGGTAGATCTTCCAGAAAGAAGAAAATAGAAAAAAGAACATTCACCTGTCATAAACACTTAAGAATGCACCACAAATGTCACATACGCGAAGCTTCTGATCAGTCTGCAAAAGTAATCAACATATCAGGATTGGTAACTCCATACAAGGACTTCATTTTCTCAAGTTAAAAGGAACATATGCACAAACATCATGAAAGCAAGCACATTTTGCTAATACTCAGCATACTGTATACGTCCCAATTCAAGGCAATGTTTTAGTAATTCAAGAGAAAATCAATGATTCATTCATTTTATTTATCGTCTCAGGCCCAAAAGAAACCTGGCTTTTATTGTTTCCAGTGAAAATTACGGAAACACAGTGCACAAACTAGCCCATGTGGGAGGATGGACAAATTCTGTTGTTTTCAAAAAGTTACCAGTTCAAACAAAACACAACATTATTCTGCACCTGTGGCCCAATTAGGGAGAAGCTGTAAAAACTAAAAAGTCTTCTTTGGGCAGTGTGTTGGAGCACAAAGTCTAAATTTACACTTCAGAAATTGTTTCGACTCATCTCTCTCCCTCTCCCTCTCCCTCTCCCTCTCTCTTGAGTGTGTGTACGTGTGTTTGTGTGAGAGAGGGAGAGACAGAGAGAGAGAGAGAGAGAGAGAGAGAGAGAGTGTGTGTGTGTGTGTGTGTGTGTCTGCGAAGTGCGTCCCTCATAAAACACACATATCTAAGCTCCCATAGTCTTCTTTGGAGCAGTGTGTTGGAGCACAAAGTCTAAATTTACTCTTCAAAAACTGTTTTGACTCATCTCTCCCTCCCCCTTTCCCTCTCTCTTGAGTGTGTGTGTGTGTGTGTGAGTGAGAGAGAGAGAGAGAGAGAGAGAGAGAGAGAGAGAGAGAGGGGGTGTGTGTGTATGTGTCTGCGAAGTGCATCCCTCATAAAACATACATATCTAAGCTCCCATAAGGCTCTTAATTCACTCTGTTCTAATTTCTCCTTTCTATTTGAGCTGAAACTTAGCACTTTTACTGGTCAATTGGATCCTATTCGATTTTTCCTCAATTCAAATTCCCTAGCTAACCGAACAAGTCCTCTGAGAAAAAGCAAAAAAGCAAGCCAAATAAAATGCAGAACTCTTCCTCCACAGAAATTTCTTGGAAAATGAAACAGAATGATGCTACAAAATCCAACCAAGCTCTTAGCTTTCCTAAAAAGAGAATGTAACCACTGCAAACTGTTTTAAAATTCAAAAGGTAAGATTCAACACCCCATTCCCCAACCATTCCATCCATAGAATAGTCTCTATTTTTCTTTTATAAGGATTCCACACAGTCTCATTGAGGGCGTTCTTCATGAATTGGTAAAATAGATTCTCAAACTGAAATTACGATTTTTATGATAAACACCCAGGGAAGATTCAGAATTAACAAAAATACATTAGATAGATTGTTAAAGTGTTCTGACCATTGCATCTAAAAGCTTAACCTAATACAACAAACAACAACAACAACGACCCGGTGTAGTACCACAAGTGAGGTCTGGGGAGGGTAGTGTACGCAGACCTTACCTCTACCCCGATGGGGTAGAGAGGCTGTTTCCGAAAGACCCTCGGCTCAAGAAGACGAAAAGACAATATGAAGCTTTTAGAACAATTTTATTCATGTACTTTAGGTCTACAGCATGCTGTGTCACATGCTGCCTCATTCTTCCTTTTTTTTCCTGGACAATTCAATAGGTGGGTAGTGAGACTTGAACACAAAATCTCTGCTCTAATACTGCGATGAAGTGTGTACCACCTAACTTAAAAGCTTAAACAGCTCGAGATAGAACACATTTATTTATTTATTTCTGGTTTGCAACAAAGATATAATTCATACACAATAATACCGCCTAAAAGAGATGGAGAAAATTGACATACGATCCGCACATCGGCTGCAGTGTACTTTAAGGAATCCTGAACAGGATCTTGTCTCGCAGGCAGCTGAATAAAGAAGATAGTTAGGAACATAGCACTGACTAGAAACTCATAAATAGAGAAAGGGAAGAGAGGCAAACTAAAGCATCAAAAGTTCATAAACAAGCACAACACGAGAACAAAATTGCCCGGAACCTTCTTAAGCGCTTCAGCCTCTTCTAATGCTTTTTGAGCTTCATCAACCATCCCTTGCTCACCTAAATACAATGAGGGCAAAATATCAAAATAAAGTAATTGATCAGAAAAAAGTTACCAGAAAGTAATTAAAAATATGAGCAAAAGCTATGCAGCATTTTGCTCAGATAAAGTACCAACAGTAGATATCATCTGAGGTTTACAAAAGCAAAATTCTTCCACATTGGGCTTAATCTTCTTCTAAGTCAATTTTTCTTCTGATAATTTTGTCTTTAGTCAATATCTGTTAACACATTTCTTTAGATATCAGTCGATCATTTCTGTTTTTCCCTTTTTCCCTATAAATGCTTTTCCATCAGAAAATGGAGATCAGAGGATCCCTGTTCTGCTTCAAAATTGACCTGTGCACATCACCATCTCATTTGGTTCCACAATGAAGAAATGCTGTAGAATGTCAAGGTATCAGAACAAATAACTGACTGGGAATAAAATTTGTCCATGCCTATCCTCTACTTTACTCACTGAATCAATTTCCATTCAAAAGTAGTCACTAAGATGCTTCTAAAGCCAAACTAGTCACTCTTGTTCCTGTAGTTACTTTACTTCTCAAATTGCCATTGAAACACTCATGGACATGAACCAAAATCAACAGGATTTCACAAGATCCAAACATAGTCAGCCTGAGAAAGTGTATTAATAAAGAAATACGAAGACTTGGTGCAAAATAAGTAGGTCATAGACAAAGAACTTCATGGTTATATAGATATTAAATTGGTACATACCGAGATCTTCTGCTTTCTTCAGTTTCTCATTTATAATTTCTTGTATGCGAGGATCTGGAGTAGCAGCAGGCAAGGGTGCTAATTGTGGAGCATTCTGAAGGGGCTGAGGTAAAGATGCTCGGTCTTTGTTAAAAGCCTCCAAAAGAAGAATTGACTGAAGCAAAGGGAACAGTATCGTGATATAAATTTTTAGCCGAGGAAGTTTAAACATGTAATGAATTATTGTTTGAATTGACTTATTGGAAAAGGAAATTGAATGTCTTGAATTCCCCTCGGCACCTGTTTGTCTGCCCTCTTTGCTCTAAGTTCCTCGACCTCTTCCAAAGCTCGAATCTTCATATCTGCCTTGCCTTCAAAATCTGCAAGGAAATAGATCATTTAAAAACTTATCTAACTAGAAGGCAGCACCTTTCTCTTTCATGTAGAGAAGTTCATAAAACAAAGTAGCGCTTATTTTATTCATCTGATACCTATGTTACAATCAAATTTATCACTGCCTTTTTGATGAGTTACTTTTTTAGAACCAGCATCCTAGAGATGCAAACCATTTACATCAAAGTGTACATTCGCCCTTCAGAGCAAGGAACTCCGCCTCAGTAACCTATTTACATCATAACTAACCCTACTAGCCTCCTATTATAAGATATCCTATTTCACATGCATCACATTGCTTTTCCAATCTCTGTAATTTTTACACCTCCTGCTCCTCTTCTTTTCAGTTCTAAGTTTCTAATGAATCTATATCCATTTTCTGTAAAGGCCTAATAAAGCTACATCCTAGATCAAACCTATATATTTCCTACAATTTCCAGATAGTTACTTCATCAGTAAGAACACGTGTTTACTAAGTTAACACGAGACAAGATCCAATGAAACATGCATTTTCCTAGTTAGCTATAGGGGTGGCAGAAGTAGCCCAAACCCATTTGACCCGCCCAGGTTTTAATTAGCCCAAAGCAGCCCATCATTTTAGCCCAAACTGACCCATGAATAGCAAAAGTCCATATCAGATTTCAACTTTGTCACTTCAACTTTCTTCTTCTTCCTTCTTCAATGAACAAATCCCAGGTCTACCTAGTCAACCTTTTTTAAACTGACCCTATTTTCTTCTTTTTAAATTACTTGAACCAGTAACTACCTAGTCAACCTGTTGATTATATTATTGTCCAAGTATATGCTTTTGTATTTATTTTACAAAATAAATGTATTAGTGCCTATTGAGAAGAATAAATAACTTCTATAATAAGGATACAAGGTGATCTTGGGTAGCATTTTTGGTTCAATTTTATTCTTATATTCCAATCTTCTAATGTAAATGCCCCATATTATGATTGCTTGAATATGAATATACATATACCTTTATTTTAACAGTTAACTTTCAAATTGACCAATTTATCGAAAATAAAATGTCAAAGGCATAACCGTGAACCAAAGACTATACTTACCACATGTAAATATTCATTATTTCAAACGAATTAGAAGAAACAATTTTTTTTCCGTTGTTGCCAGAGACAAGTTTAAAGGAACAGGAAAAAAAAAACAGCAAATCAAATAGGACGGTAGCGATATTAATGTAATTATGGATCTTATAAAGTGTATTATTTTAGTCAATTTAAGTAATTTGAATAATGTTTAGTGTCTTTGAAAGAATATACAAAAGTTGGGTGGGTTGGGCTACAACCTATTTTTTAGCCCATTTTGACCTAACTCATCTTAACGCAAGTAAGCTTTGGGCAGGGTTGGGCAATGACCCATTTCTTGCTTCAACCCATTTTGACCCGCCCAAACTCAACCCAAACTGCCCATTTGCCACCCTTTATCAGCGACCACAGAGGACTAGATGTTACCATGAAACCTGACCTTCATAGAGCTGATACTTTGAGGCAAAGTTGAGGCATCTTATAATATCAGCATTGGCTCTCAAGTCTACAATATTCCCTTAAAGAGTTTCGTGTGTGCACAGAGTAAATAGATTGGGCAAGCCAATTCATAATATTTCATATATATCATGACTTACAACACGTGAGATTTAATCATAAACTGGTAACATGACACATCAAGAGAACATGCCCATGCTGATTTGCTTGATGAATGTCCTTGCACCAGGGACTAACAAAAGGCCTCATTTGTTTGTACTTAATGGAGGTCGGAATCTTCATTCATATCTCGGATATTAAGTACGTTTGTTTTTTAAATCTGGATCTTAATTATTCAGATCTTAATCATTAAGTGTGTTTGTTTTTTTTATTTCCCAGCCACTTAATGGGTCTAAATAGGTCGTTGATTAAGATTTATAACAGAGACTTAATTTCATTAAGATGCTATTATCCACATTCACTACCAAGCGCCGCCACCGCCCACCATTATCAGCTACCACCATGCACCACACTCAACCACCACCACCGACTACCCCCAAAATCAAACACCACCACTTACCACCACCATCCTCAACCATAGCCGCCACTGCATTATCAACTACCATCAGCTCCAACCCAACCATTATCGACTACCGCCGCCTAACCCCCTCCCCCCAATCATTATCAACTAATGCCACCACCATTATCCTCAACCACAACCAACCACCTCAACTACCACTATCAACCACCCAACCGCCATCATCAACCATAGCCACCATTGTTTACCATTATAAACTACCACCACCAACCACCACCACCTTCCTCAACCATAACTACCACTACAAATCATGACTAGTTACTACCTAGAACCACCACCATCAATCAAAACTACCACCAACCACCACCTCCAGTCGGCATCCATAAGTGCCACAGTCAGCCATCATCACCACCAACTACCATATTATTATTTTTTTAAAATATATTAACAGAACATTAAATTAACTACTCCCTCCGTTTCAATTTAGATGATATAGTTTGACTTGGTACAAAGTGTAGACATCGAAATTTTAAAGGATCAGGCTAAATCCTAAATTCAAGATATGACAAGACTCTTGAAATCCCAGGAGTCTATCAGAGTTTCTTGGAGGTTACTCTACCCTAAACCCTAACACACACCTATATAAAGGGATACATATTCCCTTGACGAGGCGTCTCAAAAAATCCCATAAATTTTCAAAGGGATCTAAGGCATAAAATAATGCCGTGATCAATAGATGTTCTTCTTGATAATCAAATACTTCAGGAAGAATATACATACAATGATCGACTTTC
This sequence comes from Nicotiana attenuata, assembly GCF_001879085.1. Lineage (NCBI taxonomy): Eukaryota > Viridiplantae > Streptophyta > Magnoliopsida > Solanales > Solanaceae > Nicotiana > Nicotiana attenuata. The sequence goes on from NC_031993.1 coordinate 50,368,578, forward strand.
ATGGAGATCAAATAATCGAGAGAGGTCCGTATCATCCTACACCCTCGAATCACGGAGAACAATTCGGAGGAAGAATCAAGGGATAAACAGAGTTGTAACCCGCAATGTTTATCAATAAAATCACTTTATTCTTTTGTGATTGCAGTATATTTTTCGTATGTTGAAAATTCATTGCAAACACAAAGTTTAAGGAAAAAAAAGACTTTTGATATATTTGGTCCTAAGGGCAAAAGTTTAGTAGGGTCATGACATTTGTATGGCTATAAAAGCTTCTCATTAAGGGTAAAGTGGGTAAAATGAAAACGTTAAAGTTAAATTGTTTCCAAATATAGAAATGCGTCATTCTTTTTGGAACAGACTAATAAGGAAAGTATGTCATTTAAATTGAAATAGAGGGAGTAGTATTTTTTTAAAATTTTCTATTTTTTAATTTTGAAATAAGAATAAATTTTAAACATTTAGATTACAGTCTTAATCATTTAATATTCGGATATTAATACACATCTTAATATTCAGATGTATATTCAAATTCACACGTTTTAATCTTAATACACATCTTAATATCCAGATGGGCATTCAGATTCAGACGTCTTAATCTTTAAAAAAAGAAATGAGGCCTTAAAGGGCTTACCAAAGCGATTAGCTTCTTTCAACTTCTCTTTAATTTGCTTTGACAGCTCAACGATCTCAGGTGCCTGCCATTTAAGCAAGTGTAATTGTGACTGACTAAAAGCAAAAGAGGGAAAGTAAGTACCAAAGACCAATAAAAGGAAGTTACTTAATGTCAGAGCCCAACATTCTACCATTACCTGAGTAACTTCAGATACTGATATGGCAATTGCAGCTTTTGCATCCTCCTCATCTAGTCGTTTAAGGGCTCTAGTTATTTTTCGATCACATTCAATAATCAGCCTATCTATTACATCCTCCAAGTCTCTATCATAGTTATCTTGACCTTTTGCTTTTGCTTCCTCATAGCTGAACAGAGTTAAGGCAAGACAAAAGGCGCTAGAATATTAAAGGTATTCTTTCCTCCTCGGTGAAAGAGGGCAAAAAAGGTGTGTGGGAGAAAGAATTCTAAAAGGAGAGAAGATTTCGTCCACCAAGCGGGACAGAGTGCGACCCCTAAGCAATTGGGGGTCGCAAAAGCAAGGTATAATGTTGACACTTCAATTAAAAATGACAAGTTAGCACCTTGGACGGCTACTATTCTAGATACCAAGAGAAACAAAAGCACTACATTTCTTTTTACTTGGGAATACTCTTAAGACAGAAAGGAGAAGGATGTTTGAATGTGAGCACCTTGGACAATTAATATTCTCAATATCAAGAGGGATGGGGGGGTTTACTTAGCCAACCCAATAACTGACCCTCTCAAGTGCGTAAGCAGACCACTTATTAATACCTCACAGTTTTCCTTTACTGCTAATACAATCAATGAAGCTCTGCAGGATAGATGAAAAATTCCATTATTTTCTTTTATCTCTTCTTTCTTTCTTTTTCTCTTCTTTTTTTGGGAAGAGGGGTGAGGGGAGCATCAACCTTTGCTTTACCATAAACTAGAAGGAAACATAAAAGGACAAAAAAGACAGAAAAAACATGAAGAAACAACATTAGATAGTTAAAAAGATTCTGACAAGCTAGCCTACCAGCATATATGAATACATAATCAGTTAATCACACCTCGAAATCAAATGAAATATTTGGCAAATCATAGCATAAACATAACAGAAAAAGGATACTCTTTCCTCAGCTGCAACGAATGCAGCTTAGGGCATGGCCCCATGTCCATTTTCTGCACAGATCCATATAAGAAATGTTACAATCAATTGCAGAGGCAAAGATGCAATATCTATACTTTGTTAAACAAATGCATACATAGCTTATATATCTGGTGCAAGGAATATAGATCAGAAGATATTGAGCATCTTTTGAGTTAGTAGACTCGATGAAGAAAATGTTGCAATAAAGTCTTTGTAATACTTTTTTGTACTTTTTAGAAAACACCTTCTCGATACTACATCATAAAAGAAAGAAAAGACAAAATGCTACAATCAATTGCAAAATACAGAAAGCAGAAGCAGGTCTAGATCAAGGCACAAAATTGAAACCCCCCCCCCCAAACTCCCCACCCCCACCCCAAATTGTTGTATATTTTTTAACTAAGATTATAATCATCACCTCTTCAGTAATGAATGATTTTACTTGGAAGAAGGTATTGTCAATAGAAGTATTAAATACAAAGTTCAAGTTGAAAAGAAAGTTCTATGCTTTAGAGAGAGAAAACATCAGCACTAATGGATTACTGATTATTCATTAGATTTCACTATGCTATGACTGACCTCTTATTACTCGTAAGTGTTTAGCTTATGTTCCTTTAGACACAAAGCGAATGCAATGTAGGAAAAAGGATGTGCAAGTTTTTTTAAATGGTAGCTAGATAAGCTTTAGTACTAGTATAGCATGTGAGGAGATTCAAACAAAGCCCTTAAAACCTAAGAGTAAGCCCAAAAGCATAGAAAAGTGCTCAAAATCTTGTTGAGGCTTTAAGTGCAATGCGGAATTAACACACGAGTTTTAATAAATAAAGGTGCAATGAAGACACCAAATACTGCATATGAATGCAATAGAAAAAAACAATTATATCGTCAAAGTAAAAACAAAAACTACACTTTAGTGATATGTATATGAAGTAAAAAGACATTTAAATTGCCCCCAGGGCTTTGGTCTAGTGGCAACAGCGCAGTCCGTGATGTGAGAGGTAGGTGCACTTCACGAGTTCGAGCCCTGGCACAGATAAAAGCTTGGTATTTAAATGGAAAAGGGCAGAGGAGCGGGGACATTATCCAACAAGTTTTGAACATAGCCCTCGGAGATTTCTTGATGATACAAAAAAAGGACATGTAAGTTAACTTCAAAAACCTAGTTAAAATTTTGAATTAGATGCACAAGATGTAGTTTCAAGCTATGTTGCTCGCACTATCCAAAAGTGTTGTCGCACCCGTGTCGGATCCTCCAAAATGCACTAAATTTGGAGGATCCGACACGTACCCAACAACATTTTTGAAAAGACCGAGTAACATAGGTTTCAAGTTTCTAAATACAAGTTAAGTGACTGTTTTAAACCTTACCATTCTTAAAACACAGTTGAGTGACTGTTTTTAATAGGTCGTTAAGTGAATGTTTTCTTATCTTAGATTTTTTATTCTTTTTTATAAGTAATAAATTTATTGATAATGTCTCATTAACAATTAAAATGTCTTTTTTCCATTTAGTGCCTCTCAATTCAAGATAGGACCCATTGCGATGAGATGCTTATCTTATCACACCGATACTTCCCTAAAGCCTCAACCAAACTAGGTGAAGACCCACCCTTAGATTCACCTAGTTTTAGGATTTAAGCGCGCCTCAAACAAGCCTTTAACCACATTAGATAGACATGGCGAATACGAGCTACATGTAACTCATTCACAATGTTTAAAACGGGGCATGCTCATAGTAGTCAACAAGAGTAATTTTAAAAACCATTTCAAAAGAATTTAAGATTCAAAAACCAGAAAAGGTACTCCGTCACTTTAATCATGCAACACTCCTATTTTTGGGGCACTCGAAACTGTTTTACACCATTCTAGTCAATACAACTTTCACACTTCTCAAGAAGTTACATTCTTTATATTACACACTTAAACACTTTAACTTTGATGTGATATAATCTATTCTTTTAACCAATACTTTAATATTGTTAATCATCACAAATATTATATTAGCCAAATTAAAATGTTAAACCTCGAGCCCGGTAATATCATCACATAAAATGAAAAAATATGGAAGTAAAAGAAAATATCAATACCAAAAAGGGAAATGCCAATACTCGAAAGATGTTCCCAAAGAAACAGGGAACCTAATGTCTGAGTCTTCAGATTGTAAAGCACTAACAAGTATCACGCATAGGGCTTGATATGTCTTTGTGCAAAGGAGACTCAGTACAGCCCTAAAATTCTACACACTCAGTTACAGTGTAACTGTAATCTAGGGCTTGATATGCATACTTTAGGTAGCTTCAATGATTTACTTCAACAATTATAAAGCAAGAGGAATCAAAAAGAAAAATAGAAGAAGGTTCAACAAAGCTCCTTCAGGAACAACTACATTTGCAGCCAAAAGATTAATTAATGCTTAGTCTATTCTTGTAACCCCCCCCCCCCCTCCCCAGATATACTCACGCTTAGAGATAATTTTTCACAGCAAAGCTTCCTACGATTTTCATTCAACAGTTCCAGTACAAAGAGTAATAGCAGAGCCAATAAACTACTATTTCAACAATAATTCCAGCTTTTTCAGCAACAAAAAGGAAACAAAACAAAACCTCCATCCACGCGTAAATTAACATATCTGAATCTAGAGCTCCAAAATACAATCACAGAAACATGCAAGAGAGAGAGTGTGTGCTTGTGCTTGTGCGTGTGCGTGTGCGTGTGCGTGTGCGTGTGCGTGTGTATGTGTTCAATTACGCACAGTGAGTTGGAAAAGCTCGTGAGGACAGAGGCCAGCGAGGAAGAGACGGCAAACTTCACGGTCGTAGTACTTCCGATCGACCTCACGGACGTCGCCGTTGCGATTCGCTCCCATTAACACGTCCAGCTGCTTCCTTATTGCGTCCATCTTTGCTGGTTTGTTCCTGATGAAAGCTTTCTCTGCTTGTCTTTCAGTCACTGTGCTGGTTAATAGGGTTTGGGCTAATTGGGTTGCTTCTTCATCTTTGTCTTTCTCTTTTTCTTTTCTTTTTTTCTTTTTTCATTTTACGGCAGCCAAAGTTTTTTTCTTTTTTTCGCTGAAATGGAGAATTGCATTAATAAAAGTTAAGCAACGACTAGTGCTGGTGCCAATTACATTAAAATCTAATTGCATGAAAATAGAAGGAGTAGGGTCTTCAAAAAGCATATATTTTGTGTAATTGAACCCAATGTCAGTTTTTCAAATTTTGCTAAGGCATCTGCCACTCCATTGCCCTCTCGATAGATGTGCCCGAGATGGTGGACTTTCAGTTCATGGAGCACCGACCTGCAGTTGGAAACAATTTGTGAGAACTTTGGACTACCAGTTTGTAGAATTTGAAGTAATACCTGAGAGTGGGTTTCAACCATTAGAGGGTGAATACGGCGACTAATGGCAAAGAATAGCCCTTGGTGAAGAGCTAAAAGTTCTGCATGTAGTGCATTTGTATTTGGTATGTGTTTTACAAATCCATAGATCCACTGTCTTGAGGAATCACAAAAGACTTCCCCTGCTCCACCACAATGTGAAGTCGGGTCATAGGCCCCGTCAATATTTAGTTTGTAGTGATACTCACGTGGTTTGTGCCATGTGATTTATTCCTTAACGAGGCGCTGTTTTCTCCCAGAAATGTTTGTTAAATAAGTAGTTTACGTTGCTAGTGTAGTGATAGGTGATAGGGTCATTAGATGTTTAGTATTAGCAAAAATATTGTCATTACGGTTTGCCAATATGCCATAAAATGATTGGAGTGAGTATGAATGAAGGTACAACAGTATTGGCATTTAGTGAAATTGGATTATGGGCGGTGCACATTTTGTGTAACCATTCAATGTAATTTGATGATGGAGGATTTATTTTTAGGTGTTGCCACAAAGTGGCTGCTGGTGTACAAGAGAGAAAAATGTGAGGTATGTCTTCCCAGGTGTTATGGCATACTGGACAAGTGGAGTTATTAGTGACTTGTCTATGATGAAGGAGCGATGATGTAGGTAATTTCCTGTGAGTTAGTAACCACAAGAAATATTTTATTTTTGGTAGTGCAGTTGTATTCCAAATCCAGGTATAAGCAAAGTCAGTAGTGTAGTTATTGTCAATCTTCAAGATGTGTGTGTAAGCAGAGGATGTGGAGAACATACCATCTGAGGTATGATACCAATAAGGAGTGTCTTTTTGCTTGGGGAGATTGGTCAATAACGTTGTTATTAATTAGGGATTGAATTTGTGGGGGTAGTATGAAGGATATGGTGGAAATGTCCCACGAAGTATTGGTTGTAATTGAAGTTATCGATTGATTTAGTTCATTTATAGGAAGTGGACCTTGGATGAGTTGGCGTAAAGAAAGATTGTTTGCAATCCAACAATCTCGTCGAAGGCTTATTCTAGTACCATGAGCTACATTCCAGCCTGTGCCTGATCTACAATATTTGGCTACTTTGATCATGCTTTTCCATATGTAGGAGGCATTAGAATGTGTGTGCAATATGTACTAATAATTATTAGTATTAGTATTTTGATGGTTATATTTAGCGGAAAGTATGTTAGGCCATATGAAGTTAGTGGAATGGGAGTAACGCCATAGAAGACTGGTGATCATAGCCTTGTTTTTTGGGGCTAATTTTTGGATGCCTAACCACCCCCACACCCCCTTAGATTTAGGAGAAGTAACTGTATCCCAATTAATTAAGTGAATTTTACGCTTCTGTGCCGAGGAACCCCATAAGAAGTTACGTTGAATGCGTTCTAGTTGTGTTATGATTGTATGTGGTAGTAAGTTAGTTTGCATTGGGTAAATTGGGACTGAATTTAAAACTGACTTAACAAGAGTGCTTCGCCCCGCAAGGGTAAGGAATTTGGATCTCCATTCGGATAATTTGGAGGTGACTCGGTCAATAATGTATTGATAATCAGATGTTTTAGGATGATGTATTGTGATTGGGAGACCCAAGTATTTTCCAAAATTTGTGGCAATTGGGATATTGAGGGATGTTGATAGGGATTGACTAAGGTTGGTGTCTACATTTGCAGAGAAAAGTAATTTAGATTGTTGAAAATTGATGCGCTGCCCTGATTTTGCACTTAACACGTTAAAAATTTCAATAATGGTTTTAGTATTGGACATTGTTGCCTTGGCTAACAACACGGGATCGTCAACAACCATGAGATGCGAGAGAGGTTGGGCATTTCTATTTAATTGTATGGGTGTCCAACGGCAAATATCAACATTGTGTTCGACTATACGGGACAAGGATTCCATACAGATGATGAATAGATAAGGAGATAGAGGGTCTCCTTGTCTAATACCACGGGAAGGTTGGAACAAAAGGGGTGTGTGTACCATTAATAAGTATTGAAATGGAAGAAGTAGTGATACATGACATTATGAGATTGATTAGTATTTGTGGAAAGTGTAGTTGCTGAAGTGAGAAGCGGATGAAGGACAATTCCAAGCGGTCAAAAGCTTTTTCTAGGTCAACTTTAAGCATTATGTTGCCTATTTTACCCTTTTATCTCCTAAATAAGTGTACTAATTCTTGAACGAGAATGGCATTATCAGCAGCCCTACGACCTTGAAGCTGATTTGAGTTGGGTTTATTAGTTTAGGCATCAGTGGGCGAATTCTATTGACCATAATCTTAGTAATAATTTTATAAATCGTGTTGCAAAGCCCAATTGATCTATATTGAGTAATAGACTCAGGATGATTTATTTTGGAATAAGAGTAATGTTAGTTTTATTAATTTTCAGTGGAATAGAGGAAGTAGAGAACGCATGTTGACAAGTGTGAATTACTGCATGATTTGTTTCATGCCAAAATTTTTGGAAGAATATAGGGTGGAGGCCATTCGAGCCTGGGGCTTTTAGAGGTTTAAAAGAACGGACGGAAGTAGCAATCTCAGTGTTTGTGTCACGACCCCAGTTCACCCTCCATGAACATGTCGTGATGGCACCTAGTTCCTACAACTAGGTAAGCCTAAAAGTGCGGGAATAACAATTTAACTTGCGGAATCGTTAATTAAACTGAACATATGGAAAAAATATCAACTGAAAATAAGGCCACCCGGCCTATACAACTCTAAAGATATGCGGAAGTCTACAACTCAATCCCAAAACCCGAAAACTCACGAGAAACACAGGCTTATAGAATTACCATAAGTACTCTAGCCTCCAGAATGTCTACATCAAAGTATGATAGGAATAAAAAAAGCACTATAACTAGAATAAGAAGAAGACTATTCGGTCTGCGAACGCTGCAGATATACCTCGAAGGCTCCGTGTATCTCCTCGCCTCAAGGATAGTGCGCCTGAGTAGAGGTACCTGGATGATCTGCACGTGAAAAAACATGCGCAGGAAGGGCATGAGTACACCACAGCGGTACTCAGTAAGTGCCAAGCCTAACCTCGGTTGGGTAGTGACAAGGAAGGTCAGGGCCCTACTGAGATAAACATAATAAATGATGAAATAAGGAAAACAGTATAGATAAAGTCTACAGCGAGAATCTAAACAGGATAAATAAGGAAAACAGCAATAGGAAGCAGAAACAAAACGATATAAGGAATATTGCTCACAACAGGAAGTAATAGCTGGTTATCTCTTGGTATCCCGAGGATCTCTTAGTATCCTCATCATATGCACTAGGGATCTCCTGGTATCCCGAGGATCTCTTGGTATCCTCATCATTTATACGAGGGATCTCTTGGTATCCTCGAATCTTACATTTACATGTGCCGGGGTTCTCCTGGTATCCCGCACCTCAATCCAGAACATAACAAGTACAGGGGGATCTCCCAAGATGCCGTCCCGTAGTCCCAATTTAAAACACACAATAACAGCCCAAACATCAGGATAAATGCTAAACTCAGAACAAGTAATAGAAATCCTAGCCTAACATATTCCACGTAGCACAAACAAGACAGTTTAAGCACTTAAGCAAGTAGGTCAACTAAACATGCTCAACTAAACTAGCATAGGATAAACTTACAATTCAAATAAGTAGGTAAGCAAGAAAACTCAATTTAAATACTTCAAGTAAAAACGGATTTTCAACAATTAGCTCAAGTACGCGCTCGTCACCTCACGTACGAGGCTTTCAGATATCAAATATCATGTCCTAAGGGGAAGAGGTCCCCCACACAAGGTTAGACAAGCCACTTACCTCGAACCGGCTCAATATCAACTAGAAACCACGCTCTTGCCACGAGTATCCAACTCCAAATGGCCTAAATCTATTCAATTCAATTACACATTGTAAATAACATCGCAAACAACTGGTTTTGCTATTTAATTCAAAGTTACGGCGCGTAAAATTAGGTGAAATGACCGAAATGCCCTTCAGGCCAACGCCTCGCAATCGAATAATTTTCAAATTTTCAGAACCCTCGTACTCTCACGAGTCTAACCGTATAAAAATCTCCCAAATCGGAGGTCAAATGCTCACTCAAAACCCAATAGTTTGTTCTAAGAAGTTTTCCCCCATTTTGATTCCAATTTCGAAATTAGATGATGGATTAAGCTATATATTGATGGAATACAACAAAAAGGGATTAAGGAAACGTTACCCAATGATCTTCTCTTCAATACCCACTCAAAATCGCCCTCTCTCGAGCTCTCAATTGATTTTTCCAACTCTAGAAACTCAACCCTCGAAATTCCCTTTTCTGAACAGGTGTTTCTGCTTCTGCGAACAAGGGACCGCATCTGCGGTCCCGCTTCTGCGGACCAATATACCGCTTCTGCGGTTTTCATTAAAGGGGACAGGGCCACATCTGCGATGGCTGGGTCGCTTCTGCGGCTCCGCTTTTGCGGAAATGGCACCGCTTCTGCGGCTTCCAAGGGAAAAGGGGACAAGCCGCTTCTGCGGCCACATAGCCGCTTCTGCGGCGCCGCATCTGCGGTCCCAAGCCGCAGATGCGAAAATACCAGAAGAGGGACATTCAGTTGCTGCATTAACTTCAAAATTCCTCCGTTAACCACCCGAAATCATCCCGAGGCCCCCGGGACCACAACCAAAAGTACCAATAGCACCTAATACCTCATTCAAACTTGTACCAATCCTTAAAACACCTCAAACAACGTCGGAAACTCGAATTAATCAATGATTTGAGCCTAAGAACTTCAAATTCCATAAAAATACATTTTCGATCAAAAACCTAACCAAAACACGTCCGAATGACCTGAAATTTTACACACACATCCCAAATGACACAACGGAACTACCGCAACTTCTGGAATTCCAATCCGACCCTCGGATCAAAAACTCACTATCGAACCGGAAACTTCAAAAATTCAACCTTCGGCATTTCAAGCCTAAATGAGCTACGGACTTCCAAAATACATTCCGAACACGCTCCCAACCCCGAAATCACCTAACGGAGCTAACAGAACCATCGGATTTCCGTTCCGAGGTCGTCTTCACACTGTTCCGACTACGGACCACTTTTCAACACTTAAGCTCTCATTTAGGGACTAAGTGTCCCAAAACTCTCCGAAACTTAACACCGAACGTCCCGGCAAACCAAAATAACCGAAATGAACTTAGGGGAAGCAGTTAATAGGGGATCGGAGCGTAAATTCTTAAGACGACCGGCCGGGTCGTCACAGTTTCTCTTTATATTGATTGCGTACAGTCACTGACTTGTGCTTGTGTCGGAGAACCCTAAAGGACCAGGTTACCAGGTCCCTGTTGTGTTCCTCCATGTGGTTGTTCACCCATTTGTTGATTTTCATACTTTAACAAAGTCACATGAAGTGTATACCTAGTAGGCCAGGTTGCCAGGTTTTCTATCTGGTTCTTCACGACAAGTTTGTTAAATCATCAAAACATAAGACGCATAAGGCCAAGACATTAAAAACCCATCAATGCCAAGATATTAAAAGCCCATCAGGGCCCAAGTGTTGTGTAAGCAAAATTACTACTCTATTGGGCTCTTGTTTGAGATTTTAGACAGCCCAACAATATAATATTAAAAATATTTTAATTGTGATTTAATCAAGTTCGCGAAATTAACATTTATATACATATATAAGAATAATTTTTGTACCTTCTATCTCAACTAAACTTATGGCAAAAAGAAGCTAAACTATAAAAAAAAGCATGTTATAATTTATTACTATTGTCTGTTATGACTTTACTAGTTTAAATAATATTCACAAAACAAAATTTGTACAAAGTATAGTCTAGCAAATGATAGTTAAGCAGGCGCTTCGAATTCATTTACATATCGAGACTAGAATTCAGTTCAAAGTATATCTTTAATGTCTTTGTTCTAGGAGAGAAGTATAAAACAGAAGTATATAAATATTCCCTCCTTTCAGTTTTAGTTGTTCACCATATTAAAGATATAGTTTTATTTTTACTTGTCCTTTTAGCAAATCAAGAAAAAGACAAACTTTTTCCCTAGCGTACCCTTATCATTAATTACTCATTTCTAATTGTTTCCCAAAGACTTTTTGAAATGCTATTATTATGAGGGAGTTATAAGGTAAAATACATACTACGATTATTATTTTTTAAGGGGCGTGAAAAGTCCAAAGTGAACAACTAAAAGTGGGAAGTATGTAAAGTGATTAATTATAAACTTTTGTTGTTTAAATAAAAAAGGATTTTATGTTCCTTTTATTGATGGTGAAAAAGTCAGAACGATATATACACATCAAGTTATTAATTAATATATTTGATAATATACTATAATTTTTACACTAATAGTATTTATAACTTAAATTAATAAAAATAAATAAAAATGCTAACAACATATAATAACAACAAAATCCATTAATTTCTCACAAGACTAATAATATATAGTATAACTTAAATTAAATAAAAATGCCAACTTAAAGTTAAATTAGTACTTACTACTTAGTAGTATGAACATGTAACCCCTAACGGGTAGTTTCTTTTGTTAATTAATTATGCATCCAGTTTTAACCCCAAAAAAAAAAGTGTGAAATTTATAAGAAAGAAAAACACTACTTCACACACTCAACAAGTCACAAAGTCGCGCTCCCATTGCCTCTCTCTCAATCTCAATCACCACTAACACTCTGTTTGGATCATTGTTCCCAATCGTTTTATAATATATTGTATTATACCGTATTATACTGTATCATTTTATGAATATAATGTTTGGATAGATTGTATTGTTTGTTATTGTTAAATAATAATTTGTTGTTTGGTTTGACTGTATCATACTGTACTGTGACAAGTTTACTAAAATACCCTCAATTATTTAAATATTAAATTTATCAAAAATTATGCATAAAAATAATTTTAAAAAACAAAACAGAAGAAGGCAAAACACAACAAGAAAGCATAACAAAGGGGCAAGACAGAAGAAGTCAAAACAAAGAGCACAACTAATTAAAATTGAGTTACAAGCAAATTAGGAGAAAAAATAAAACAGAGGGCAGCAAAACACCTTTAACATTGGTCTAGAAAAAAATATAGTAGGTTATAAGTTGGAAATTTGGAGTTAAAATAGAAAAAAGATAAAGGGTAAATTAGAATTGTGGAGTAATAAGTTAGGTCATAATTAAAAAGAAAAATAGGAAACAATACCACCACACCAAATCGGTAGTTTTAAAAAAAAACTTTTTATTATTTCGGAATAATAAATTTAACAATACAATACAACCAATTTTAATGAAACAATAAAAACAAACATTGTTTCGGAGTAACAAATTGTCTTGAAACAAACCCCAAAATCGCACCATTTTCAACTCTCTCTCTCTCTAACACAGAGTTCTATTTTGAGCTTAACAGTTAACACTGAAGAGATAGCAACACAGCATTTTTGAACTCCACACACACAGAGACACTTTCCGTATATAATATACATACTATAGATATATAGACATAATCATCTGTCTATTTACATTTTGTTGTATGTATGAATTATTCATTAAAAGTGAGCTTACTGTAAGAATAGAGAAATGTACAGATCGGAGCTGACGGAGGTTTCCGGCGAGGTAAGGTCGCCGGAGGTGTGTTCCGGCAATAACAGCGGCAATGTGCGACCGACGACGAGTGAAACAGTTTCGCCGTTGACAGTATCAGCTTCGTTCAAGGAAGGGAAGACTTACCGAAGAAGAACGTCGATGAGGCCAAGCCTTGACGCAGACGAGTTCTTAAACCTTCTCCACGGGTCGGATCCGGTGAAGTTGGAGCTTAATCGACTGGAGAATGAAGTAAGAGGTCTGTATTGTTAGCTGGATTGGATCCAAAGCTATTTGATAGCTAGCTGTGTTCTTCTGTTGTGAGTTTTTATTTTAATTTTTTCTTGCTTTTTACAGTTTTATTGATAGGGTGTGTGAATGTGCCATTGTAGATAAGGACCGGGAATTGTGTGAGGCTCAGGCGGAGATCAAGGCGTTGAGGTTCTCAGAGCGCTTACGAGAAAAGGCTGTTGAAGAGGTTTTGATTTTTTGAATATTTACCTTCTTACAATGTGACGTGATTTCAAAATACTACCTCAGTCCCAATTTTGTGTAATGTTGATTGATTGGACACATAATTTAGGAAGGTGTAAAAGAAGGCAGATATATTTTTGTGATTGTAAATCACATAATTAAGGGTAATTTGGTAAGTCTAAAGTTAAAGTGTTTCTAAATATAGAAATGTGTCAAGGGTTTTGGGACCGACCAAAAAACAAAGAGTGTCAATTAAAGTGAAACATAGGGATATTTTAATGTAAGTTAGGTATCGAATTCCTAATTGCTAATAAGACTATTATTATCAGCTTCAACACTTTTATCCAAACATGTTGCTGCTTATTTATAAAATCAGGTTCAACACCTAAAAGTGCTTTTCAACACTTGATGCTTCTCAGTTACTTTTAATCAACTAAACAAAATTTTGAGTTATTGAGGATGTGCAAACAAAGAGGAAGTAGGAAAGTGATACCATTTTCACTTTTAACGTCTAAAAAACTGAGTTCAAAGGTCAAGTGCAATCACAGTTGAAAATTGTTCAATAAAGAGCGGCGTTGATTAAGAGAAGCATTGGCTGTGAAGTGAATGCATTAACTGCATTCTCTAAGTTTGACAAGAATTGTAGGAGTTGAAACAACTAGGACAGAGGACAAAATTTTGCTATGACTGGTTGACTGTCTTGTTTCAGAAAAGAGTTTATATTTTGTGCAATAACGGTGTATATATTTTTCATACCATCAGCCATCAGGTTAAGCTGATACAATAATATGTAACTCGTCAGAAAAAAACTTGTAAGGTAACTTGACAAATAGACTAATAACCTGCTATAACCAGTTAACATAAACTGTTAGTGTAAAATTTTACTCCCTCCGTTCAATTTATGTGAACCCATTTGACTGGCACGGAGTTTAAGAAAAGAAAGAATGACTTTTGAAATTGTGGTGTAAAATGAAACACATATATTTTTTGTTAATTGTTTCCAAATAGGGAAAATGGTCATTCTTTTTGGCACAGACTAAAAAGGAAATAGGTTCACATAAATTAAAACGGAGGGAGTATAAAACACTGTCGGTGTATATAATTAAAATTCTTCAGAAAAATATATGGTAAAATACAGAATTCTAACTTTAATTCTCTTGCTGTTTCTGTTGCCTTCAATATCTATCAGTGCATTTCTCATCTAAAATTTACCATTTTGGAAAAAGTCTTGTTTGAACTAGATTTTCTGTTATGTAACTGAATTTACTTTTGGTTTGTGTCTTAGTTTAGGAGCAACAAGATGCTGTTCATATAATTTGGACTTAAAATTTGAGGATTCATTAAAAACCATTTAGGGAAATTGCTATATTACTTAGATATTAGTATTATCTACATTATCGTACTACTTTTTCTTTTGCCCTTTTTGGGAAGGGCAGCTTGTTCCAAAATAAGAATAGCATGTATAAATTCCACATTAATTGTTGAATACTGCAATGTACTCTTCATTGATTGGGCAGGTCTAGATTAGTATTGCAATCATGTTGATTTTTGGAAACATAGTTCTAGTGGTACCGTTGCATATTTGTCCCTTACGCACTTTGATTTGGGCATATATGATGAATTCTATTGTGCTAATTTTAGAGCTATTCATTAGTGCTAAGAATGCAGGCTGATACAGTTAATTGTTTTATATGATATTAGCTTACGGCCGAGTTGTCAAGGGTTGACGAAAAGCTGAAGGTGACAGAATCTCTTCTGGAAAGCAAGGTACTAGCTCGAACTCTTCCCTGTACATTTCTTTTGTTTTGTTGATGTGCATTCATAACTGTGGATACAATTCATGCTTGGCAGAATCTTGAAATTAAGAAAATTAATGAAGAGAAAAAGGCATCCATGGCAGCTCAGTTTGCAGCAGAAGCCACCCTTCGAAGGGTTCATGCTGCTCAAAAAGACGATGATATGCCTCCAATTGAAGCCATTCTTGCGCCTTTGGAGGCTGAGCTCAAGCTTGCTCGTCAGGAGGTCTGTGGCAGTATTTCGCATCTGGGTGTGATTATGTATGTCCTCACCTCATAGAACTCATTCTCTGGCCTATTTCTCCTTAGATTGCAAAGCTACAAGATGATAATAAAGCACTGGACCGTCTTACTAAGTCAAAAGAGGCAGCTCTACTTGATGCTGAGAGAACTGTGCAGTCAGCATTAGCAAAGGCTTCTATGGTGGATGACCTTCAGAACAAGAACCAGGAATTGATGAAACAGATAGAAATATGCCAGGTACGTCGATCACAGAAATGGTGCTTCTGCTGTTATGAACGTTAGACCACTTTGTTGTTATTCTTTTAATCTCTAAATCATCATCCTTTAATTATGTTTTTCATACAAACATACATCAGGAAGAAAATAAAATACTGGACAGAATGCATCGACAAAAGGTTGCAGAGGTTGAAAAGCTTACCCAAACTGTACGTGAGCTTGAAGAGGCTGTTCTTGCTGGCGGTGCTGCTGCTAATGCTGTCCGGGATTACCAACGAAAAGTTCAAGAGATGAATGTAATTCGCCCTAGCAAGACTTCAATAAAATATAAACTAGATATTTTTTATGTGGACAATCCCTAAATTGGAATGCTTCTACTTATCCATTCTACAGGAAGAAAGAAAAACTCTTGATCGGGAGCTAGCACGTGCCAAGGTAACCGCTAATAGGGTTGCAACCGTGGTTGCTAATGAGTGGAAAGATGCCAATGATAAAGTAATGCCTGTTAAACAGTGGCTTGAAGAAAGGAAGTTTGTGCAGGTTTGATAGTTTTCCTTGACTTTCGCTATAAGATAGTCATAGGGGCATCTTGTCCTAATAGAACTGATGCAATCTAAATAAAGTAAATGAGCTCACATTGATCTCAGAAAATGTTCTGCAGGGTGAGAGGCAGCAGTTACGTGACAAGCTTGCAATCACTGAACGAGCTGCAAAGTCCGAAGCCCAGTTGAAAGTACAATTATGTCCCAATACAGGGTGCATTTTAACGTGATTTTGATGCTATTTCTATAATTTATTTTTATCTTGATCTTGATAATTCCCTCAGGAGAAATATCATCTCAGGCTCAAGGTCCTCGAAGAGACATTGAGATCGACTAGCGCAGGTGCTCGCAGTACACCAGATGGTAGAAGTTCAAGCAACGGCCCTTCCCGTCGGCAATCACTGGGTGGAGCTGAAAACATCTCCAAATTGTCCTCGAATGGCTTTTTACCCAAGAGATCACCATCATTTCAGCTGAGATCTTCTGGGGCCAGTACAGTGTTGAAGCATGCAAAAGGGACATCTAAGTCGTTTGATGGTGGCTCAAGATCATTGGACAGGACTAAAAACCTTCTGAATGGAACAGGTCCAAATTTCAATAGCAGCAAGTCCTGTGATGGGACTAAGGATAATGAGACTGCGAACAGTTCATGGAAAGCGAATCAAGATGAAAAACACAATGATTCCCAAGTGACAGGAACAGAGGATACTGTCCCTGGAGTATTATATGATTTGCTGCAAAAAGAAGTAATTGCTTTGAGGAAAGCTGGTCATGAGAAGGATCAAAGTCTTAATGATAAAGACGACGCTATTGAGGTTAGATCGACTGCTGATTGGTATCATGACTACCTTCACTCATTCTGATTTTCTGCAAAGTTTGATAACATTCTTGTGGTTCAGATGTTAGCAAAGAAAGTAGAGACTTTAACAAAAGCCATGGAAGTCGAGGCCAAAAAGATGAGAAGGGAAGTCGCTGCGATGGAGAAGGAAGTTGCTGCCATGCGTGTTGAGAAACAACAAGAAAATAGAGCCAAAAGATTTGCCAATTCCAAGGGTCCAGTGAACAGTTCTCAGCTACTTCCAGGAAGGTATGCATTCAATTCTGTCAACCAATTATGTTAAATGAACTTCAAGTCAGTCTTTATCGCTAATTATCTCGCAATCCCTTATCTCAGACTTTACATTCAAGCAAAATTTTCTTTTTAACTCCTGTCTAATCCCTTCTGTCATCCCCTTGAGGACTTAAGCCAAATTTTCTTGACCCAAATAAAAGAGGAAATAGGAAAAAAAAGAATGAGTCCTTGCGGGATATGCACAATACATCTTTTTCCCATTTGCAAGGAACTTAAGTCTTTACTTTGAATTTCTTTAGACACATGATTCCTCGGCGTTTCAGTAAGCAGTTTAAAGTATTCTTCGACTTTGGCCCCCAGGACATAGCTCAAGTGATAAGGTTGAGGGACTTGTGCCTTAGGTCACAGGTTCGAGCCCTGCATCATGCGAACTAAGCCTGGTATTTAAATGGAGAAGAGTAGAAGGGCGGACCCATTATCCCCGAGTTTCGAAGGTTGCGGTTGGTCCTAAAGGTTGGCCCAGACATATTTCTTGGTCATAAAAAAAGTATTCTTGGACTTTGAGTTCAGACCCTTTTTTTCTTTCAAAGACAAGCGTGAAATAGCAGGTGGACCCCTGTTCTAAATGAAAAGTCTTTTGGGGCCACCTACTGTGTGTCAGATTGCATGGTTTAGCTGATTCCTTGTTTTACAAGCTACTTTTGTGAAATTACAAATTACTTTTTTCATACCCCTCCCCCTATCCATCTCTATTTCAAAATGAGTCTAGAAAAACTGTTGTGTGAACTTTAGCGCTAACATGTTTAGAACAAATAATTTGAAACTTACTATGCCTGTGAGGATTCACCTGGAGGTTAAAGTAGAATCACTATTACAAAACAAAGACGATTCATGATTTAAACTTGATGGGTTCGACCTTCAAGGTTCTTAGCACCGAATTTTAGACTGATCCAGAATTTAATATTTGTTGAAATTTTAGTAGTTTTCACATATATCTATATTCCGCGTCAAAATACTGTGTTTAGTTGGACTCATTGAATATAGGCTGCATCCCCCTTTGTTACAGAATAATTAGGTTGTCTGGCTTGAAGCTGAATGAACAATATTAGGCCATTCTAGCAAATGATGTTATCTTATTTTGCATTGTGGGAAATACAAGAAGATTTCTTTTGACTTGCCAAAACAAACGTGAGAAACAGAAGACATTAGAGGCCTCTTTATCAGTGTCTACTTTTTTAGACATTTGTATTTGTTTCTGTACTCCTGACCTAATGGTTACAAATCTTGTTAAAGGCTGGGGTGGAGGGGAAGGGGTTGGACTGTTGGGAGTTAGGACCATCTTGAGCTGGATCCCATTTGGCGTATGTTTTCAACAAAGAAAATTCACATGCTTCTATGATTGTCGATGCCTAACACATGATGGTGGTGAATGCTTATGCTGTTGTTGAGGCCTTATTCTATGATGGTAGTGGAAACAGATGACCATATCAGGTTTCAATATCTTTGCTTGAAACTTATCTAACTTGATATATTAAGACTTGAGGCCTATATTTTGGAAAAAATTATGGAGCGGAACATGTACATGTACACGGAGTGGATGGATTAACACTTGAGAATATGATTCCATGAACAATGTCAGGAGATGGGCAGTCTAATGAGCCTCTGTCTTGGTTTATTGCATATAGGGGCTCAGCCCTTTTGCTCTGCTCATTCATCTGATAACTTAATTCCTTTAAGAGGTCCTTAAATGACAAACTCAGACTTGAAATATAATCTTTTGAATTCAGGTGGGGTTCTAAAGGCACGTAGTTTATCTAAGATGGCAGTTATAGGCAAACATATAGTAACTGAAAATAGCTGGATCCTCAATTCTGGTTTGAATCACTTTTTTTTCAGATGTTCATCGTCTTTTTTAGTTTTGGCAAGTTATAACATGAGGTTTCTTCCCCTCTATGCATCATGTGGACAATATGGTTGGAAAGAAATTACAGATGTTTTGAGGGAAAGAAACACCATTCTTCTCTTGTAGCGTATAGATTGCTTACAGTCTTTATATTCATAGTGTAGGAGTGGTATGCTGGAATTTCCAGATTTTCTTTTGGAATTTTTGGAAGAGGTGATGCTGTAACAGTATATGTGAACTAGTTGTCTTCCTTTTCTACTTTCTGTAGTACCTTCTTGGTACTTAACATCAACAAAATACCTTACCTTGTTACAAAAAAAAAAAAAAAAAAAAAAAAAAAAAGAAAAGAGAGAAAGAAAAAAACATGAGGTTTCTAGGCAATGCAGGTGCAGCCACAAGGGATAGATTCTGCAGTTCCGGATCTAAGCACAATTCACTATCTAGCAAACTAACTTTCTCAAAGATTTTTATGCTTTCCCTTTCTAAAAACCCTCTATTAGGTTTCCTTTTCTTTTCTCCAGTTACTGTTCACTCATCCTTGCAATAAGTGCTAGGGAGAAGTGCTGAAATGTAGAACTTCACTGTGCCTATTATTCAATTTTATTTATTTTTAGCTTCAAATAATATGTATATATCTACAGGAGTGTAGCACGGAATGGGTCAATGCGAGGCACACAATAACATTCGCGGACAACCCCATAGACAGCTGTAAGAAGCAATTCTGCATAGGCTTGCTGTCATCTGCATACTTTTACAATTCTCCTATTTTCTAACAAGCATGCCAACGCCTCTATTCTCTGCTTTCTGAAAGTGGCAAGATAGAGATCTCTCCAAACATGGGAGGACAACAGGTGATATTTTGGTGTGCTTCTAACATACGTTATGACGCAAGTCTGCTTAGGAATCGGCAGGAGGTTCTAGCTATCAAAGTTGAACTAACTTTTTGGCAGAACATTTTAAGCTGTGGTTTTGTAGTTGTATAGATAGCTTGTCAGCATTTACTTTGCCCTGTTTTCTTTTCCCCATCTTGTTTGCAGTCAATAGTAGTAATCTGCAGCTCTAGTGTGATATCTTCTTGTTCAGGTTTGTCAATATTCTTGTAATCAGATGAAGATCAGAAGTTTTTGCCCCCTTGAACGTGTTGCATTTTTGTGTACTATTCTGGACCCTGATATTTCAATTAAAGTTGAGTATTTCTGGTCATATAATTTTCAAGCCTGAATCAGGTAAATTTGTTGCATCCTATAGTTGGAGAATGATTTAGGACTTCCAAACCATTTGGATTTTTAAGAATGGTTTTGCAATTGTTTGATTAGTTTGCTCCTTTGAATTCCCAACTGCATTGAGATATGGTACTTTAGGTTGTCAAATGTCTCGCAGTTGAAAATATTCTGCAAATCCAGCATTATTAAAGCTCTCAAGCATCCAACTCTGTTAAAAGGTATTTTTGAAGAAGTACCAGAGATTTTATTTGGACTATGCCCTTGTGTCAGGAAACAAGGTCATAGTTGCCTAGTCAAATGTATGCGTAATCAAACTCATGAATATGGTTTCTGATCCACCCCTGTATATGGTTTCGCCTTGGACACACTCCTTATTTCCTTACAAAGCAAAAATAAGTAAGTACTAAAGAGTAAAGCTAAGAGCAACATACTTCTCTTTTTAGGGTAATGCAAATCTCTCTAATCCAGCCAGTCCTCCGGTCAAAGACAAACTCAAAGTTCGATTGTACTTTTAATCTAAGGGGTCGTATGGTATGATCGTAGACATATAAAATTTATTAAGTCTAATCCATACAAAAATTTGGATTGAATCTTAATTTTATTTGGGTTAAATAATTAATTTAAACTTTACAAATTAAATTAGTCTATTTTATTATTTGCAAGCCCAATGTCCATTTCATCTTAAGGCCCAGACTCATGCCATGTGTCAAGTGACATGACATATCCAGTCAAACTCAAAGCCAACAAGATGACGTCACGTGTGAAATGATGTGGCAATCCCAGTCTAAAACAATGACCAATCAAGAGTTGCCAAGTGTCTAAAATGACATGTCTTGGACAATCACTAGCAAGCTTATCACATAACTTATGTGATAAGTTTGATGACTCACAAGAGCTAATCAGAAATTCAGAATCAAGCAAGAGAGTTCATATGTAGCTGGACTGTCCATCCTCTACCATTATATATAGAGGGGTTACATAACTCTCTGGAGACATTCAGAGTTGGAGAAGAGTATTCCGCAATTGGTGAAGCCATCCACAAACATAGAGATCAATCATTAAGTGCATAGTTCTTCAACAAAGGAGTGATCAACGAAGTTCTTCCCGGAGATCAACCTATAACAATAAAGTGTTGCTCGACGTTCTTGGCGATTAAATATATCACAAGGAGGTCTGCATCGTCTACATTCGAGAAAGATGCTTCTCAAGCCCTCTAATCACGGAGAATTTTAGAGAGGAGAATCAAGGGATACATAGAATTGTACTCACAAATATTTATCAATAAAATATTTTTTTCTTCATATTAATTTGTTGCAGCTTATTTTTTGTACTACGAAAATTTGTCGCGAAAACTTTTTGGCACGCCCGACGGAACCAATTCTGCCTTTCATCTCTCCTTTTTGCAAGTTGAAAACTACAAACTTAAGATATACTGTTGCAATGGCCTTCCGCATGTGTGATGATATTTCATGCAACGATGCTACTGCTGCCACATCGCTGAGCTCAGTTGTCATGACCCAAATCGATGGGCCGCGACGGGCACCCGGTATCTTACTCAATCGAGCACCAACATAACATATCTTTTCATGTCATACTATCATAGATAACTGAGCCAGAAGGCTGCTGTGAGATAAGTAGAATATAACATGTGATACCAATTTATACATAAGACATACGGGTCTATAAGGCCAAAATAACCACTCGTACACTGAATAGGCCGACAAGGCTATACAATCTTTTACGTACATGACATCTGTCTACAAGCCTCTAAGAATACATAATTTTCATAAAGGTCGGGACAGAGTTCCTCCATACCAAACAATACACATCTAAATCATACTAACCAAACAAGCAACTCCGAAGCAAATTGAGCGCATCAACATCTTCCGCTGAGCTGATAGCCTACTTGGAGGGCTCTCGACCTGTCTATCGGGACCTGTGGGCATGAAACGCAGCGTCCCCAGGCAAAAGGAACGTCAGTACAAATAATGTATCGAGTATTTAAGGAATGAAAATCAGTAAATAATAGACATGAGAGAAACATGGAGTAAAAGACTCGACATGAACATTTGCATAGCTCTGTGAATCATTTCATTTTTTATAATGTCATGCATATGCGTATAAATGTCATACCATGCATGGGTATATGTGTTCATAACATCATCAAGCCTCTAAGGGCATCCCATCATATCATCTTGGCCACTGTGGGCAAATCATCAACGTATACTAGCTGATCTAGCGGTGGTGCGTATATAACGCCGTAACCTTTTCCCATATCCCATATAAATACAATATACATATATACACGTATATAACGCCATCTGGTCATTGGTCAATGTACATGTATAAATGCATGAAATGCATGAAAAATACGTTAATAAGATTTTCCCGGAATGCCATAAAAATCCATATGCCTTTCGGGTAAACTTTATCAAATACGTATTTTTCTGAGACCTATGAACAGAAGATATAATAATAATCCACATGGGGAATCAAGAATATAGACACCCATAGTATTTCTATGAATAGAGTCATTTATGAAAGTTGCGTATTTTGCTCGTTTCATTCGTATTATTTGGATCATGCCAAAAAGAAAGAAGGGATAGCCTTAACATACCTGAGCCGATTCTCTTGACAATCCCTCTAACACTCGTCAATTGCGACAACACGTAACGGTGGACCGAAGTAGGGAAAAATCCGTATGATATTCTTGAGAAAGATTGTATTTTCCATGCACTATTCCAATTAGTTCTGCAACCAAAAAGAGACAGACAACTTGGAATTACTATCGAATTATCTTGACACTTTAAAGGAAGCAATCATGAGCTTGTGCAATTCTCGTCGAGTACAATTACCAACTGATCCAAATAATTGAAGCTTTAATCAGATTTGTATTGGTATACTGTACGATATACCAAGATCAAAATTGAAATTTACACTAACCTGTTGAAATGGAAGGTTGTTGACGAGAATCATTGCTTGACCATTTAATAACAATAGCGGAAGGAAATTAAGCCCCAGGAAAGGAAAAATTACTCTTATCATAGTGGTTGTGGGCCCCACTTGATAAGGACAAATTTTGCCAAAAATTCCTTAATCTGACGCATATAATCAATGACTAATGAGTCATTTGGTTACATGGCACATGCTGGCACGTCTCAACACTTAAGCTTATCCAAATTTTATCCACCAATTTTCTTAATTACATGGTTAATCTTCCACCAAAACTTCACAATTAACCAAATATCCACATAATTAAGAATTATCTCAAACTACTTAAAATACTACTCACTTTTATCACATATTATACACCTTACTATCATGGCCATGTGGTACTTTGTATGGTACTAGTCCATAAATACTGGGTATTTTAGCTCGGGCCGTATTTTATCCCAACATATCAAACTTGGACGAAAATTCATTTCCTTTGACTTGCTTCCCATCTCACCTTCACGAATTTACTGATCACTTGTTTGAAATAGCATAATCCTTATAATCTCCAAATAATCTTTTCCTTGGACTGAAGTCAATTACCTTACGACAAATTCAACGTACAATACTACAGGGTGCAACATCGTCGTAATTTAATACTGCAAAGCGTAACATCATCGTAATGTAATACTGCAAGGCGTAACATCATCGTACTATAATACCGCAGGACGTAACATCATCGTAATATAATACTGCGGGACATAATATCGACGTAATATTACGGGACGTAACATCAGTCATGTTGGACCAATCACTCGAAGCAAGTCCAAGGCTAGTGGCTTGGATGGATCCGAATACTTCGCCTCCTTGGAGATGGAAAAGAAGAGCAGATCTCACATGATGTCTGCAACCAGGGCAACACCCCATCCTTGCTATTTGACGAACTTTCTCAAACAACCTCCAACCTTGGTGAATTTGAGGATCTAGTGGATTCTCCAATTTCAAAAAAAGTCAATGCCTTAATGACTGACGCAACTAACATGGATGAAAATTTTGCCATGATGGAACAGACTATAGAAGTCTTGAATAAATCTGTTGAAGACAAAAACCTTCAAATCGCTCAACTCATGAACAAATTGGAGGCCTATGTACATGGGGATTCGAGCCATGTCCCCCTCGTTCACCTGTCTTCACCTCGCAAAAAATGGTTGTTGAGGAATCGCTTGCCAAGTTCAGCATTCAGAGGGAAAAGCAATCCACTTCGGTTGCGGTGTTATCTGTCTAACAATTGCAAGACATGATAACAAACACCATCAGAGCTCAATATGGCAACCATCACAAAGTTCGTTGTACTACTCTAAGCCTTATAATAAGAGGATTTATTGTCTAACTAGGCCAACCAATTATTAATCACCAAAGCTGCATCAATTTGATGGCAAAGAAAGCCCAAGGCAACATATTACCCACTTTAACGAGACTTGTAGCAATGCTGGAACGTATGGTCACCTTTTGGTAAAATAGTTTGTTCGTTCGTTGAAAGGGAATAATTTGATTGGTATATTGACTTGGAGCCCGAGTCTATTGATATTTGAGAGCAACTTGAGAAGGAATTCCTCAATCGTTTTTACAGTACCCGAAGAACTGTAAGCATGATAGAGTTGACTGGCACCAAGCTAAGGAAGGACAAATCCGTGGTGGATTACATCAATCGTTGGAGAGCGTTAAGTTTGGATTGCAAGGATCGCCTTTCAGAAATATATGTTGTAGAGATGTGCATTCAGGGTATGCACTGGGGCCTTTTGTATATCTTACAAGGGATCAAACCACGAACTTTTGAAGAACTTGCAACGCGAGCTCACGACATGGAGTTAAGCATCGCAAGTCATGGAAATGCATCTCCATTTGCTGATCAGAAGGAGTTAAAGAAAAGTGTTGCATCAAAGAACCAAACAAAAGAATCTAAGGCAGTGAAAGCAACTTTGTGAAAGTCACGACTAAGCAAAAGTGAAGGAGGATAAGACCCGAGTCAATATCCCAAAGAGGAGAAACATCGTCCAACCCTGAAGGAATTGGAGGCAAAGGTTTATCCGTTTCTAGATTCAGACGCACCCATGATCCTTGATGAAATACTAGCCAAGAAAGTCGTCTATCTCCCTGAATAAAAAAGGCCTAAGGAAATTGGTAAAGTTGGCGATCCGAAATACTGCAAGTTTCATCGCGTCATTATCCACCCTACAGAGAAATGCTTCGTCTTAAAGGAAAAAATCATGGCTCTTGTAAGTGAAGGAAAAATCATCATAGATATGGATGAAACAGTAGAAGCAAACCATGCAAGTGTAGTGTTGCGCCCCATTTTCTCGCAAAAGTGGGTTTCGACATTGTAATAACTCTTTTGGATGGGAGATAGAGTGTTAAAAAAGGAAGAGTCGCCACCTAACAATTTTTGAGGTTCGTTAGGGCACCTATTGTGCAAATAACTCAGTTTGACTAGTCAACGCCACCAAAGATCGGGTAAGGGCTCAAATTACCTCAAAGAAAAGGTGTTAGGCACTCTTCAAGGTCTACAACTGTGGGTCCCAGCCGAACTTAGACTATGCGGATTATAATAAGGCAAGATAAACAAAGAGAGTAAGGGTCAAAGAAATTTATTATAACACAGATAAGGATTACAAGGATATAACTGTAATGGTCTATATTAGATGACTAGATGTATAAAGAAGAGGGATGGGGGTCCTAAGTTTTTTAGCCTAAAGGATTACCCCGTGCAACATAAATAATACTTCGCAACTCCCTTGAAGTAGGGAGTTACTCATATTATCCAGCGGGCATAGACTATCATCTCTTGCTACCCGATTACTATGTTAAAGTTGTTTACCTAACTGCGCTCTAATTCAATTCTAAGTCGTACCCTATGCGTGTACTACCCGTGCCATGCCTATGGTCCAAGAGGCATTGGACCTCTATTTGGGTGGTTCTAGACTTTACCTAGGCTGCTCAAAATGATAAAACTAGGCGCCATACAAAACAAGTTGGACTTCATGTAAGGGCAGTTAAAGGCTCAGGTTAGCCTCCACACTTAGACAACAAATGCACGCAAACAGATTTCCACATTAGGCATTAGACAGTTTCAGAATTGAGGCGAACTAAAGCCATTAAGCTCTATAGACATGGTTTCTACGTGACTCTGAATTCCAACACCGCATATATAACAATATTACTCTTAGTGGCTTAGACGAGGAGGCAGTAGATCATTTATGAACATTAGAGCTGTTAACGCTAGCTTTATAGATACCAGTTTTAGAAAGGTGACATTGTCCTATAGGCATAATTTCTAATAGTGGCGTAGCTAAACAATGAAAACAGTTATGAGAGCCCAGCGTCGACGAGTTGATCTCATAAGCAAAATTAAGCAAGTGACAGTATCCTATTGGCAAGATCTCTAGCAATTGACGATCGAACTTGATTTTTATAACACTTTATCCCTATAAGCATGTTATCTAGGCGGAGCAATATGATAACAATAACAGTAGCTAATTGGTTAATTAAGGTCCTATAGACATGATTTCTAGGTGAAAATCAGTAGAACATAAGCTAGTATATTCCTATAGGCATGGTATCTGATGAATATGCTGTAGTTATACAAATCGAAAGAAAGTTCATTGGCATTTGTTTTCCCGCATGCTGTCTAGTAACACATAGCAGTCGACATAGGTATAAATAAAACATTTACACTCATGCTTTGATAGTAGACGAGTAGTGTGAGTGTGTGATTCTCCTAATAACATAATTTCTATCAATGTACATGGAAATTGAATAACATATATGGCAATTTGGATAAAATAACAAGTAGATCATACGAACCCTATATGCATGTTTTCTACCCTTTCATGCAAACATTAGAGTATGCCCGTTTCCCCCAATTTCACTAACACCCCAATTGTTTATTACAAAATTATTACAGACCCAATGATGAATGTGATTACAAATATTATACAAGCTCTAGCAGTAGGCCTATAGCAGGCCCAAAGGAGATTACCCAGTATTGCTTGGGTCTTCAACAAACTTTTTCTTCACAAATAGCATACCCAGATCCCAACAGAGGACCATATTCATCATCATAACCTAGAAATCATAGAGGGACCAAGCCAAACCAAATAGCCACAGATCGGCCATATGACCCAAACATTGAATTACACATAAATCAATTAAACAACCCAATTTGCAGATTCAGTAGATAGAATGAGGAAAGAACTGAGTGTTAGAGATAGCTCAGGTCTCAGTAGTAAAGAGAGTGGCCAAAGAACCCCAAGTCCTAGTGTGTCAGAGTTCACAAGGGTCTCATAAAGACCCGAGCGTTTCTCACACTAGGGAGGTCAATAGTGAGAGTCTTGGTGGCCTTGGCTTTCAGACGGCCAAGAGTGATAGATTCAGAATAGTATAGGTAACAAATGAGAGTGAGAGGACAATGGTTAAGGGACAGAATTTGAAGAGATACACTTGTATTTTAAAAAGCAGACATAGCAAAGTTGTCTAAAACATAGAACATGCTAGTTAAGAAGGTCAACAAGACTTAGAGGCAGGTTGCTATTACAAGTTCAACGCTTAGCAAGAAGTAACATATTGGCAGAAACACATTGAAAGAGTTATGTGAGAAACAAGTTCCCTGAGATTACAAGATTATATACCAAGATGCATAATACCAAACAAATCTAGGTAGAGTACCAACTTAAAGAGTTTAAATCCTAAGGGTTACAATTATGTTAAGTATCCATCACAATGTCAAGAGACAGACATGCTTACTTACATCATGAAACAAAACAATATCAAACATGGCAAGGAAACACACGTCGATATAGCTATTCTAAAGTCTAAAATAATCACTAAAGGATATGGAATTGAGTAAACCAAAGACATGCTGAGTGACACCATAGCAGGGGAGCAAGTCATAGTAATAGTGAAGGTCTTAACATATTCTTAATAAGAGCTAGTCAGTACAATGACTCAGGCCAAAGCAGGGAAGAAAACTCACGTTAGGCAGTAAAGGTGAACATTCAAATACCAACCTACTAGTCTCATCGAGCTTAAGAGAGCCTAAATTGTTCAAGTTAAGCATATACAAATAATAATGTCTCAAAACTATAAATCTTAGATGAATTTAGATGCCAGAGAAGTTCAGATTATAAGATAGGTTCAAATACTAACAAAATTATACACAGAGGTGGTCTACGAATCATGAAGTTTAGAGGCGTAAATATGCAGGACATAAACATAGAAGAATGCAACCGTAAAGCCAAAAGACTTACCAGTTAAACAGACAACAAGAAAGAACAAATTTCACAGTACTCTGAATATTAACAAAGAGCAAGAACCTAGAATCTTAGTGCTTCAGAGTTCCCAAGGGATTCAAATGAACCCTGGGAAGTGCTCGCACCAAGAAAGGTTGAAGAATCGAATTTCGGCGGCCTTGGCTTTCAGCCGACCAAGAATAAAAGTACAGAACAAGAGAATGAGAGAACAATAGAGTAATAGCTTTAATTTTTGATGAATCTAGTGAAAAAGGTCCGTTTCCAAGGGGAATGGGGAGGGGTTTATATAGTCGTTAAATCAGGCGATTAAATAAAGAAAGAAATAAATCAAATATGAATAAAGAAAGGAAAAACATACATGCAATCATAAAGCAACCAGTAAACGAAAGAAATCCAAAATCAAACCCTAATTAGGGTTTAGCTTTTAAAAATTCGTCTACTGGTATGAGAATTCAACAATTCTTCCATGTATATGGACGAGATATTGTCCAGATCTTAGCGGTTGAAGTTGACCGGCCCGAATATGAGAGACGGTACTTGCCAAGTTTAGGCAAGTACTAAGTGATACCATAGTCTTGCAGGTAATACTGAGATACCATACAGAAGGCAAGAAAATCATGGAAGGAATCCATGATTGAGACGGATTCGAAGAAGATTGAGAGGGAGACTAGGGTTTCTGAGGGAGGAGGGAGTGTTTGAGGGTGGCTGATGAAGAGAAATGGGAACTAGAGTTTGGGTGGGGGGATATAAAGAGAGTGGGAGGGGTGTTGTGAGTCGTTGATAACTTTTGATCAACGATTGGAATTTAGGAAGATCTAGCTCGGGTTTTTGGACTGGGTTAAGGATAAAAGGGTCATTTGGATTGGGCTTAGGGGTTGGGCCAGAGATTTGGGGCTTGTCTGGTCCGAATTAATACCAATTTTGGGCCAGATTTTAAAATATTAAGGGGAAAATAATCTAATAAAACAATTAAATAAATGATAAAAAATGCTATTTATGCAAATCAATATTTTAAAACAATATTAGAAGATTATAAAAATGTAAGATATTATTTTGACCTTGAATAAAATGACAAATGCAATAAAATTGTAAAATATAGGCTATTATTGCAAGATTGTGCAAATGGCCTAAAAATACTACTGTAATGCAGTAAAAGTATTTGAAAAATGCATTATAGATGTAAATAACAATTTTAGGTAATTAAGTCATCACAAAAATAATTGAATGGAGTAAATAATAAATATTCAAGTAATTTAAATACAGAAAAATCAATTTTAAAGCTCTAAAATTTATGGAAAATTATAGAAAATGCTTGTATAGATTTGTAAACTAAGCAATGATGCAAAAAATGATGTTTTGAAAGTATATATATTATTTGAGAAAATATGAGGGCAAAATTGGATATCAACAACTGCCTTTCTTTACTCGGGAATGTTGAAAGAGTTGTCCGGTAAAGAAAATGATGACCAATTTTGGTCGAATTGAGTGAGGGATGTGAGTTAATAAAAAAATGGGGGCCGAAGCCTGGTTCCTGAGTTGCCTACATATCTCTAGTGTTACAGGAGTTAGGCCGTGTGTAGTTCTGGATCCAACGGTGAACTAAACCGTTAGAGTTGTTACAAGAATGCTCGTATGTTTCAGAGAGGGTTCTTTTGGGTAGGATAGTACCGGATGAATTTACGCGGAGTCATGTATGTGAATCTGAAACGTTACAGATGTATCATGGAGCAAATATCTGAACGGTCATAGAGTAAAAGTGGGCAACTGCTGGTGGCCGATTACGTTTGAAATAGTTGAAGGATGTGAACGTTGTGAACAGAATCCGGAGCGAAGATTGATCCCGTTTGTAGAACGGTTACTTCCTGGATTACCTGCAAAACTTAAAACACGGTGCATGTAAAAATATATGGGTTATTGCAAAAATTTAAACATGATGCAAATTCCCTTTGGACCATGAAGGTTGTCTTTGGACGGTGAGGATGGCATCCTTTGACCATGACGTTCTGGGCCATGAAGTGTATGATAAGAGATTCACAGGACATGAAATGATGCCCTCGGGCCATGAGGATGGTGGCTCTGGATGATGACGCCTTTGATTAATGATGTGCAATATTGAGAGATCCTCAGGCCATGACATGGTGTCTCTCGGCTATGAGGATGATGCCTTTGGAATATGGCGCCTTTGGAAAAGATGGCGATGTTTCAGCCTATGAAATGCAAAGATAGGATTCTTGGTCATATGCAAAAATGTGACAAGATAAGGCTTAGTCTTGTGTAAGATGAGGGCAGTGCTTAGCCCTAGGTGAACAGAGGATAGTTCTAGGTCTTAGATAGCATAGTGGAGATAGTATTTAGTCTCATGCGAGGAAAAGGCAATGCTTAGCCTTATGCAATTAGGGAGGCAATGCTTAGCCTCATGCAAGAAGAGGAGATAATGCTTAGTCTCAATGCAGGGAAAGGCAATGCTTAGCCTTATGCAATTTGGGAGGCAATGCTTAGCCTAATGCAATAAGAGGAGACAATGCTTAGTCTCATGCAGGGAAAGGCAGTGCTTAGCCTTATGCAATTAGGGAGGCAATGCTTAGCCTCATGCAAGAAGAGGAGACAATGCTTAGTCTCAATGCAGGGAAATGCAGTGCTTAGCCTTATGCAATTTGGGAGGCATTGCGTAGCCTCATGCAAGAAGAGGAGACAATGCTTAGTCTCAATGTAGGGAAAGGCAGTGCTTAGCCTTATGCAATTTTGGAGGCAATGCTTAGCCTCATGCAAGAAGAGGAGACAATGCTTAGTCTCATGTAGGAAAAGGCAGTGCTTAGCCTTATGCAATTAGGGGAGACAGTGCTTAGTCTCATGCAAGGAAAGGCAATGCTTAGCCTTATGCAAGAAAACGATGAGTGACAGTGAGAAAGTAAAGTATTTCTTAGCTGGAGGTGTTTGCGCTTGGTAACTTGTTGTCATGAAGGTAGTGATTTGATGTATCTACGGATATTGTTGTCTTATCGTGCCTGCATCCAAAGAAAAATCGTGAGTTTTGCGAGGGGGAAGGTTGGTTCATGCTCTGGACTCTTGTTTTGCCTTCGCTCTCATCTTGAGATCCTGTTTGAGTTACCTTGGGTAATGTCTGGCTTTTATAGAAACGAAGTTTTCGAAAATATGTATGCATTTGACAATTATTTGCAAAAATATAGTTATTCGAAATGTAGTAGTATGTGATATCAAATAATTTGGACGAATCGGTGATTATGACACATTTTAGACACATTGCAACCTCCTTGCCTTAGAATTTTGAGGGTCCTCCTCAAATTTCTGCCCCAGTTTAAGTGCATACATTCCTTGGCTGTTCCAAATGTTATGAAATTGGGCGAACTCGAGACCTCGCCCTAGTTTATGATCTTTGGAAAATGAAGGTTTTATTAAGATGTGACCGAACCCACAGGGCTGCCTACGTATCCCCTCTTAAATGAGAATCAGGTCAAGCGTAGTTAAGTTACATCAAGTGAAGAAATGTAAACAATCCTAAACATAGTATCTCTTGACTGCGTCTGAGTTGATAGGTTTTAGCCAAATCTCTCCGTCCATTTCTGCAAGTATGAGTGCTCCTCCTGTTAGTACTCGGTGAACTATGTAGGGACCTTGCCAGTTGGGTTAGAACTTCCCCTTGGCTTCATCCAGATGTGGGAAGATCCACTTTAGCAACAACTGCCCCGGTGTGAATTGCCTTGGTCTGACCTTTTTGTTGAAAGCTCTTGACATTCTATTCTGGTAGAGTTGACCATGACATACCGCATTCATTCTCTTTCCATCGATGAGAGCCAGTTGTTCATATCGGCTCCGTACCCATTCTGTGTCGCTGAGCTCAGCTTCTTGTATGATTCTTAGAGAAGGAATTTCTACTTCGGTAGGAATAACCGCTTCCGTACCGTAGACCAACAGGTAAGGAGTTGCCCCAGTTGATATGCGAACCGTGGTACGATACCCGAGTAGAGCAAATGGCAGCTTCTCGTGCCATTCTTTGTAATTGTCTACCATTTTCCTTGGTATCTTCTTGATGTTTTTGTTGGTGGCTTCTACAGCTCCATTCATTTGCGGCCTGTATGTTGTGGAATTCTTGTGCTTGATCTTGAACGTTTCACACATGGCCTTCATTAAATCACTATTGAGATTGGCGGCATTGCCGGTGATGATTGAATCTGGCACTCCGAATTGACAAACAAGGCGATCCCGAACAAAATCTACGACGACCTTCTTAGTTACAGCTTTGTAAGATGCGGTCTCGACCCATTTTGTGAAATAGTCTATGGCCACCAGAATGAAACTATGCCCATTTAAAGCAGCGGGTTCCATTGGACCGATGACATCCATGCCCCAAGCGGAGAAAGGCCAGAGTGCACTTGTTGCATTGAGTTCATTGGGTGGCCTCGTATCATATCAACATGTATCTGGCATTGGTGACACTTATGAGCATACTTGATGTAGTCTATTTCCATAGTCATCCATAAATATCCTGCTCTTAGTATTTTCTTGGCTAAGACAAATCCATTCATGTGCGGTCCGCAGGTTCCGGCATGTATTTCCTCGAGCAATCTGGATGCTTCCTTGGCGTTGACACATCGTAATAATCCCAGGTATGAAGTCCTTCTGTATAGAATTCCTCCGCTTTAAAGAAATGGTTGGCTAACCTTCGGACTGTGCACTTCTGAGTATGAGTTGTGTGTTCTGGATACTCTCCTTTTGCCAAGTATTCCTTGATGTCGTGGAACCATGGGTTTCTATTAGTTTCTTCTTCAATATGAGCACAATAAGCTAGATGCTTGTGAATTCCTATTGGAACGGGATCGAGAAATTCTCGTCGGGGTGTTGTATTATTGAAGATAAAGTGGCCAATGCATCTGCGAACTCGTTCTGATTCCTCGGAACATGTTTGAACTCTATCTTCGTGAACCTCTTGATTAGCTCTTGTACATAGTACATGGTAATATCTTGGTGTTCTTGGTAGACCATTCTCCTAAAACTTTGTGTACCAAAAGATCAAAATCTCCAATTACCTGCAGTTCCTGAATATTCATGTCAATAGCCAATCGGAGTCCCAAGATGCAAGCCTCATATTCTGCCATATTGTTGGTACACGAAAACCTGAGTTTTGCAGATACCGGATAGCGTTGGCCAGTTTCTGATACTAAGATAGCTTCGATACCCACTCTTTTGAAGTTTGCAGCTCCGTCGAAGAACATTATCCAACCTTCGTATGCCTCGGTGATATCTCTCCGACAAACGATACTTCCTCGTTGGTAAAATGCATTTTCAATGGTTCGTATTCTCCGTCTACAAGAATTTCTGCCAAATGATCTGACAACGCTTGCCCTTTGACCGACTTCTGAGTTACATAGATGATGTCGAATTCACTCAGCAATATCTGCCATTTTGCTAACTTTCCCATAGGCATGGGTTTCTGGAAGATGTATTTCAGTGGGTTTATCCTTGATATGAAATATGTGGTGTATGCACAGAAATAATGCCTCAACTTTTGAGCTATCCATGTTAAAGCGCAGCAGGTGAGCTCTAGCAAAGAGTACCGGGCTTCATAAGGTGTGAATTTCTTGCTCAGATAATATATTGCCTGCTCCTTTCTTCCAGTCTCATCATGTTGTCCCAGAACGCAACCGAAAGCTCCATCTAATAAGGACAAATAAAGCAACAAATGTCTTCCTAGTTCTGGTGGGACCAGAACAAGTGGTTTAGATAAATACTCCTTGATTATGTCGAAGGCTTTCTGGCATTCTTTAGTCCAGCTTGTTGCAGCATCTTTCTTCATCATTTTGAAGATCGACTCACAGATCGCGGTTGATTGTGCTATCAAACGGCTGATGTAGTTGAGACGCCCTAAGAAGCTCATCACATCTTTTTTATTCTTCGGTGGTGGCAAGTCCTGGATAGCTTTGACCTTTGACGGGTCCAATCCGATCAATCGACGGCTAATGATGAATCCTACCAATTTTCCGGCAAGGACTTCGAAGGCACACTTTGCAGGATTCAGTTTCAGATTGTACCTTCGAAGCCGATCAAAGAATTTCCTCAAATCTGCTAGATGATCTGTGTTTCTTCTGGATTTGATGATGACGTCACCTACGTACACCTCTATTTCCTTGTATATCATGTCGTGGAAAATGGTTATCATGGCTCTCATGTAAGTGGCTCCAGCATTCTTCAAACTAAACGACATCATTTTATAGCAGTACATCCCCCATGGCATGATAAAAGTTGTCTTTTCAGCATCCTCCTCATCTATCCAGATCTGATGATACCCTGCGAAGCAATCCATAAAGGACCGGAGTTCATGTTTGGCACAATTGTAGATCAATATGTGTATATTGGGCAACGGGAAATCATCTTTGGGATTCGCCCTCTTTAAATCCCGGTAATCAGCACACACTCTAACTTTCCCATCTTTCTCCCGAACCGGCATAATGTTGTCCAACCAGGTTGGATATTCAACCACTCTGAGAACCTTGGTTGTGATTTGCTTAGTGACTTTCTCTTTTATCTTCAGACTCATATCTGGCTTGAATTTTCTGAGCTTCTGTTTTACCGACGGACACATGGGATTGGTAGGTAGCTTGTGAGCCACTATGGATGTGCTCAAACTAGTCATATCATTGTAGGACCATGCAAAGATATGTTCACACTCTTTTAGGAATCGGACATACTCTTCCTTCTCTGATGGTGATAGGTGAATGCTTATACGTGTTTCCTTGACTTCAGAGTCCCCTAAGTTAACTTTCTCAGTCTCGTCTAAATTAGACTTAGGCTTGTTTTCAAAGTTTTCCACTTTTCTGACAATTTCCTCAGATATTATATCATCTTCCAAATCCTCTGAATCACTATCCTTATGTTGCATTGTCTAATTACATGTCACAGTCGTAGGTTCATCGGGGTAGGTAATAATAATGCTGTAGAGAGAAAATGTAAAGAATAATAATAAATACTAAAATTAGCGATGCATTAATAAAATCTGAAAATGTCAATAAGTACGGATCGATGACTTGAGAAATTATTTCAAAACAAAATACTGAAAGTGTCTTAGATGCTCGAAAAATTGCCTTTAAAAATAATTGATGCTAATTGTCAGGCTGCCCAGGAACTCGACGGGCCCGGGATGGTGCAACAGTGCAATTCTTGAGAACAACTCCCTTCTCCACTGTCTGAATAGTAAGGTCTTCCTCCTCCTCCTCCTCAACTATCGCACTGCGATCCATGTCTTCATCATCTAGAAACAGCTTCCTCATGCCAGCTAAGGCTTCGTCTTCCTCAGACCCCCACATCATGTCAGCTTGATGAAATGTCTAGTTCAAATGTGGTATCGATTGTTCCAGCGGATAATAAGGACCACGCCTTGGCGGAGACCAATTCTGGTATTCGTGGCAAGTATATTCATACCCAAGCGCGAAAGTTGTACCATGACGCTTCGACTTTACTGGTTTTGTGATCCCTTGGAGATTCTTACCGAGACCTTTACCAGGTTCATACCCTATCCATAGAAGTATGCTTTCTATCTTGTTGCTCCACCATTTGTCCTTTTCAATTACGTTGACGCTCTCGATACGATGGTATGTTTCTCCACCCAGCTTTTTCATGTTCTCGATGACTGGAACAGTCTGATTGGTATAGATGGGATTGCTCCCGTCTCCTTGGATGATCAGCTCCTGATGGTTCCATTTGAACTTCACAGCTTGATGCAGAGTAGAAGCCACTGCCCCAGCGGCATGTATCCAGGGCCGCCCCAACAACAGGTTATAGTTAGCAGATATATCCAACACTTGAAACTCAACATCAAACCAGGTTGGGCCCATCTGTAGGCTGAGGTTGATTTCTCCGATTATGGCTCTTTGGTATCCATAAAATGACTTCACATTCATGTTTCCTACTCGTATCTCGTGCAGGACTTTACCCAACCTCTTCAGAATAGTCAGTGGACATATATTGAGATTTGAACCCCTATCTATCAGGACCCTGGCGATGAACTTATCCTCAAATTGCACCGTGATTTGTAGTGTCCTGTTGTGACTTTGTCCTTTTGGTGGCAGCTCATCTTCATGAAAGGTGATTTTGTGGTTTTACAGTACTCACCCGACCATGTTAGCTATTTCCCCACTAGTGATGTTGGTGGGTACATAAGCTTCACTCAACACTTTCATCAAGGCATTCCTGTGTGTCTCGGAGTTTTGCAGCAGTGATAAGATGGATATCTGAGTGGAAGTTTTGTTCAAATGGTCAACCACGGAGTATTCTTTCGCTTGCACTTTTCTCTAAAGGTCGTCAGGGCCAGTCTCAATGACATGCGGCTTAGACGCAGCTTCTTTGCTTGTTCCTCCCAAGTGCTCAGGTGTATAAACCCTGCCAGTTCTAATCATGCCTTGTGCTGCACCTGTTTTTTTTATTTTCGCTTTTCCTTTCCTCCTTGCTTCCGCAACATAATCCCATGGTATAGCATCGGACTTGTAGGATGGCATGGGTGCTACCATCACAGTGAAGAATGTGGTTACCTCGACTTCAAACGGTGCTAGTGAGGTCACCTCGACTTCAAGCGGTGCTTGGGTTTGTACCACAATGGGCGTGGGGGTGACTGGGGATGTTTTAGGATCACCCCCTCCCAAATGAGTCCAGTTGACCCCTCCGGATCCTATTCTTCATCGGTCTCTATCACATTAACTCCATCACCTCTATGATCTGGGAGAGGATTGTTACGAACATTTGGTGTAGCTTTCTTTGCCTGTATGACTTCGGTGTCAATCAATGTCTGAACCTTGTCCTTCAGCGTGCGATACTCATTAATGGTATGACCCTTCATGCTCGAGTGATAGGCGCATGTCTTATTTGGGTTAATCCACCGAGAAGAGTTTTTCATAGCAACGGTAGGGATGGGAGTGACATAACCAGCAGCCTTCAGTCTCTCATACAGTTGGTCTATGGGTTCAACAATTAAAGTGTATTGTCTGGGTAGTCTGCGGTCGAAGTTTGGTCTTGGTTTTTGGTACTTTTAGCGGGCGTGTAGTGGTGAGTGATAATATGCGGGTTGGGTGTTATAGGTGTGGTAGGTGGCAACAGGTTGTTGGTATCTGGGGGTGAAGGCTGGTATGTGGGTGAAGGTGTTTGGTATGTGAGAGGAGACTTTGAACCTTGGGCTACCATCACAACACCTACCTCTTTCTTCTTCGAGATACCTCCTAATTGCAAGTCTTTATTTGTGGCCTGCAGTGCTTCGAAATTCGTCACCATTCCATTCTTAATTCCTTCTTTTGTTCTTTCTCCAGCTTGATGATGAGAGTTTATGGTTTTCAATAACCATCAGCCTTTCATAGTACTGCGGGTCTTGAGCTCTGACGAAGAACTTATTCATTTGTTCTTCTTCAAGCGCTAGCCTTACCTTTGCAACTTCATATCTCCACCGAGTAGCATACTCGTGGAAAGTTTCTCTTGGTCTCTTCTTGAGATTTTGAATGTTGAAAATGTCCGGTGCATTTTCTGTGTTGAACCTGTATCTAACGCCATGCTCACCCAATTAACCCACTTCTTTGGGTTCTGACTAATGTACCAAGACAAATGATCTCCTGTGAGGCTTCTCATGAACAACTTCATACGGATTCGTTCATCTTTGCCTCATACAAGTTTGTCACCATATGTCCTTAAATGTACCTTCGGATCACCAGTTCCATAGAACATTTCGAACTTGGGAGGTTTGTAACCCTCCGACAGTTCCACATCTGGTTGAATGCACAAGTCCTCATAATTCAAACCTTCAATACCCTCACCACCTTCGACACTCTAAACTCTACCAATGAGTTTCTTGAGTTCTTCTGCCTTTTTCTAGATGAGCAGGTCCTTCTCGGTTGATTCCGGTATATATAGGGTTTGTTATGGGGTGTGGGGTAAACTTTCCACATATATGGGATTGCTTTGATGAACTCCGGGAATCTGGGCATAAGGGTGGTCATTGGTTGAGTTTTGGGGATCAGGAGTAGGTTGTGGTGCATTCTGAGGAGTGTGATAAATGGTAGTTTGTGGGTATTGAGTTGGATGATGATGGTGTTATTGAGGAGTAGGTACTGGTAGAGGGTTATGGTTCTGAGGAGGTGTGGTGTATCGATGTGGTGCGGGAGGATTCGGTGACGGATTTTGGTTCTGTGTGTTTTGGGGTGGTGCCGGGTTTTGGGCATTTGGATTTTGTTGATTGATATCAGGGACGTTTAGGGTAAGGGAAAGGTTTGCCAAGTCTCGGACCTGCTCAAGTTCTCCTTGTAGCTCCAGGATTTTCTGTCCCAGTCGTAAGACCAATTTGTTACCTAGTAATTTGGGGGCACAAGGAGGTCCCCCAAATTAGGATGTGATTTATTACGTCATTTTGCAAAACATATTTAATATTGCAAGCATTCTTTCAATATCCCTTACTGGCATCATCCTCATATCACACTAGATCCAGAGGTCCTCCACCTCTTCCTCCACCAAGTGATCCTAAAGGCAGAAACAAAGGGAAAGGGAAAATGGACGATTTAAGTGGTATCAGAAACGACAATGCTACTATGGTAGAAAACGTTGAAACTTCAGATGGTCGAAGTACTTCGGTACAGAACAAATTGGTCTTACGACTGGGACAGAAAATCCTGGAGCTACAAGGAGAACTTGAGCAGGTCCGAAACTTGGCAAACCTTTCCCTCACCCTAAACGTCCCTGATATCAATCAACAAAATCCAAATGCCCAAAACCCGGCACCACCCCAAAACACACAGAACCAAAATCCGTCACCGAATCCTCCCGCACCACATCAATACACCACACCTCCTCAGAACCATAACCCTCTACCAGTACCTACTCCTCAACAACACCATCATCATCCAACTCAATACCCACAAACCACCATTTATCACACTCCTCAGAATGCACCACAACCTACTCCTGATCCCCAAAACTCAACCAATGACCACCCTTATGCCCAGATTCCCAGAGTTCATCAAAGCAATCCCATATATGTGGAAAGTTTACCCCACACCCCATAACAAACCCTATATATAACGGAATCAACCGAGAAGGACCTGCTCATCAAGAAAAAGGCAGAAGAACTCAAGAAGCTCACTGGTAGAGTTTAGAGTGTCGAAGGTGGTGAGGGTATTGAAGGTTTGAATTATGAGGACTTGTGCATTCAACCAGATGTGGAACTGTCGGAGGGTTACAAACCTCCCAAGTTCGAAATGTTCTATGGAACTGGTGATCCGAAGGTACATTTAAGGACATATTGTGACAAACTTGTATGAGGCAAAGATGAACGAATCCGTATGAAGTTGTTCATGAGAAGCCTCACAGGAGATCATTTGTCTTGGTACATTAGTCAGAACCCAAAGAAGTGGGTTAATTGGGTGAGCATGGCGTTAGATACAGGTTCAACACAGAAAATGCACCGGACATTTTCAACATTCAAAATCTCAAGAAGAGACCAAGAGAAACTTTCCACGAGTATGCTACTCGGTGGAGATATGAAGTTGCAAAGGTAAGGCTAGCGCTTGAAGAAGAACAAATGAATAAGTTCTTCGTCAGAGCTCAAGACCCGCAGTACTATGAAAGGCTGATGGTTATTGAAAACCATAAACTCTCATCATCAAGCTGGAGAAAGAACAAAAGAAGGAATTAAGAATGGAATGGTGACGAATTTCGAACGACAGTTGCGTTGATGATTTGAATCTGGCACTCCGAATTGACAACAAGGCGATCCCGAACAAAAATCTACGACGACTTCTTAGTTACAACGCTTTGTAAGATGCGGTCCTCTTCGACCCATTTTGTGAATAGTCTATGGACACCAGAATGAAACTATGCCATTTAAAAGCAGACGGTTCCATTGGACCGATGACATCCATGCCCAAAGCCGAGAAAGGCCAGAGTGCACTTGTTGCATTGAAGTTCATTGGGTGGCCTCTGTATCATATCAACATGTTATCTGGCATTGGTGACACTTATGCAAGCATACTTGATTGTAGTCTATTTCCATAGTCATCCATAAATATCCTGCTCTTAGTATTTCTTGGCTTAAGACAAATCCATTCATAAGTGCGGTCCGCAGGTCCGGCATGTTATTTCATCGAGCAATCTGGATTGCTTCCTTGGCGTGACACATCGTAATAATCCCAGTATGAAGTCCTTCCTGTAATAGAATTCCTCCGCTTAAAGAAATGTTGGCTAAACCTTCCGGACTGTCACTTCTGAGTATGAGTTGTGTGTGTCTGGATATCTCCTTTTGCCAGTAATTCCTTGATGTGTGGAGACCATGGTCGTTTCCTATAGTTCTTCTTGCTCAAGATATGAAGCACAATAAGCTAGATGCTTGTGATTCCTATTGGAACGGGATCGAGAATTCTCGTCGGGGTGTTGTATTATTGAAGATAAGTGCCAATGCATCTGCGAACTCGTTCTGATCCCTGGGAACATGTTTGAACTCATCTTCGTGAACCTCTTGATTAGCTCTTGTACATAGTACATGGTAATATCTTGGTGTTCTTGGTAGAACCATTCTCCTAAAACTTTGTGTACCAAAGATCAAAATCTCCAATTACCTGCAGTTCCTGAATATTCATGTAATAGCCAATCGGAGTCCAAGATGCAAGCCTCATATCTGTCCATATTGTTGGTACAACACGAAAACCTGAGTTTTGCAGATACCCGGATAGCGTTGGCCAGTTTCTTGATGACTTAAGATAGCTTTTCGATACCCACTCTTTTTGAAGTTTGCAGCTCCGTCGAAGAACATTATCCAACCTTCGTATGCCTCGGTGATATCTCTCCGACAAACGATACTTCCTCGTTGGTAAAATGCATTTTCAATGGTTCGTATTCTCCGTCTACAAGAATTTCCTGCCAAAATGATCTGACAACGCTTGCCCTTTGACCGACTTCTGAGTTACATAGATGATGTCGAATTCACTCAGCAATATCTGCCATTTTGCTAACTTTCCCATAGGCATGGGTTTCTTGGAAGATATATTTCAGTGGGTTTATCCTTGATATTGAAAATATGTGGTGTATGCACAGAAATAATGCTCAACTTTTGAGCTATCCATGTTAAAGCGCAGCAGGTGAGCTCTAGCAAAGAGTACCGCGGGCTTCAATAAGGTCGTGAATTTCTTGCTCAGGTAATATATTGCCTGCTCTTTCTTCCAGTTCTCATCATGTTGTTCCCAGAACGCAACCGAAAAGCTCCATCTAAAGGACAAAATAAAGCAAAAAATGTCTTCCCTAGTTCTGGTGGGACAGAACAAGTGGTTTAGATAAATATCTCCTTATTATGTCGAAGGCTTTCTGGCATTCCTTTAGTCCAGCTTGTTGCAGGCATCTTTCTTTCATCATTTTGAAGATCGACTCACAAGATCGCGGTTGATTGTGCTATCAAACGGCTGATGTAGTTGAGACGCGCCTAAGAAGCTCATCACATCTTTTTTTTATTCTTCGGTGGTGGCAAATCCTGGATAGCTTTGACCTTTGACGGGTCCAATCCGATCAATCGACGGCTAATGATGAATCCTACCCTATATTTGGCAAGGACTTCGAAGGCACACTTTGCAGGATTCAGTTTCAAGATTGTACCTTCGAAGCCGGATCAATAGAATTATCCTCAAATCTGCTAGATGATCTGTGTTTCTTCTGGATTTGATGATGACGTCACCTACGTACACCTCTATTTCCTTGTATATCATGTCGTGGAAAATGGTTTATCAATTGCTCCTCATGTAAGTGGCTCCAGCATTCTTCAAACTAAACGACATCATTTTATAGCAGTACATCCCCACATGGCATGATAAAAGTTGTCTTTTCAGCATCCTCCTCATCTATCCAGATCTGATGATACGCTGCGAAGCAATCCATAAAGGACCGGAGTTCATGTTTGGCACAATTGTAGATCAATAGTGTATATTGGGCAAATAACGGGAAATCATCTTTGGGATTCGCCCTCTTAAAATCCCGTAATCAGCACATACACTCTAATTTCCCATCTTTCTCCCGAACCGGCATAATAATGTTGTCCACCAGGTTGGATATTCAACACTCTGAGAACTTGGTTGTGATTTGCTTAGTGACTTTCTCTTTTATCTCAGACAACTCATAATCTGGCTTGAATTTTCTGAGCTTTCTGTTTACCGACGGACACACATGGGGATTGGTAGGTAGCTTGTGAGCCACTATGGATGTGCTCAAAACTAGTCATATCATTGTAGGACCACTGCAAAGATATGTTCACACTCTTTTAGGAATCGACATACTCTTCCTTCTCTAGTGGTGATAGGTGAATGCTTATACGTGTTTTCCTTGACTTCAGAGTCCCCTAAGTTAACTTTCTCAGTCTCGTCTAAATTAGACTTAGGCTTGTTTTCAAAGTTTTCCACTTTTCTGACAATTTCCCTCAGATATTATATCATCTTCCAAATCCTCTGAATCACTATCCTTATGTTGCATTGTCTAATTACATGTCACACAGTCGTAGGTTCATCGGGGTAGGTAATAATAATGCTGTAAGAGAGAAAATGTAAAGAATAATAATAA
Source organism: Nicotiana attenuata (assembly GCF_001879085.1). Lineage (NCBI taxonomy): Eukaryota > Viridiplantae > Streptophyta > Magnoliopsida > Solanales > Solanaceae > Nicotiana > Nicotiana attenuata. Next base: position 50,411,567 of record NC_031993.1, read on the forward strand.
ATACTAAAAATTAGCGATGCATTAATAAAATCTGAAAATGTCAATAAGTACGGATCGATGACTTGAGGAAATTATTTCAAAACAAAATACTGAAAAGTGTCTTAGATGCTCGAAAAATGCCTTTAAAAATAATTGTGCTAATTGTCAGGCTGCGCCAGGAACTCGACGGCCCGGGATGGTGCAACAGTGCAATTCTTGAGAACAACTCCCTTCTCCACTGTCTGAATAGTAAGGTCTTCCTCCTCCTCCTCCTCAACTATCGCACTGCGATCCATGTCTTCATCATCTAAGAAACAGCTTCCTCATGCCAGCTAAGGCTTCGTCTTCCTCAGACCCCCACTCATGTCAGCTTGATGAAATGTCTAGTTCAAATGTGGTATCGATTGTTCCAGCGATAATAAGGACCACAGCCTTGGCGGAGACCAATTCTGGTATTCGCGGCAAGTATATTCATACCCAAGCGCGAAAGTTACCATGACGCTTCGACTTTACTGGTTTTGTGATCCCTTGGAGATTCTTACCGAGACCTTTACCAGGTTCATACCCTATCCATAGAAGTATGCTTTCTATCTTGTTGCCCCATTTGTCCTTTCATTACGTTGACGCGTCTCGATACGATGGTATGTTTCTCCACCCAGCTTTTTCATGTCCTCGATGACATGGAACAGTCTGATTGGTATAGATGGGATTGCTCCCGTCTCCTTGATGATCAGCTCTCTGATGGTTTCCATTTGAACTTCACAGCTTGATGCAGAGTAGAAGCCACTGCCCAGCGGCATGTATCCAGGGCCCGCCCCAACAACAGGTTATAGTTAGCAGATATATCCAACCACTTGAAACTCAACATCAAACCAGGTTGGGCCCACTGTAGGCTGAGGTTGATTTCTCCGATATGGCTCTTGGTATCCATAAAATGACTTCACATTCATGTTTCCTACTCGTATCTCGTGCAGGACTTTACCCAACCTCTTCAGAATAGTCAGTGGACATATATTGAGATTTGAACCCCTATCTATCAGGACCCTGGCGATGAACTTATCCTCAAATTGCACCGTGATTTGTAGTGTCCTGTTTGTGACTTTGTCCTTTTGGTGGCAGCTCATCTTCATGAAAGGTGATTTTTGTGTTTTACAGTACTCACCCGACCATGTTAGCTATTTCCCCACTAGTGATGTTGGTGGTACATAAGCTTCACTCACACTTTCATCAAGGCATTCCTGTGTGTCTCGGAGTTTTGCAGCAGTGTAAGATGGATATCTGAGTGGAAGTTTTGTTCAATGGTCAAACCACGGAGTATTCTTTCGCTTGCACTTTTCTCTAAAGGTCGTCAGGGCCAGTCTCAATGAATGCGGCTTAGACGCAGCTTCTTTGCTTGTCTTCCCAAGTGCTCAGGTGTATAAACCCTGCCAGTTCTAATCATGCCTTGTGCTGCACCTGTTTTTTTTATTTTCGCTTTTCCTTTCCTCCTTGCTTCCGCAACATAATCCCATGGTATAGCACGGACTTGTAGGATGGCTGGGTGCTACCATCACAGTGAGAATGTGGTTACCCTCGACTTCAAACGGTGCTAGTGAGGTCACCTCGACTTCAAGCGGTGCTTGGGTTTGTACCACAATGGGCGTGGGGTGACTGGGATGTTTTAGGATCACCCCCTCCCAAATGAGTCCATTTGACCCCTCCGGATCCTATTCTTCATCGGTCTCTATCACATTAACTCCATCACCTCTATGATCTGGGAGAGATTGTTACGAACATTTGGTGTGCTTTCTTTGCCTGTATGACTTCGGTGTCAATCAATGTCTGAACCTTGTCCTTCAGCGTGCGATACCATTAATGGTATGACCCTTCATGCTCGAGTGATAGGCGCATGTCTTATTTGGGTTAATCCACCGAGAAGAGTTTTTCATAGCAACGGTAGGGATGGGAGTGACATAACCAGCAGCCTTCAGTCTCTCATACAGTTGGTCTATGGGTTCAACAATTAAAGTGTATTGTCTGGGTAGTCTGCGGTCGAAGTTTGGTCTTGGTTTTTGGTACTTTTAGCGGGCGTGTAGTGGTGAGTGATAATATGCGGGTTGGGTGTTATAGGTGTGGTAGTGGCAACAGGTTGTTGGTATCTGGGGGTGAAGGCTGGTATGTGGTGAAGGTGTTTGGTATGTGAGAGGAGACTTTGAACCTTGGGCTACCATCACAAACCTACCTCTTTCTTCTTCGAGATACCTCCTAATTGCAAGTCTTTATTTGTGGCCTGCAGTGCTA
>NC_031993.1:50413850-50440093 GCF_001879085.1 Nicotiana attenuata
GGGACCCTTGAGCTCCTCTGAACTTGGACACATAAGGGTTGGCCCTTCCACACTGCACAACTCAATTCTGATTAACATCTTGGGTGTATGCACTGCCTGGGGTTCCTGAAATCCTTTGGATCTCTGAAACGCCCTAGATGAGATAAGGCTTGGAAATCTGGATCTCGGAAGTGGCTCAATCTCATATTATTAGACATAGTCTGAATTAGGCTGCTCGGATGTAGCTGATGATTCCTTATGTACTTTTTAATTCCAGTTTTATTTCTTTGGGGCTGTAATAATTTGTATAAACTCGGGATTTAGTTAAAAAATCTCTCTCTTTAAGGCAAGGCTCACACAAGAGGGGCAGAACCTAAGTTCTAAGAGCATAGTGCAAGTGCAATAAGAGAAAGGGATAGGGAATACCCAGGTAGGCTGGTGTCATGCCCAGCCATAAAGTAGACAGGCACACCCCTAACCAAACCTGTTGGCCAAACATTTAGAGAGTAAAGACCTACTGGAGGTCAAGCTATGGTCTGAACAATAACTAGAATACTGTCAGGCCAAAGCTGTTACTCAGCACACACAATAAGGGAATAAGGATGGGAAACTGACAAAGCTTAGGGCCCAAAGGGTCCAAATCATATCCATGGACAATAACTTCGAATATTGCCATGTTTCTGAACCATAACTTAAAGCATATAAGGGGATACGGGGGTTTGGGATTCATAAGGTAGCAAATAAATAACAAGTGACTGACAGGGTGCATACATAGATAAACATTAATTTATAAGGGAACGTATTACAGCATGCTAGTAACATATCTTGACTACAGAAACATGAGTAGAAGTAGACAGGAATGACAAACTGGAGTAATTAAAGAAAACATATTGTTGTTGAGGCTTGTAAATTAACTAGGACATACCAGTAGAGAAGCAAAGTGCAGAAAGGTAAAACAAACACAATTCCACAGTCTAGCCTTGGCTTTCAGCCGGCTAGGCAAAGCAACAGCACAAGTAGTAGTAAAGAAAGAGAGAGTTTTAAGAGTAAGTGTGTATATTTTGAACTCAAGTTGTTCGTGTGTTTAAAGAAAAGATGGTAGGGTATTTATAATTTTGAAAACGAGTGGAGAATAAGGTAATAAGTAAAGTTTTAACACAAATATGGAAACAATCACGAGTTAGAATCAATTAACACAAGACTTCCCTTTAATCAAGGGATTATTGTTCAAACGGATACTAACAGGGTCAAGATAAGGAAAGAAAATCAGTCTTTAAGCAGAATGGTTGTTGCCATAAAAGGAGCAGTAAAATCATACAATAGGTGTTTAAGTCTAAGTACAGGAATGTAATTATTTTTGGAAAGGATCTGGTAAGGCCAAAAAAAGAGAAAGAATCAATTACCCCTTAACAGGCGAGTAAAAATCAGAATTTCACAAAGGAAAAGTTTTGAAAATCAATCACGAGTTTGAGAATCAATCACAGAAGGGACTCAGTATATAAATGAAGTGCACAAGTAATAGACATGTGAGGCCAAGTTATGGCAAAATAACAGCATGTAGTAGGAACTAAAAAGAAGACATTCGAAGCATGATAGTCAAGTTTCAGTGAGAAGAAGATCAGAAGCATGCAGAGAGTTGAGTGGAAACCATAGTTGAGTTTGACAGGTAGTAAGAACTCAGAACCAAAAGAGTCACATGAGGAAAAGAGAATTGAAGCACATTGCAATTTCAACAGACGAGTTGCACAAACAATTTCAAAGAAATCGAATAGTCCCTAAAGAAACTAGGGTTTTCGAAAATCAATCGAGTTTAGAGGAGATAAGCAGATAAACAAATAAACAGATTCAGAGTCTCGGATAAACCCCAAAAATTAGGGCTTTCACTATGCTAACTCAGATATAGAAGAAAGGTAAATCAAACGAATATTAACAAACAGACTAAGAAACTCGAACAAAATCCCCAAAAATTAGGGTTTTCAACATGCTAACTCAGATAGAAAACAACACAAACAAAACACAGTAAAACATGTTGAGAATCAGAGAAGAGATTCAAAATAACTTAACATGAAACCCTAGTTAAAGAATAAAGAGTTTCTGAAAGCAAATAATTAAAGAGACTCGAGAAAAATGCGTAGAAGGTTCACACCCACATAGATCCGGAGCAGATCTAGAAATAAATCGAAGGAACCTTAGAGATTAGGGTTTCGTAAGAAACCCAGGTGATGAGAAAGGCTTTGGAAACCATCGATCTGAGCAGGAAAGTCGAAGGTCGAACTCGAATAGCCATGACTGGCCGGACAAAGGTTGAAGACGACTAGAGAACAGTCATCGAACAAAGGCTTGGTCGGAACCCTTCAAGATCTGGTCATAGGACCTTTAGAAAATGAGCACGCAGAAGCCATGAGAGGCCAGTATAGGCCTCCGATGAGCCTGAGAAGCCATAGATTAGGGTTTCAGTGAGAGGCGGCGGCTAGGGTTTGAGGTGAGTTGAGGGAGAGTTGAGAGAGGAGGGGATTCAGAGGCGGCGGTCGAGAAAAAATGAGGTAGGGTTTTAGGGTCGTTTGAATTAAAAAAGGAAAGGGAAGAGGGGAGCCGTTGATTTTTAGATCAACGGCTGGGATTAAATGGGTTAAATGGGGACCGGGTTGGGTATGATAGGAAGGGGTATGGATCGGGTTGCAAGTGGTAATTGGGCTGGGTATTTTTTGGGCTGAGTTGGGGTTAATTGGGGATTAAATTGATGCTATATTTGCAATTGAAATTGCTATGTGTTAAATAGCCGATTTTCCCCTTTAATTTTATATAAAAATAGTTAAAAAATGATTTTAAACAAATTAAAAGCACTGAGCTAATTAATAATATATAAACATTAATCTGAAAATACTGGAAATAATTTTATAAGTGTAAAATGCCATTAATCGTAATATAGGCTATAACTGCAGTTGTGTGCAATTTAGCGTTAAAAACACCAAATGAATTCGTAAAAATATGCAAAAAAAAAAAATTACCTTAATTATATTTTGGTGTAAATGTGAGAATAAAATGAATTATTCACCAAAAATGATAATTTTGGGAATAATCATTGGATTTTGTTGTATTAAAATAGGCAATAAATTGGTTTTAAAAATCGTTAAAAATGCCAAAACTCTTGGGTGTGCTTATATATGCACAAATATGCTATTTTGGAAGTATTTTGGGTATAAAATACTTAGGGAAAAAATTGGGTATCAACAAACGCCACCAAAGATCGGGTAACGGCTCAAATTACCTCAATGAGAAGGTGTTAGTCACTCTTCGAGGTCCACAACTGTGGGTCCCGACCGAACTTAAGACTATGTGGATTATAATTAGGCAAGATAAACAAAGGGTCAAAGAAATTTATTATAACACAGATAAGGATTACAAGGATATAACTGTAATGGTCTATATTAGATGACTAGATGTATAAAGAAGAGGGATAGGGGTCCTAAGTTTTTAGCCTAAAGGATCACCCTGTGCAACATAAATAATACTTCGCAACTCCCTTGAAGTAGGGAGTTACTCATATTATCCAGTGGGCACAGACTATCTTCTCCTTCTACCTGATTACTATGTTAAAGTTGTTTACCTAAATGCGCTCTAATTCAATTCTAAGTTGTACCCTATGCGTGCACTACCCGTCCCATGCCTATGGTCCAAGAGGCATTGGACCTCTATTTGGGTGGTTCTAGACTTTACCTAGGCTGCTCAAAATGATAAAACTAGGCGACATACAAAACAAGTTGGACTTCATGTAAGGGCAGTTAAAGACTCAGGTTAGCCTCCACACTTAGACAACAAATGCACGCAAACATATTTTCACATTAGGCACTAGACAGTTTCAGAATTAAGGCGAATTAAAGCCATTAAGCCCTATAGACATGGTTTCTACGTGACTCTGAATTCCAACATCGCATAATAACATTATTGCTCTTTGTGTCTTAGAGGAGGAGGCAGTAGACCATTTATGAACTTTAGAGTTGTTAACGCTGGTTTTATAGATACCAGTTTTAGAAAGGTGACATTGTCCTATATGCATGATTTCTAATAGTGGCGTAGCTAAATAATGAAAACAGTTCTGACAGCCCAGCGTCGACGAGTTGATCTCATAAGCAAAATTAAGCAAGTGACAGTATCCTATTGGCAAGACCTCTAGCAATTGACGATCGAACTTGATTTTTATAACACTTTATCCCTATAAGCATGTTATCTAGGCGGGGCAATATGATAACAATAACAGTAGCTAATTGGTTAATTAACGTCCTATAGACATGATTTCTAGGTGAAAATTAGTAGAACATAAGCTAGTATAATCCTATAGGCATGGTATCTCATGAATATGATGTAGTTATACAAATTGAAAGAAAGTTCATTGGCATTTGTTTCCTGCATGATGTCTAGTAACACATAGCAGTAGACATAGGAATAAATAAAACATATACACTCATGCTTTGATAGTAGACGAGTAGTGTGAGTGTGTGATTCTCCTAATGACATAATTTCTATCAGTGTACACGGAAATTAAATAGCATATATGGCAAGTTGGATAAAATAACAAGTAGATCATACGAACCCTATAGACATGTTTTCTACCCTTTCATGCAAACATTAAAGTATGCCCGTTTCCCCCAATTTCACTAACACCCCAATTATTTATTACAATATTTTTTAAGACCCAATGATGAATGTGATTTCAAATATTATACAAGCACTAGCAGTAGGCCTATAGCAGGCACAAAGGAGATACCCACTATTGTTTGGGCCTTCAACAGACTTTTTCTTCACAAATACAACACCAAGATCCCAACAGAGGACTATATTCATCAGCATAGCCTAGAAATCATGGAGGGACTCAAGCCAAACCAAACAGCCACAGATCGACCATATGACCCAAACATTGAATTACACAGAAATCAATTAAACACCCGAGTTTGCAGATTCAGTAGATAGAATGAGGAAAGAACTAAGTGTTAGAGATAGCTCAGGTCTCAGTAGTAAAGAGAGTGGCCAAAGAACCCCTAGTCCTAGTGTGTTAGAGTTCACAAGGATCTCAAATAGACCCCGAGCAGTGCTCACACTAGGGAGGTCAATAGTGAGAGTCTTGGTGGCCTTGGCTTTCAGCCGGCCCAGAGTGATAGATTCAGAATAGTATAGGTAACAAATGAGAGTGAGAGGACAATGGTTAAGGGACATAATTTGAAGAGATACACTTGTATTTTAAAAAGCAGACATATCAAAGTTGTCTAAAACATAGAACATGCTAGTTAAGAAGGTCAACAAGACTTAGAGGCAGGTTGCTATTACAAGTTCAACACTTAGCAATAAGTAACATATTGGCAGAAACACATTGAAAGAGTTATGGGAGAAACAAGTTCCTTGAGATTACAAGATTAATATACCAAGATGCATAATACCAAACAAATCTAGGTAGAGTACCAACTTAAAAAGCTTAAAGCTTAAGGGTCCCAATTATGTTAAGTATCCATCACAATGTCAAGAGACAGACATGCTAACTTACGGATTCAGAGAACATTGAGAGGGAGACTAGGGTTTCTGAGGGCGGGGCCAGTGTTTGAGGGCGGCTGATGAAGAGAAATGGGGACTGGAGTTTGGGTTAGGGGATATAAGGAGAGTAGGGAGGGGTGTTGTGAGTCGTTGATCACTTTTGATCAACGACTGAAATTTAGGAAGTTCTGGGTCGGGTTTTTGGACTGGGTTAGGGATTAAAGGATCATTTAGATTGGGCTTAGGGGTTGGGCCAGAGATTTGGGGCTTGTCTGGTCTTACCAATTTTGGGCCAGATTTTAAAATAGGAAATTAAGGGGAAAATAATCTAATAAAACAATTAAATAAATTATAAAAATGTTATTTATGCAAAGTAATATTTTAAAACAATATTAGAAGAATATAAAAATGTAAGATATTATGTTGACCTTGAATAAAATGACAAAATGCAATAAAATTATAAAATATAGGCTATTATTGCAAGATTTTGCAAATGGCCTAAAAATACTACTGTAATGAGGTAAATTATTTGAAACATGTATCATAGATGCAAATAACAATTTTAGGTAATTAATTCATCACAAAAATAATTGAAAGGAGTAATTGATAAATATTCAAGTAATTTAAATACAGGAAAATCAATTTTAAAGTTCTAAAAATTATGGAAAATTATAGAAAATGCTTGTATAGATTTGTAAACTACACAATGATGCAAAAAATGATGTTTTGAAAGTATATATATTATTTGAGAAAATATGAGGGTAAAATTTGGTATCAACATGTAGCACCCAAGGAAAAGAAGTGTTCAAGGTTGCAGAACATGTCAAGCAATGCCTTCTTACAATTTGGAAGTTTCGAGCCTGTTAAAGTTGATCTTCCAAGGAAAACTCTTGAAGGTTCACTCGATCTAGACAATCACTCTAAAGACACTGACGACGAATGTTGGACTCTAGTCACTCGCAAATAAGCGAAAACATCAAGCAATTTTGAGGCTACGACTTCCTAAGCCAAGAGAAAAAAAGAGCGATGTGGGTAAGTTTCAACCATAAAAAATTATCAAATCTTCTATTAGCAAGAAGATTAACGTTGCCTTATCGCCGAAGTTCCAAAATCTCATCACATTGCATGAATTCTTTCTTGGAAAATTCCTTCATGGAGGTCACATTGGTGCAACTCATGTAGTTTCTAGTATCGATGAAATAAAGGAAAGCAACGATGAGCTTGCTCCAATGAAAACACAAGAACATCATGATAGCTGAAAAGTTGTCAAATGTTGTGCAACAATTTCCTTCACAGATGATGAATTGTTGTTGGGGTCTAATCCACATAACAGACCTTTGTTCGTTGTATGGGCAATTCAGGAACAACATCTCAATCGCATACTTGTTGATGATTGTTCGGCTGTCAACATCATGTCGAAGATGGTGCTAAAAAAAACTTGGGATCTCTATTGATGAGCTATCCAAAAGTAACCTAACAATACAAGGTTTCAACCAATGAGGACAACGAGCCATAGGTATGATCCGGATTATCCATTGGTGAGATGAAGTCAAACACCTTGATGCACATCATAGATGCTAAAACATCATACAATTTGCTACTTGGACGTCCTTGGATTCATGAGAATGGAGTGGTATCGTCTATTTTGCATCAATGTCTGAAGTACAGAAGGGATGGAGAGATAGTCAAAATTGATGTAGACATCAACCCTTTCACTGAGACGGAGTCATACTTTGCATATGCAAAATTCTACCTATATTCTTGTGAACCGTGTGTGGAGAAACCATCATCAGTCGATGAAGCTGATGTCAAGTTAGAAGAAGAAAATGAGGCTTAATGGACTACCCCTAAGCTGCCTAAGAAGAGAATTGAAGAAGTCTCCATTAAGCTATCATCATCTGAAGGTGACATGCAAACAAAGGCTGATAAGGAGCATCTAGTTTTTCGCTATGCTCCGGGTGAGCGTCGAAAGAAAGGGAAACCTTTGTTACAGGAATGTACTCCAAAGAGGAAAATGAGTCACAAAGCTATCCAACATTTGAAGGAGCATATGACTGTCCCAGTTGCACAAATCCCACCCGTGACTTGTAAGTCTACTAAAGGCAATCTCCAAGCTGGTAAAATAAAAGGGAACTTTGATCCTAAGGCCTTCATACTTCTTGAAAAGTCTAGTTACGACTTCTCAAATCCATCAAGACTAGGAGAACTCAAAGATGAAGTCATTGGTGAAAAGGTATATGGGCTTACTGAGTCCCAAATGAGGTTGAGAAAGCAAGGGCACTACGTCATCACTCCTAAGTTTGGGTTACGATTCAGTTTGGTAGAACCTCTTCGAATTTCATCTAAGAGAAACAAAGAGATAGCTTCATCGCAACAAACCTTGGCGGAGGAGGTGAAGGAAGTTAAAGACAAGAAAATAAAACAACGGGCTTAAGTGTTTGATCGCATTGGAGGCTCAACACCTCGTGCCTCATTGTTTGAAAGGCTAGGTCACAAAAGTGAAAGTGTATCTCCCAAACATCTAAAGGGAGTGGCCATTATCTCAAAGACCTCTGTCTTTTGTCGCTTGGGAACTATAAAGAAGTCACCACCTAGAAATATGTTGTCAAAACATGAGGAGCACGATCACTGTGGTGTTGTTGCTGACAAGGAAACCTGTAGTGCTTTCCCATCACGATGAAGAGGAAGTCCATTTTGTCAATATCTATAAATGGTCCGCTGAAGGTGAAAAGGAGTACCATCATTTACATTTGCCAGCCTCATAGAGCAACAAAGAAAGAGAAAGAAGCCATGCCGACTATCCAAGGAAGTCAAAGAGAGAAGTCAGACTTTGCGGAAACATCCTATCACATAACTATGGAAGATAGCCCATGCCTTGATGTTGATGATGAAGTACACGAGGCTCCCCCTCAACTAGAAGACGGTGGGCAATCAACTGTGGATGAGCTTAAGGAACTCAATTTAGGCACTCCAGAAGGTCCCACGACCCACCTTTATTAGTACACTTCTTACGCCTCAGGAAGAGGAGAATACTCCAAGTTATTGACCGAGTACAAACATGTCTTTGCTTGGTCGTATAAAGAAATTCATGGTCTTAGTCTCAAGGTAGTCGTTAATCATTTAGTGATCAAAAGTGGAGCACGCCCTATGAAGCAGTCACAACGCATGTTTCAACCCGAGCTACTACCCCAAATTGAAGTCGAAGTCAACAAGATCATCGAGGCGGGATTTATTCGAGAGGTGAAGTACCCATCATCGATATCGAATATTGTACCTGTCAAGAAAAAAAATGGTCAAATATGTGTTTGTGTTGACTTTCGAGACCTAAACAAGGCATGTACGAAAAATGACTTTTCGCTACCAATAATTGAACTCATGGTTGATGCTACAACAGGGCATGAAGCTATACCATTCATGGATGGGTCCTCCGGATACAATCAAATCAGAATGTCTCCGAAAGATGAAGAGTGTACTGCTTTCTGAACTCCAAAAGGGATATACTGCTACAAAGTGATTCCCTTCGTTCTCAAGAATGCTGGTGCCACCTACCAACCTGTGATGCAAAACATCTTTGATGACATGCTTCATAAGAGGGTTGAAAGCTACGTCAATGACTTGGTGGTGAAGACGAAGAGTAGGCGTTACCACATTGAATACCTTTGAATTGTTTTTGAAAGGTTAAGGAAATTCGACCTGAAGATGAATCCACTCAAGTGTGCATTTGGAGTAACCTCAGGAAAGTTTCTTGGATTCATTGTGCGTCATCTTGGAATTAAAGTTAATCCCGCAAAGATTAACACCATTTAGAAAATGCCTGAGCCGAAGAACTTGAGGGAGCTTCGAAGTATCCAAGGACACTTAGCATTCATCCGGAGGTTCATCTCTAAAATCGCCGGACGGTGTCAACCCTTCAATCATCTATTGAGGAAGGATATCCCTTTTCATTAGGATCAGTCATGTCAAAATGCTTTTTGAAAGCATCAAAAGATACTTGTTGAATCCACCTGTGTTAGGGGCACCGGGGCTTGGGAAGCCATTGATACTTTACATCGTGGCACATGAACGTTCACTTGGAGCACTACTTGCTCAAGAGAATGAGGAAGGAAAGAAACAAGCCTTGTACTACCTTAGTCGAACTCTGATAGGAGCTTAGTTGAACTATACGCATGTTGAGAAAATATGCTTAGCGTTACTTTATGCGATAAAGAAGCTAAGGAATTATTTTGAAGCATACACCATCAAACTCATCCCTCGAGCAAATCTCGTGAAGTTCGTGATGACTCGACATGTTCTTTCTGGACACTTATCAAGATGGTCCATATTGTTTAACCAATATAAGATCACATACATACCTTAAAAGGGCTGTAAAAGGACAAGCACTAGCCAATTTTCTAGTTGATCACCCTCTTTTGGTGGAATGGGAGCTTTCTAATGAGTTTCCAGATGAAGAAATTTTGTTCATTAAAGAATTTCCACCATGGACTATGTTCTTTGATGGATCTACATGTCGTAATGGTGCAGGAAGGTGTTATGTTGATCTCTCCAGAAAGACATGTCTTGCCATTCTCCTTTATTTTAGGTGAAACATGCTCCAAGAATGCCGCATAGTACCAAGCTTTGGTCGTCGTTCTCGAAATGGCATTAGACATGAAGATTCTACAGTTGGAGATCTACAACGACTCTAAGTTGATCATCAACCAACTTTTCGGAAGTTACGAGGCAAAGAAGGAAGATCTCTTGCCATACCATCAATATGCTTTTGGTTTACTTGAAAGATTCGACCTAGTATTCTAAAACCACGTCCCAAGAGAAGAAAATCTCAAGGCTGATGCTTTGGCTAACTTGGCCATGGCAAAGACACTTGGAGAGAATGAGTCAACAAAGATATATGTACGTCATCAATAGGTTATTCCTAGAATTCTTCAAATCAGCGAAAGCCATCATACGTCTGTTCGAGTGATTGAAGAAGAAGATTAGAGGCAACCACAGATAGAGTACCTTGAACATGGAAAGTTACCTGAGGACCGCGACAAATAGCAGACATTAAACGAAGAGCACCACGATTCATCTTCTATAAGGGGACATTGTTTAGCCTCTCTTTTGAAGTACTATTCTTGCGATGTCTTGACAAAGAAGAAGCCTGCCAAGCGATGGAGGAAGCACTAGCTCATGTGGAGCACACCAATCTGGTCCCAAGCTCCATTTTCACATCAAGAGGATGGGCTACTACTGGACGACAATGGTGAAGTATTGCATAGAGCATGCAAAAAGATGTTAAGCGTGTCAATTTCATACCAACTACATCCACCAACCTCCATAGCCTCTTCATCCAATTGTAGCTTCATGGCCTTTTGATGCATGGGGACTTGAGGTTGTTGGACCGCTTCCAAAGTCATCAAAGGGACAAATGTATATATTGGCCGCTACAGACTACTTCTCTAGTTGGGTTGAAGTTATTCCACTCAAGGAGGTGAAAAAGGAAACTGTTGACGATTTTATCAAGTCATATATAAGTTTTAGGTACTGCATAACAAGATACATAATCAGTGATAATGGAAATCCATTTGACAATAGGCTCATGAAGAGTCTGTGCGAGAAGTTCGGTTACAAGCAACATAAGTCTTTAATGTATAATGCACCCGCCAACAGCCTTGCTGAAGCTTTTAACAAGACGCTTGGTAACCTTTTGAAGAAAGTTGTTGCAAAGAACAAGAGAGAATGCATGAGAAAATTGGTGAGGCTTTGTGGGCATACCGGACAACCTTCAGAACTGCTACACAATCAACTCCTTACTCTTTGGTGTATGGTGTAGAAGTAGTCCTTCCACTGGAGCAATAAATTCCATCATTATGGATCGCAGTCCAAGAAGGACTCACGTCCGAAGAGAATGCTCAACTTCGCCTAACAGAGTTAGAGGCATTGGATGAGACAATATTAGAAGCGCAACAAAGATTGGGGGGTTGATATCAAGCTCTCCTAGCTAGAGCCTTCAACAAGAAAGTGCGGCAACGATCATTCCAAGTGGGAGACTTGGTCCTACTTTTCCGAAGACCCATAATCCTCAACAAACGCATAGGCGATAAGTTCACTTCAAAATGGGATGGGCCGGATGTTGTGAAGGAAGCCTATTCAAGTGGCGCATACAAAATCATTGATAAGGATGGTCTCAGAGTTGGTCCAACGGCAAATTTTTTTGAAGCAATACTTCCCATAAAAGTCATCTACGCTCCTCGACACATGATCCTAAACTTCACGTTGATGCACTCCTTGACGCATGAGCCTAAACTACATGTTGCTGTGCTCCTTGATGTTTGAGCCTAAATTGCATATTGCTATAGTCCTGGCCCGCATGAGTTTAAACTGTGTACATCCAAAAAAGAGTCTACTAGGTTGAAAAAACCTAGAAAGAGGCGGCCTAGGCAAAAGTTAAGACCCAAAAAAAGAGTCTGCTAGGTTGAAAACCTCGAAATAGGTGGCCTAGGCAAAAATTAGGACATAAAAAAAAACAAAAAAAAACTCATCCCTCTAAACTACGTTATGACTTGATCCTCTTCACCTAGGTACGTAGGCAGGTTAGAGTTTCATTCTAAGTTCAGTCGCATGAGTTTTAAAAAAAAAGGGTTTGGCATCATGGGATCATCATTTTAATTCTTTCAAATATAGAGGCATATGTAATTGAGGAAAAGAAGAAAATTTGATACCAAAGCATAAAATATATTTCATTGCTTCAATATTGGAAGAGTTATATACATCAATGTTAAAAGTAGAATGAGACATCATCCTATATAAGGAATCTAAAGTTAGGTAAACGATCGAAAGAAAAGGATGGTTTCCAACTCGTTTGTGACTTCTCCATATGATAGATCATCCTTGATGGCGTGCCCATGACATTTAGCAGCTTTTATTATCCCTTAACTACGCGTCTTGTTGTTGAGTCGTGGGCGCAATGGTATACTTCTTCTATTTGAAGTTCCATCACATGAGCATGTACCTCGCTCTCGAAAGTTCCATCATTAGTGAGCACCTTGGTCAAGCCTCATGGATATCAAAACTTCGAGTATACACAACTTTTGGGAGATGAGTACTTTCACATGATAATCTCTCTGCAACAAGTTTGTCTTTTGCAGGGAGATTTTGCTCGTTTCTTGTTGCTCGAAACATCAAAATATCCACATCTTGTGTACCTTCTTAGTCTGACACTGAGTCCTTTTGAGCTCCTTCACAAGTCTGCAAAAGAAATAAATAAGGAGATAAGATTCGTGATGATAGCCAAATCCATTACAAGGCTGTAGAATCAACTTCAAAAATATTTGTTGGGCTAACTAAGAATTAATGAAGCCTTCATCTTTAACAAGATTATATTTCTCGATGTCCGAGTTCCATAGGAACAAATTGTTGGTGATTTTGACGCTCCTGGTTCAAGATACGGTTTTTCCTACCGAAAGTACGTAAACCTGAAGGTTCCTTGCGGTCAGTTCAATTTTCAAGATTTTCCTGTTTCGAGCCCTAAAGGAGTTCCGTGATAAAATTTGTATGTTTGGAAGCTCTACGTGTTTTCTTTCTAACGGCGCAAACAGATCACAATTTGGAGGCTCCTAGCTTGAGATATGAATTTTATGATAGGAGTGCGCATAATTGGTAAAAAAAACATGGCAAATAAATAGATGAACTTCAAGAAATTATTTCGGCCAGAGGAATTATGCAATAATATTTTCAGTGTTTCTTATCTCGTTGTTTTCTTTCTAATGACGCAGACGACTAGCAATTCTGATGCTCCTAGCTCAAGATATAAATTTCTCAGCGAGAGGGCACAAAGCTGGAAAGCAAGTGTGACAGACATCAGGAGCGATTTCAAACTAGTGTTTCAAACAATCTAAAAGGAGTTTGTCCATGATATCTTCAGGTGTTTCAGAAATTGTAGTTTTTTTTCCAATGGAATATATGGCTCGCACTTCCGATACCTGTAGCTCGAGATGTGAATTTTTTCAGAAGAGCGCATAAAGCTGAACATGAAGTTTGGCAGATAGATGGGTTATTTTCGGGAAAGTTTTGTGGCTAATCTGCTAGGAATCCTTCCATTATATTTTGAGGACTTCCTTATCTCTGAGTCTTCTTTCCAGTGGCGGAGACGGCTAGAGATTTGGACGTTCCAAGCTTGAGATATGTGCGTTCTAATGATAACATACAATGTTGTAAAGTAGAAATGTCAGACATGTATATCAGCTTCAAAAGTCAACTCCGGCTATCCTCAAGAAATTTATTTGTGGATTTTTATTTTATGGGATGCAGCCTTTCAAGTCTTGATTCTTCAAAAGCAAGCGGCTTGAGATTTCATTGTACCTACGCCAATGAATGGATATTTTTGCGGAGATGTGCCAATTGCTTGCTCGTCAAGGTTGGAAAGGACTGCTCCAAGTAGTGTCAATTTTGCCAAGAAAAAAAATGAGGCACGCCATATATGCTCGCTTGCAAAGAAGAATATGGTCACTCCAAATCTAAGCCTCTTCGAGCCAATCCGCAAGGAATGAGATGTGCCGTGTGCTCGCTCGCCAAGGATGGAATACGGTCACTGCAAGCCTCTTTCTCACCAAGCCTCAAAGAGGTAACGCTTTATCTAGACTTCTGTGACCAATTGCAAGAAGAGAGTGCTTCATCTACTTCTTGGGACTTGGAATGCCATGTACATCTTCGGCCAACTATAAGAAGAGGATTCTCCATGGATTTATTCACTAAGTTGCAAGAAGCCGTACACAAAGGCTCAATGGATACGAAGTTTTCATGCTTCTCTTCGCCTGTAAAAAAACAAAAAGATATTGTTGAACATGTTTCACTTCGTGAGAGCGTGCACAGCTGAAGAAATTGTTGCCTAACTTCTACAAGATATATGGGAAGATATAGGGTCAATCTGATTGTGATCTTTATATACTTTGTAGCTCTGGAACTCTACTTTCTGACGCCACAAACCGCTCGTGATTTCAACGTTGCTAGACCAAGATATTGTAGGACCATTCCCTAAATAAAATAAATATTTAGAAAAAAGAAAAAGAAAAGAAAGAGATGTTATTGGTTGAAACAAAGGCAATAATGGGCGGCTGTAAGCTTGGACGGTGGAACCAAATTTCATAACCAATTTGCAATTTTGCAAATTGGCAAGTAGGCAACATAACATATTTTGATTGGTTTTGGTAAGTATTCATTCAACTATAAATAGGGAGGATGTTTCCTCATTTTAAACACACCAAAATAAGGGAGAAGTAATAGAAGTTAGAGACAGTAATCCACATATTGTAGTTTGTGAGATAAATAGTGAGTGTGAGTAATATTGTAGTGATGTGTTTAAAATAAAGAGTCTTATTTCTTTCGAAGTTGTAGTAATCTCTTGACATTACTAAGTTGTAATATTATAGTGGTAATATTGCTCCGCTCGAGTATTGTTTTTACCTCGTTAAAGAGTTGGTGTCGTTGTTACTCTCTTGTGTTATTATTAACGTCGTAGATATTATTTCTGGGCGGGATTATTATTTTTTCCAACAACGTGGTATCAGAGCCATGGCGAATAATGGTCCGTTGTCTTCTCAGTACCCCCGTCTCATAAAATATAATTATGATAAATGGTGTCTACGTATGAAATCCATTCCTGGCTCCCAGGAAGTGTGGGAAATCGTAGATAGATGGTATGCAAAACCCAATAATGAGAAAGCTGTGACTCAAAATGAAAAAGATGTTTTGGCAAAGACAAGGAAGAAGGATCAACAAGCCCTCACGCTCATCCACCGATTCATGGATGATTCCATGTTTGAGAAGGTGGCAGATGCTACCACCTCAAAGGAAGCTTGGGAGATTTTACAAAATTCTCTCCAAGGAGTTGACAAGGTGAGGAAGGTAAAACTTCAAACTCTAAGGGCTGATTTTGAAGTTTTAAAAATGAAAGAATTTCTAATGCATTTCGGATTATTGTTCAATAGTGAATGTTATTGAAATCAATTAAGAAGATATGGGGAGGACATAGAAGATGTCTGTGTGGTAGAAAAGATCCTTCGCACTTTAACACCTAAATTTGATTTTGTGGTGTGTGCTATTGAGGAGTCTAAAGATTTATACTCAATGATGGTGGAGCAATTGGAGACTGGAGATTTTTTACAGGCTCATGAAGAAAAGATCAAGAGGAGACAAGAAGTGCCACTGGAGCAACTTCTTAAAACCCAGGAATCCTTTAAAGAATATGGAGGTGAAAAGATCCATGGAAGAGGAAGAAGTATTGGTAGCAACTTTAACAATGAAGTTAAAATCCACCAAACATTTAGAGGTCGTGGTCGTGGACAAAGAGGAGGAAGAGGACGTGGCTACTACCAAGAAAAAATGGACAAAGGTATGACAAATCAAAAATTAAGTGTTATAATTGTCATAAACTTGGCCATTAGTCTTGGTAATGTCATAGCAATGTTGAAGAAAAAGCTAATCTTGTTAACGACAAGAAAGAAGAAGATGAGCCAACATTGTTGGTGGCACTAAAGGAAGAAGACAGGGATGATTGTAGCTCGTGGTGTTTCGACAATGGTGCAAGCAATCGTATGTGTGGATGCAAAGAGAAGTTTGTGGATATCAATAATGTGAGAGGTAATGTGTCCTTTGAATATACCTCAAAGATTCAAATCAAAGGGATATGCACGATTCGGATCTCTGGTAAAAATGGTGGCCACAAGTTAATTCAAGATGTTTATTATGTCCCAAAATTAAAAAGTAATATTTTTAGTTTGGGCCAACTTCTTGAAAAGGAATATGACATCCACATGAAAAATATGCATCTTTGACTTAGAGATTCAAGTAGAATTATAATTGCTAAAATGCATATGGAAATGAATAGTTACTTTCTCTAAATCTTAAGACAATTGATGCAAAGTGTTTGAAGGCTAATGTGTAAGATAAATCATGGTGTTGGCACATGCGATTTGGGCACTTGAATTTTGAAGCGCTCAAATCAGTGGGAGAAAAGAACATGGTGCATGGGATACCATCAATCAACCATCCGAATCAATTGTGTGAAGCTTGTCTTCTTGGAAAACATGCAAGGAGGAGTTTTTCAAAGGAGGCCATGTCAAGATCAACCAAACCGCTCCAGCTTGTTCACACTAATGTGTGTGGACCAATCAATCCACCTTCCTTTGGTAAAAGTAGTACTTTCTTCTCTTCACTGATGACTTTAGTAGAAAGACTTGGGTTTATTTCTTGAACCTAAAATCTAAAGCTTTTGCTCCTTTTAAAAATTTCAAAGTACTTGTGGAGAAAAAAATGGCTATGAAATAAAAGCTTTAAGGTCCGATAGAGGAGGCGATTTCATTTCAAAAGAATTTAATGACTTCTGTCAGTCTCATGAAATTCGTCGCCCTCTAACGGTACCTTATTCACCCCAACAAAATAGAGTTGTAGAGAGAAATAATTGAATGATTCTTAATATGGCTAATGTATGTTAAAAGCTAAAAGTATGCCCAAGGAATTTTGGGCCGAAGCTGCTTCATGTGCAGTTTATTTGAGCAACAGGTCTCCAACAAGAAATGTTAGAGATCAAACCCCTCAAGAAGCATGGATTGAAAGAAAGCCAAGTGTTAAGCACTTAAGAATCTTTGGAAGCATAGCCTATGCTCATGTGCCACACCAAGGGAGAGCGAAGCTTAATGATTGGAGTGTCAAGCATGTATTTGTTGGCTATGATACAAGTTCAAAAGGCTACAAGTTATATAACCCAAGTAGCGGAAAAGTGGTGGTAAGTTGCGATGTTGAATTTGATGAAGAATTGGCATAAAATTGGGAAGCTCAGGAAGAAACTTCATATGATTTTCTTCCATACTTTGGTGATGAAAAAGAAACAGAGATCGTGGAACCTGTGGATGATACAACTCCACCTCCTTTTCCAACCAATGTTGCATCTCCCTATTCTCAAGAAAGTTCAAATGAACAGCCGCAGAGGACAAGGAGTATTCAAGAGCTCTATGAGGACACAGAAGAAGTTACTAATTTTGATTTCTTATATTGTCTCTTTGCTGACAGTGAACCAATGAACTTTGATGAAGCTGTTATAGATAAATGGCGGAGACAAGCCTTGGAAGAGGAGATCAAGTCAATAGAGAAGAACAACACTTGAGAGTTAACAACTCTTCCTAAGGGTCATCGAGCAATTGGAGTGAAATGGGTATACAAGACAAAGAAGAATTCTGATGGAAATATGGAGAGATACAATGCATGACTTGTGGCTAAAGGCTACAAGCAAAGGCTAGGCATTGACTATGAAGAAGTCTATGCACCCGTTGCCCGCATGGTGACGATTTGTTTGCTCATCTCTTTGGCAACGCAAATAAAGTGGAAGATCCATCAGCTAGACATCAAGTCAGTCTTTTTGAATGGCTATCTTGAAGAAGAAGTCTATGTTGAACAACCATTGGGCTTTGTGGTAAAAACCATGATGATAAAGTGTTGCGGTTGAAGAAAGCTTTATATGGATTAAAGCAAGCCTCGCGAGCATGGAGTAGTTGCATCGACAAGTATTTTAATATAATGGGTTTTCTCGTTGTCTCCATGAATATTCTCTTATCCTAAAGTTCACACTAATGGAGATATCTTGCTTGTTTGTCTTTATGTTGATGATCTTATTTTCGCGAGTAATAACTCAAGTTTGTTTGAAGCTTTTAGGAAAGATATGTCCCGTGAGTTCGAGATGACAGACGTAGGACTCATGTCATACTACTTGGGACTAGAAGTAAAGCAAATGGAGGATGGAATTTTTATCTCTCAAGAAAGCTATACAAAAGAGATATTGAAAAAGTTTAACATGCTCGATTGCAACTCTGTGAACACGCCGATGGAGAGTGGGACAAAATTGTCCAAGTTTGATGAAGGAGAAAAAGTGGATCCCATATTTTTCAAAAGTCTTGTGGGAAGTTTGAGGTATTTGACTTATACCAGGCCAGATATACTCTTTGCATTTGGAGTAGTAAGTCACTTTGTGGAAGCTCCTACATCGACTCGCTTGAAGGTCACTAGAAGAATTCTTTGTTACCTAAAAGGTACGATCGACTTTGGGTTATTTTATTCTTCTTCTAGTGATTTCAACCTTGTGGGATTTTGTGATAGTGATTATGCGGGAGATATTGATGATAGAAAAAGCAAAACTGGTTTTGTGTTTTTCTTGGGTGATTCTGTTATTTCTTGGAGTTCAAAGAAACGACCAATTCTTACTCTCTCGACTTGTGAAGCTGAATATGTAGCAGCAACATCCTGTATGTGTCATGCTATTTGGTTGAGAAGATTGTTGAAGGAGCTATTTATCACAAATTGAAGCTACAAAGATTTGCATTGACAACAAATCCGCACAGGCACTCGTGAAGATCCGGTGTATCATAATCGAAGCAAACATATAGACACAAGGTATCGCTTCATCAAAGAATGCATTACCAAGAAGGAAGTCGAGCTCAAATATGTGAAGTCTCATGATCAAGCTGCGGATATCTTTATAAAGCCCCTCAAGTTTGAAGATTTTCAGAGATTGAGATCAAGAATTGGAATGAAGAAGAAAAATCAAAATTAAGGGAGAGATTTGTGGGACCAGTCCCTAAATAAAATAAACTATTACAAAAAAGAAAAAGAAAAAGAAAAGAAAGAGATGTGATTGGTTGAGATAAAGGCAATAGTGGGCAGCTGTAAGCTTGGACGGTGGAACCAAATTTCATAACCAATTTGCAATCTTGCAAATTGGCAAGTAGGCAACATAGCAGATTTTAATTGGTTTTGGTGAGCATTCGTTCAACTATAAATAAGGAGGATGTTGCCTCATTTAAAACACACCAAAATAAGAGAGAAGCAATAGAAATTAGAGACAGTAATCCATAAATTGTAGTTTGTGAGATAAATAATGAGTGTGAGTAATATTGTAGCGAGATGTTTAAAATAAAGAGTGTTATTTCTTTCTAAGTTGTAGTAGTCTCTTGACACTACTAAGTTTAATATTGTAGTGGTAATATTACTCCGCTCAGATATTGTATTTTACCTCGTTAAAAAAGTTGGTATCGTTGTTACTCTCGTGTGTTATTATTATTTGCCGTGGATATTTTTCCTGGGCGGGATTATTATTTTTCCCCAACAGATATGACACTTTTTTGTGAAGGTGAGCAAAGCTATAAATTTGAGCATAGCGGCGTCTGAAAAGAAATTTCAAAATAATATTTGAGAAGCTATAGAAGGAATTACGGCCCAAACTTTTGATATGTTGAAGTATTTGAAGTGTAGTGTCAAGGGGATTAGACGACTTGTGATTTTGATGTTCCTACAACGACATATGATGGTTTTCTCGACAGATGCCTAAAGATGACTATCCCTTACAGATTCTGCAGCAAAAGAGAAAAGATTTTGGAGGCCTCGGTGCTAACGGAACGAAGCTTTTGGTTCTATCTAGTTGATTGGTGCCAATGACACGAAGCTTCGATTCAGCAGCAGGTACCGGTGTCAATGACACGACGCTTCAAATCATCACAATAGATAAATGTACTCGCGACTCGAAGTTCTGATCATCGTGACAGGTAATGGCGCCAACGACACGAAGCTTGAAACTATGGCCAAGTTTTATATCAAAACATCCATCTAAATTACTGACGGTTTGCAGATTCGAACTTCTTTTCTAGGTGATGTCAATTCTTGAAAAGAAAAAAAGAAACCGTCAGAAGGAATATAGAAAAAAAGAGATGCAAGAGAAAGGAATTACAAATAGGAAGAGCCTTATGTATCTTCTCTCATGGTTAGCCGAACTTCTCGAGTTTCAAGTTTGTGCTCTTATGTGTCTGAGGTCCAGCTCTTGTCCTATTTATAGAGCTCATGAGACGGTGGTGTCTTACTTGGTGTACAAGATATCCTTATTAAATAAAAAGAGAATTCCTAGTTAATTACAAAGTCTCTTATGCTTTAAAGAAAAGGATTCTAAGACGTATTTGAATTCAATAAAACACTGTATTGGGTCAATTAATTTCGGTAAGGTCTAGTGGTGCACGTCAAATTAGAGGAAGAAAATCTGATTGGAGTAATAACTCAAGTGTGCTAAACTTATTATCTATATTGTCCTACGCCGCATATCTTTACATGTTGTAAAAATTTCTCTTTGACTAAGTTCAAGCCTGAGAAAGAAAAGCTACTAAACTTTATCTCCAAATTAAAGATGCAATACCCGTTATTTAACTAGAATAT
The DNA here is from genome assembly GCF_001879085.1 of Nicotiana attenuata. Taxonomy (NCBI): domain Eukaryota; kingdom Viridiplantae; phylum Streptophyta; class Magnoliopsida; order Solanales; family Solanaceae; genus Nicotiana; species Nicotiana attenuata. Next base: position 50,434,578 of record NC_031993.1, read on the forward strand.
GCTTGTTACTATGATTATGTGGTTTCACCTAATGCTCAACCAAAGTGCATGAGCAAGTGTTTTTGTTAGGAGACTAAAGAAATTGTTGTCTTCACCGGTACTTCAAGCCTCGTCGCTAAGGCCCATCAATTTTACACTTCGACAAGACTTGAAGTAGGGTGTATCTATAGACCTAAAAAATTTATTAACTTTAATCCATAGAAAATTTAGATTGAATCTTAATTTTATTTGGGTTCAATAATTAATTTGGACTTTACAAATTAAATTAGTCCATAAGCCCAATGTCCATTTCATCTTAAGGCCCAGACTCATGCCATGTGTCAAGTGACAAGGCATATCCAGTCAAACTCAAAGCCAACAAGATGATGCCACGTGTAAAATGGTGTGGCAATCCCTGTCTAAAATAGTGACCAATCAAAAGTTGCCAAGTGGATAAAATAACATGTCTTGGCCAATCTCAAGCAAGCGTATCACATAGCTTATATGATAAGTTTGATGACTCACATGAGCCAATCAGAATCAAGCAAGAGAGTTCATATGTAGCTGGACTGTCCATCTTCTACCATTACAAATAGAGGGGTTACATAACTCTTTGGAGACATACAGAGTTGAGAAGACCATTCCGCAATTGGCGAAGGCATCCATAAATAGAGAGATCAATCATCAAGTGCATAGTTCTTCAACAAAGGAGTGATCAACAGAGTTCTTCCCGGAGATCAACCCGTAGCAACAATGTGTTGCTCGACGTTCTTGGCAATTAAATACATCATAAGGAGGTCTGCATCGTCCTACATTCGAGAAAGACGCTTCTCAAACCCTTGAATCACGGAGAATTTTAGAGAGGAGAATCGAGGGATACATAAAATTGTACTCACAAATATTTATCAATAAAATCTCTTTTTCTTCATATTATATTTTTTTTAGTTTATTTTCTGTACTACGAAAATTTGTTGTGAACAATGATGGATAAATAACATTAATCTTGGGATAAAAATTTATTATTGCCTTATTTCTTATTTGGTTACTAGTCCTGAGATAAGTTATCCCAAGATTCAAAAAAGTACTAGAAGGGTGAAATAATATCCCATGATAAGTTATCCCAGAATAAAGCAGTAAAATTGACAATCCCAAAATTAATACAACATACCAAACATTCAATAAGAAATAATACCAAAATAACTAATCCCAACATAACTAAACACAATATAACTAATTCCAGCAAAACCAATCACAATATAATTTGTCTCAAGCCAAACGAACCAAGAGTATAAATTCTACATCAACTCCTTGAAACAGGATCTAAATGACCACCTTCCTCTGCCTTCAATTTCTACACTGTATAAAATTGCTAAATTTATCAAATGTTCAAATGATGTATCTCCAATCCCCTTCAGAATGAACATCACAATCAGCGAGAGCGCCACTGTGCTCTGCCGCAAATCTCTTTGGTGATGGGTAGGTTTGGTTAAATGAATCTTCAATATGGAAATTTTGATCCATCGCCTTCACCATTTAATTTTAATATTTTGTATTCACTTTTTTTTTTTTTATATATTTTTACTGATATATAAACCTCTAAACAAATTAAATAATTCTTGAAAAATACAGGCTAAATGAAAATCCATCAACATGAGTACGTACTGTATAGGCCAAAAATTATCCTAGTTATATTTAGGCCATGTTAGCACTAGGAGAGTCATTAAAGACTGCCACATGCCATCAGTATGGTTTCAACAAAAGATGGGTTCAAGGCCAAAATGATATGACGAAATATAGGGGCTAGGTCGAGGAGTCAACGAAGATTAAGGTCGAGTTCAAATGCCCTCCTTAACGAAGCAATAACGGCTAGTTTCGTTGAAATGAATTTAAAGAGAATATTTCAGTGAATATTCCCAGAATCTGTACTATTAGGATTTTATGGCACATGTTCCCTTATAAATAGAAAGAGACATAGTTATAGGAGGCATTGGACACTCATTTGTAAAAGAAGAATACTTTGACATTCTCTAGAGATTCTTGCTTTACTACATACGTGCAAAAGACACCTTTTTCTTGAGATCCCTCTCTAGTTTTCTTCCACGATACAAGAAGAACCTGAATATTCAAAGACTCATAAATCATTTATCATTGTCAGAAGGAACATTACACGACTTCATCCTCTTTTTCGGTCATATCTGTTACATATATTTACATAAATACCATTATACACCATTTATTGTTATTTAATGCTATTCACTTCATATTTTTTCCGTTAAGTGCTATTTATTATTATACGTCCATCACTATTACCACAGATTTTGTGGCATCCTACGACGACACTAGTTAAATAATATAGTGTATATTATTATTAGGCAAGATTAACCCTATTTTGTTAAGAAAATCTAATTGTTTAAACATAGATTTAAATTTTGGGACAAACAGTTTGGCGCCGTATGTGGAAATTTCTTAGCTAATCTTTTAGTTTCCATTAGATCTACAACTCACATGACATGCTAACCTAACGAGCCACAAAGTTTCTCTCCTCTCTGCACGTACATAAATTTCCATGGCAGGTACCAAGGAAACGGGACCAGGGCAACAGATGACATTCCCTGTAACCTCATGAACGCCATCAACGAGAGCTATGAAACACAGGGCGAGGATGTGATGCCCACTGCCTCTCCCAAGCTTGAGAGGTCGCCTCCCCTTTATTGCAGCACAATGAAACCAAATGGGAAATGAGCTTCCACGTCTACAAGAGAAGGGACGCCACCTGCTATGAAAAAGCTCCTCGAAGCATGGCTAATCAATTCCTAGTAAGCGTGCTCAACAAACAAGCTCCATGAACGACCACAAAAACCACAAAAACCCCCCACGGTACAGTGAAGGGACGAACAGGGTGATCAACCAGACCCCCTAACTCCATATAAAACTCACAATGTCAGGCGATAGTGTCCTCGCCGTTGTTTTGAATAGAATGGAAGAAATGGAGAATGAGAACAAGGCGCTCAAAGACCAAATGAAAGAACAACAGAAACGTAGACAAGATATCGGGCCCCCCTAAATTACTGCCAAAAAGGGATACCGGTAGATTCATAGAACAACCGTATAGCAAGGAAGAAACCCCACATACCATACCAAAGACCTTCAAAATGCCACCGTATCTCAGAATATATGATGGGAAAACCGACCCTGAAAACCATGTCACTAATTACGCCACCGCGTGAAGGGCAGCGACCTCACCAAGGAACATGTGTCCTCTATTTTGCTGAAGAAATTTGGAGAAACCCTCACTAGAGGGGCATTAACATGGTATTCACAGCTACCAGCGCGCTCCATAGAAACGTTCGAAGAAATAACTGACAAGTTCGTGACGGCACATGTCGTGGCCAAGAAAGCCGAAATGAGAGTAAACGACATCTTTGCCATCAAGAAATCCCTAGGAGAGGGATTGAGGGACTTCCTCACCCGATTCAACAGGGTAAGGATGACCTTACCACATGTGTCTGAGGGGATGACAGTCGCAACCTTCAAGAACAGGTTGAGTAGAAAGGGTTCAAGAGCGACTATAAAGTTGTTGAGCCGATTGATGAAGTATCTTCCAACCACTCCGGATGAAATCCATAATGCCTATTATGCCGAGGTTCGTGCAGATGATGACGACCTAAACGGACCAACTAGACGACTCATCTCGGTACAAACCGATCCCAGGAAAGAGTGAAGAGATAACATGAGGAGGGATCACCTAGTCTCACGGCCAAACAGGGAGTGACATCGGCCTTATGTCAAGGGACCCATCCCTCCCTCCTTTCACTATGATGATGGCTCATTTAGGCCGAGGACGGGCACTCATAGGAACGATAGAGGTATGCCCCATTTGTTATCTGCTCACAATTTTTGTCTTTCACATACAGAGGTGGTCTACGCCCTTGAAAAGCTCGAAACAAAAGTGAAAAGTGGTCGCCAAAGATGAGGTCCGATCCGACCACTAGGAAATTCCACGCCCTCTGTGAATTCCACCAGAAACGTGGACACAAAACCAAAGATTGCATTGCCCTAAGGCAAGAGGTAGAGAACATGTTGCAGCAATGGCACCTCAAAGAGCTGCTGAACGACAAAGGAAGGAACACCTTCGCTAGAGGTCGAGAATGTCAAGGCTCGCCAAAGCCTCCCTTACCAGCTCATACTATCAATATGATTATTGGTGGCAGCAGCGACGCCTCCATCAACAGCGTTAAGTTCACTGCCACCTACAAGCTCAAAAGATCAATCACCCACGAATGGTATGACTGACTTAAAGAAAGTATCATCTTCGACGAGTCAGATACCGACGGTTTGACTTTCCCTCAAAAAATGCTCCAGTCATTACTTTACGAATTTTAGATATTGATGTTAAACGTATTATGGTAGATGATGGCAGTAGAGCGTGCATTATCCATCCCCGAGTCCTCGCCCAAATGAGACTTGGGGATAAGATAGTGCCACCATGCATAGCAATGGATAGCACGATGACTCAACAAAAGAAAGAAAAGGAAAAAGAAGCATAGCAATCAGCAGGGTTGAGGTCGCCACGAGAAGGAGTTAGTGAAGTCATTATGGACCCAAAACTATCGAAGCCGTCGAATCAACTTTAGAGGACCTCAACCCCTATCAATTAGACCACTGCGACCTCAGTAAATAGGTCTACATCAGCTACAAACTCCGAGAACTAGGTAAATTTAGTCAATTCTCAATAGCTAATGCAAATTTGTATGCTTTCAGTCATGCAGATATGCCAGACATCCCCAAAGAGATCGCCACACACAAATTGAACGTCGACCCCTTCTATCCCCCAATAAGGCAGGTCCGAAGAAAGTTCAACCTCACCATCAACGATGACGTACATGAGGAGGTAGAGAAGCTATTAGCAAATGGCTCCATTAGGGAGTCGAAGTACCCCAAATGGATAGCCAACGTGGTGATGGTCAAAGAGAAAATGGGAAATGGAGGATGTGTGTGGACTTCACATACCTAAACAAAGCATGCCCGAAGATTCATTCTCGTTGCTACATATTGACCAACTCATTGACACAACGGCCGATCACGGGCTACTAAGTTTCCTAGATGCATATTCGGGTTATAATCAGATACTCATGGAAGAGGAAGACCAAGAGAAACCACGTTCATCACCCACATGGAAAAATATTATTATAGGGTCATGCCGTTTGGGTTGAAGAACGCAGGGGCCACCTATCAAAGGTTGGTCACAAAAATGTTCAAAGATCAACTTGGCAAGACCATAGAGGTATATATCGATGACATGCTGCTCAAATCCGTGAGGGAAGAAGACCACATCGACCACTTGAAGGAAGCTTTTGACATACTAAGATAATACATGATGAAACTAAACCCCTAGAAATGCACGTTTAACGTAGCCTCGGGAAATTTTTTGGGTCTAATAGTATCAAATCGAGGAATTAAAGTCAACCCAGATCAAATCAAGGCTATCGAACAGGATACCCGAGCAACTGACCTATGAAAAAGCAAGTCCAAAGATT
>NC_031993.1:50440193-50479526 GCF_001879085.1 Nicotiana attenuata
GTAGAAATCACCCTTGACATGATGTTGCCCACATTCAGAGGAAAACCAGCCATAATAGATGCCACTAACACCGCACGGGGAATAGGAACTGTGTGATCATGAGTGGAGGGATCAAGCCTACTACACACGAAGGTCAACCAACCCTTTGCTTCAAAACTGAACGTGTTTCTCAGAATCTTCTCCCCTGCTTTCAGCCAAACTGGGACAGTGCCCGGGGCTGCCAAGTGCTGGGCCAACCAAGGGCGAACCTCTTCTTTCATTTCCAGCTTTTCTAAGTATTGGGTTTCGTCCTCTTCGTTGAACCCCAAAAACTCATTCAGAGACTTCCCATCAGACATCACCACTTTGTCCCTCACTTGTGTCGCCTTTGAGTCCTTCACTACATGATGAACATTGCAGTAAAATTCTTTTACCATATGTTCATTTGTGACAATGCAACGTTCCTTGAAGAAACCCCAACCCTCTCTAGTACGGAATTGTGCTTGCACATGTGGGTTTAGAGGAAGAAGATCAGAGTCAATAAATTGCCTCTCCGGAATTAATTTTCTTTTGGGCCGCCACTCTCGAAATCTGTGGAAGGCTATTTCACTTACAAATCTATCAGCCCATGCTTCCGGTTTTCTTGTTCTATCAACACCACCAACTTGGGGCTCACCCCCTCACCATATCCTCCACTCTCCCCAGATAGTGAAGCTGTGGGGGAGGTGGAGTATTGTTCTGCACTTTTAACTTCGGACTCATCAGACGAGTCCGAAACTACATTCACCGGTCTTTTGAGGTTTTTATAAGCTGGTCCTTTGGAGGTAGGTGAAGTTGAAGGAGAGTCATGCAATTAGAGCGGGAGAGACATGTGAGTGGGAGCAGATTCAGAAGTAATACTCCGGGATGGTTCATACTCACTCCCCGAAGAGTGGGAGGCAGCTCTATCAGCTTCCCGTATTATCTTACGGGTCTTTTTTATATTCTCCCGAGCCTGGGGAGTGAGTTTAACAACCCGCTTTCCTTTTCCCCCCTCGGGAGGAACCACCCCTCCCGGGTTGTTGTTCTTTTCCTCCTCGTTTCTTAACCATGATCTGCAAAGAAAAGTCTAACATTGTTAGTTGAAGCATATGCAGTGAATTGGATGCTACGGTTGAATGCATGGTTTAGAAACAGGGTTGCAGAATAGAAGGGGCGCGGACCGCGCAAAAGTGCCACGCGGTCGCGCTGGGGTAGCACGGACCGCGTAAAACTGGAGCGCGGACCGCGCTTAAGATGTTCCAGTGAAACCCCTCTCTGAATCTTACCAACGCGGTCCGCACTGATTTGGACCGCGGCCGCGCTAGGCTAGCGCGGACCGCGCACAAATGCTATGCGGACCACACAGAAGATACTCAGCATACAACAAAGAGGAAGCGCGGACCGCGCAGAAAGGACGCGCGGCCACGTAGGGCAGACAATTAACTGAGTATGGGGATTTTCATTTAAGTCCAATTTTTTGTTCAAATTATGGGTCCTAATTGTCCCTACTCAGTTACTAATCAAGAATTCATGCCCATTGTTTCACATAAACACAAAAAATCTACCCTAACAGGTAAAACTAAGAGAGAAAGAAGAAAATAAGAAGTTATACTAATAGGAAGCAAATAAAAAAAAGAACAAAAATTAAACTATGAATGAGATTAGTGAGGAATGTTACCAGGGGTTGTGAAAGTTTTAACTACTTGAAGCAAGTTCTTTTGAAGCACAGTGAAAATTGAGAGCTCAGGTAGAAAATTGGCGAAAAGGTTAAAATGAAGCCTAGGGTCTCTATTTATAGAAAACACTTTGGGACCCATTACTTACCCACCAGCGCGGCCGCGCAGAAATGGCCGCGGACCGCGCTGGATTTCCAGCATCCTTAATTGCCTGAACAGCCCACGCGGACCGCGCTGTTTTGTCACGCGGCCGCGTGGGAAACTTCAGAGAGTATGTAATTTGGGCTTCTCCTGTGCGGACCGCACAAAAATATCACGCGGACCGCGCAGCTGGCTTTAGAGACTCAGCTCCCATTTCACCAGCCTACGCGGACCGCACTATTTTGGTGCGCGACCGCGTAGGCAAACTTCAGAGACCTTAAAATTTTTGCTACTTTTGTCCTGCACTGGTCCAACATCAACCCTGCAACATCTCACAAACCATGAGTTTAAAAATCCTAATCTACAACGGAAAAATAAAAAGAAATAAAAAGACATGGGTTGCCTCCCAAGAAGCGCCTGATTTAACGTCGCGGCACGACGCATTTTACCATAATATCACTTCAAATGAAGGAGTGCCACCACGTGGCTGTCATCAATCTTCTCCAAGTAATGCTTCACACGATGCCCATTGACCCGGAATACCTCACCATTTTTGTTTTTGAGATCAAGAGCACCAAAGGGAGTCACAAATACCACTTCAAAAGGGCCACTCCACTTACACTTGAGTTTGCCCGGAGATAACCTCAACCGGGAGTTGAAAAGAAGAACCATATCACCAACCTTGAATTCCTTTCCCCGGGCATATTTGTCGTGAAGGTACTTTATCTTGTCCTTGTACAAAGACGAGCTGGAGTAGGCGTGAAATCTAAACTCATCAAGCTCATTCAATTGCTCCACTCGGAGATTGGCTGCAACATCCCATTCCAAGTTCAACTTCCTCAATGCCCACATAGCCTTGTGCTCAAGTTCCACCGGAAGATGGCAAGCTTTACCAAACACCAACCGATACGGAGACATACCAATTGGAGTCTTGTAAGCCGTCCGATAAGCCCAAATAGCATCATCCAATTTCTTCGACCAATCGGTCCTATTAGCATTCATCGTTTTGGACAAAATACTCTTTATCTCCCGATTTGAGACTTCCACTTGTCCGCTAGCTTGTGGATGATAGGGGGTGGTCACTTTGTGGTTAACTCCATACTTAGCAAGCAATGAGTCGAAAGCCTTGTTGCAAAAATAGGACCCCCCATCACTAATAATGGCCCGAGGAGTACCAAACCTCGTGAAGATACTCTTTTTCAAAAATGATACAACACTTCGGGCTTCATTGTTGGGTTCCACCCACTTTGAGACATAGTCCACCGCCACGAGAATGTAAGTGTTACCATAAGAGCTCACGAACGGACCCATGAAATTGATGCCCCAAACATCAAAAATATCCACCTCGAGAATTGTATTGTGGGGCATCTCATCCTTCTTGGAAATACCGCCGGCTCTTTGACATGCATCAGATCTCTTCACCAATTCACTAGCATCCTTGAACAGCGTCGTCCAATAGAATCCGCAACTCAAAACTTTTGAGGCCGTCTTCACCCCCCGTGATGGCCACCATAGGGAGAAGAGTGACAAGCCTCCAATATGCTCATTTGTTCACTTTCCGGTACACATCTTCTTATCACTCCATCCGTGCAAATTCTAAACAAATACGGATCATCCCAATAGAAATCCAAGCTATCCCGCTTGAGTTTCTTCCTTTGGTTGGAAGAGAGCTCACACGGGACGTTACCAGTCACAATTAAGTTGGCGATGTCCGCGAACCATGGCATTTCACACATAGAAACGGAAAGAAGCTGCTCGTCAGGGAACCTATCATTAATCTCAATACCATCACTTGGTCTCCCCTCTTCCTCTAATCGGGACAAATGGTCCGTAACTTGATTCTCGCTTCCCTTTCCATCCACAATCTCTAAATCAAATTCCTGAAGGAGTAGCACCCACCTCATCAATCTTGCTTTCGAATCCTTCTTAGTCATCAAATACCGGAGGGCTGCATGGTCCGTGTGTATGATCACCTTTGCTCCCATAAGGTAAGGTCGAAGTTTCTCTGTCGCGAACACAATAGCCAATAGCTCCTTTTCCGTCACTGTGTAGTTTCTTTGGGCCTCATTCATCGTCTTGCTAGCATAATACACAGGATGGAACATTTTGTTGATCCTTTGGCCTAGCACCGCACCAACCGCTACATCACTCGCATCGCACATAAGTTCAAAAGGAAAATCACAATTAGGTGCGGTGATGATAGGAGATGTTGTCAACTTGTGTTTCAATAGCTCAAAAGACTCCATGCACTTCTCATCAAAGATAAACTTGACATCATTCTCTAACAATTTGCAAAGCGGGTTCACAATTTTTGAAAAATCTTTAATGAATCGCCGGTAGAACCCGGCATGACCAAGAAAACTCCTCACCCCTTTGACAGAGGTAGGGGGAGGGAGCCTTGAGATAACCTCTATTTTTGCCTTATCAACTTCAATTCCTTGCCTTGAGATTTTGTGACCCAATACAATTCCCTCTTGCACCATAAAGTGACATTTCTCCCAGTTGAGCACAAGGTTGGTTTCTTCACATCTTGCCAAAACCCTATCCAAGTTCACCAAACATTCCTCAAATGAATCCCCCACCACGCTGAAGTCGTCCATGAATACCTCCAAGATATCCTCCACCATATCGGTGAAAATTGCCATCATACATCTTTGGAAGGTCGCTGGGGCATTACATAGTCCGAATGGCATTCTCGAGAAAGCGAACGTGCCATAAGGACATGTAAAGGTTGTCTTCTCCTGATCTTCCGGGGCAATGAGAATTTGATTATACCCCGAGTATCTATCTAGAAAACAATAAAAGGCCCGGCCCGCAAGACGATCGAGCATTTGGTCCAAGAATGGTAGTGGGAAATAATCTTTTCTTGTCACCTTATTCAGCTTTCTATAGTCCATACACACCCCCCAACCCGTAACTGTCCGAGTAGGAATAAACTCATTGTTGGCATTGGTCACTACCGTCATTCCACCCTTCTTTGGCATACATTGGACCGGAGAGGTCCATGAACTATCCGAGATCGGGTAAACCACACCGGCGTCAAGCCACTTGATAACCTCTTTCTTCACTACTTCTTGCATCACCTCGTTGAGTCTCCTTTGATGTTCAAGAGATGGCCGTGCATCCTCCTCCAAGATGATCTTATGCATGCAAAATGCGGGGCTTATTCCCCTGATGTCCGCCAAAGTCCATCCTATTGCCCTTTTTCGCTTTTGAAGCACCTCCACAGTGGCCTCAACCTGCAAGTTAGTAAGGCAAGAAGAAAGAATAACTGGAAGAGTAGAATTAGAGCCCAAGAATTCATACCTGAGGTGTGGAGGAAGTGGTTTCAACTCCAACACCGGTGGCTCCTCAATTGATGGCTTGGTTGGCGGAGTTTTGCGATTCTCAAGATCCAAAGATAGCTTCCTAGGCTCATATGAATATGAACCCATTCCATGCAATGCATTCACGCACTCCACTCTACCGGCATCATCATTGACATCCATGTTAAGAAGCACGGCTTCAAGAGGATCTTCAACATTAATCAAGGCACTTGTGTCATCCACTATCACCGCCGTGACAATGTCCACAAATGAACACACCTCTGTGCTATTGGGTTGTCTCATTGATTTGCACACATGAAATACCACCTTCTCATCACCCACACGGAATGTTAACTCCCCTGCTTCCACATCAACCAATGCCTTCCCCGTAGCTAGGAAAGGTCTTCCAAGAATAATAGGCACTTCGAAATCCACTTCACAATCCAATATGACAAAGTCGGCCGGCAATATAAATTTGTCCACCCGGACAAGCACATCGTCGATTATACCTAAAGGCCTCTTCATCGACCGGTCCGCCATTTGAAGTCTCATTGAGGTTGGCCTAGGTTGCCCAATTCCCAAAGTCTTGAAGACTGAGTACGGCATCAAATTAATGCTAGCCCCCAAGTCACATAGGGCCTTAGCAAAGTCCGCACTCTCGATAGTGCAAGGAATAGTGAAAGCTCCAGGGTCTTCTAGTTTCGGGGCCATAGAATGCACAATCGCACTAACTTGGTGCGTCATCTTTATTGTTTCACACTCCATAGAACGCTTCTTGGTGACTAAATCCTTCATGAATTTTGCGTACCCAGGCATTTGTTCAAGTGCCTCCACTAAAGGAACATTGATTGTGAGGCTCTTCATCATGTCTATGAATTTCTTGAACTGATTGTCATTCTTTTGCTTTGCTAACCGCTGAGGATATGGTGGAGGTGGTCTAGGCAAGGGTGCCTTGGCCTTGGGCACCGCCGGCTCGGGTATATCAATAATGTGTTCCCTAGACGGGTTCACGGCATCTTGAGTCTCTACCCCGGCCTCATCATCAATATCAATCCGCACATCATTTGTCACTATTGGTTCAACCACATTGTCAACACTCAAGGCACATCATCATCATGCGACTCAACTTCATCATTCACAACCCGATTCTCTTCCGAGGCATGCACATCACCGCCTCTTCCACTCCTAGTTGTAACTGCCATCACATGATTGTTACCCCCCTTTGGGTTCACTACCGTGTCACTTGGTAGCGCACCTTTAGGTCGGGTATTTAAAGCTTGAGAAATTTGTCCTATTTGCACCTCTAGGTTCCGGATAGATGTGTTATGTGAAGCCAATTGTGCGTCAGAATCTTGGTTCTTTTTCATCATCTGCTCGAACATCATCTCTATCCGTCCCATATCACTTCCGGAAGAACTAGGCCCTTGCGACTGAAAGGGGGGTGGATTGTTTGGTTGTTGGAACATGGGGGGCCTTTGAAAGCCTTGCCCCCTACCACCATTATTCCGCCCTCCTTGATTGTTATTGTTGTTGTTCCAATTGTTGTTGTTCCCGTTCCAATTGCCTTGGTTATTACCTTGATTACCCCAATTGTTGTTCTGATTGTTATTGTTCCAATTGTTATTACCTTGTTGTTGATTATTGTTATTCCAATTTCCGCCTCCTTATTGATTGCCCCAATTGCCTTGGGGGCGCCATTGTTGATTCCCTTGATTTTCTCTATTGCCTTGGTAGTTATTGACATATTCACATTCCTCACTTTGATCATCATAACACTCGTTCGAATAACCACCACCATTATAGTTGTTGTCAAATTGCTCACCATTACCTTGAGGTTGTTGTTGCCCTCTTTGCCTCCTTTTTAGCATAGAAACATTCTCCACTGCATTGACTTGACGCGGATTTTGTACTTGTTGCAATTGCGCCTTCGCCAACTGATTCATTGTTGTTGTAAGTTCGGCAATAGCTTGGCCATGGTCATTCAACTCCTTGTGCAAATGGATAACCGTGGGGTCACCTTGGGGTGCATTCGCTCGGCTTTGCCATGCCGAAGAGGTGTCGGCCATTTCATCAAGTACATCACATGCCTCTTGGTAAGAAAGTTTCATAAAGTTCCCACCGGCCAATTGGTTCACAATGCACTGATTCGTGGTGTTGATGCCCCTATAGAAAGTCTGCTGGATCATCGCCTCAGTCATGTCGTTGTTAGGGCACTCCTTCACCATTGTTCTATATCGCTCCCAGATCTCGTGCAATGGTTCCGTTGGCATTTGCTTGAAAGCTAGAATCTCGTCCCGAAGAGCTGCCATATGACTTGGAGAAAAGAACTTGGCAATAAATTTGTCCGCCAATTCATCCCATGTGGTGATAGAATGATTTGGTAACCTTTCTAACCAGTCCAACGCTTTACCCCGAAGAGAAAACGGGAAAAGCCTCAAACTCAACCCATCCTCTGACACGTTTGTTTGTTTTCTGCCCCAACAAGTATCTACGAACCCCTTCAAGTGCTTGTATGCATTTTGGTCGGAGGCGCCCGTAAAATATCCCCTTTGCTCGAGCAGGGTCAACATGACATTTGTGATTTGAAAGTTCCCCGCCCGGATTCGGGGAGGAACAAAGGCACTCGCGTACCCTTGATTAGGAAGAACTCTTGGGACTGCTCTTGGCGGTGGCGGAGGAGGGTATGGAATAGGATTATTGTCATTTGCGTTGGCCGGACGGCCTCTACATGGAACTTGAGGTGGTATAACCTCTTCGGGCTCAAGATCCTCTACCTCCTCCCCCGCGTTCACGTTGCCAAGAGGGTCGTTTGCATTGAGAGCCATAGTACCTGAATGATTGACACAAATCGAATTAGTAAACAAGAAGGAAAGAGAAGCAAAACACAAGACTAACTAAACCGATAGTCAACACCGTAAGCTCCCCGGCAACGGCGCCAAAAAAGTTGATCGCGGCCGTCTCAACACTACACAACGGTAGGAAGAGCGGGTAGCAATAACTAATACACGAATAGTGGATCGGGGTCGAATTTCCACAGGGAGCTAGTAAAGGAGTTATAATATCGGTCTAGCCTAGAGTTGCGGTTGTGCTTCTAATATCACTTCTAACATTTTTGGTTTTGGTTTTTATATCTTCTACTTTAAGACTAATAGATAAAGCTAAATTATGCTATGGAGATATTGCTAAGTTGTGCTTAATATAGGGAAAAGGCACTAAGGTTGTGACACTACCTAGGTGGCTAGCTAACGGGTAGAAGCTACTAAGGGGAGATTGATAAATTTGGGTTTAGTGCTATAGCCGTTGCACAATTGCACTCCTTCTCACACCTCTCGGTAGAGAGAACGATTCTGCCCAATTGACTCTCTCGAGACCAATTAGGTAGGCCAATTAGACCGGGCAACTAGGGCTCAAGTAGGGTAGTTACTCTTTCGAGGTTTAACCCGTTAATTGGGACTACCATTCTCATGGGTCCATCCCAATTCCTTGTTGGGTTAACTTTTAGGGTCATATGACTCTCTTTCTCAAGAAAAGTTAGACCCACTAAGCTTGGATTCATGTTTGCAACCACAAATTCTAGATTGAAACACAAAATCAACCCAAATAACAAATACCCAATCTCAATCTCACCCTAGGATGCAACACCCATTAACTACCCACACTAGGGTTGAGCCACAACCCTAGCTAATGGGTTTAGCTAGACATAATTAAAGAAGAAACAGTAGAAATAGATGATGAAATGAACACAATAATTGATTACTACTTAAAATCTATGATATTCAAGAGTAAAATTGCCAAAATAGGCTACAAAATACTTCTCACGAGCGCAGATCTCGTTCAGCAGCTAAAAACATGACCTAAAAATGTCAAAAAGATCTATTTATACCGAGCTAGAAAATCTGGACAAAAATGCACCTGCGGGGTAGGCGCGGACAGCGCAAAAAGGGAGCGCGACCGCGTTGGCTCTTGGACTCTTGAACTCTGTTCTCTGAAGTTGGGACCGCAGACCGTGCAGAAATGGAGCGCGGCCTCGTTTCAGGATGGGCACGGGCCGCGTATAAATGGAGCGCGACCGCGTGGTAGTACTTTGGCAAAAACACCATCTCTCTGAATCTCATCTACGCGGACCGCGTAAAAAGGAGCGCAGACCGCGCAGAGCCCTTGAATGAACCAGTCTCTGAATCTCCTAGCGCGGCCGCGTGGCAAAACAGTGCGGTCCGCGCTAGGTCTTCTTGTTCCCCACTTCAATTGGTCTTTGACACTTGGCAGGTTTCACTCCGTTTTGAGCGGATCTTTGACATTTGTCATCTTGTCGTTCAAACCTGCAATCAAGCGCAACTTGTAAGGATTTTGGGATTATTTTATGGTAATTCATAACAAAAGCAATAGCAAGTAGGGGTATAATCATGTTAAAATCCTAATTTATCACCCCTCGCGCCAGAGTGACTAGCTGATGCACTCGGCCTGGAAGAACCTTAAGCAGACGGAGCACGAGACGAACTATATGCTGGAAGAGCGTTGAGAGATGGCTGACTTTGCTGAGAACCTTGATAACCACGACCTGAAGATCCTCCTCGGTACTTGGGTCGAGCTGACTGAGCGGGCCTGAAAGAACGACCCCGACCCTACTGGAACTGGCCCCTCGAAGGAGCGTCACTGTAACTACCGGAACCTCGAGGCCTCTTGGCCTCCCTCTCATCTCGATCCTGACGGCGAACCGCCTCAATCTCTCGGGCTATAGCAACCACCTCCTCGAATGTGGCACCCAGCACTCGCTCCCTAGTCATAAGAACACGAAGAGGGTAGTTGAGACCATCCACAAACCTTCGGATACGCTCACGATCTGTCGGAACCAACCAAACTGCATGCCGAGACAACTCAGAAAATCTCATCTCATACTGGGACACTATCATATCTCCCTGCCGTAGCCCCTCAAACTGTCTGCGCAGCTCCTCCCTGCGAGACTGCGGTACATACTTATCCAAGAAGAGAGTGGAGAACTCCTGCCAAGTCAAAGGTGCTGCACCAACCGGCCTACGCCGCTCATACGCCTCCCACCAAGTGAAGGGAGCTCCAGTAAACTGAAAAGTAGTAAAACCACACCACTGGACTCAAGAATCCCCGCTGTACGGAGCATCCGCTGACATCTGTCGAGAAAACCCTGGGCATCCTCACCCTCAGCTCCACTAAATGTCGGAGGCTGGAGTCTACCAAACCTCTCGAGGCGGCGCTGCTCGTCCTCGGGCATAACTGGAACCCTGAACTCCTGTACTGGAACAACTGGCTGAGCTGGAGGGGCCTCTGGAGTCTGTAATCCCTGCACTCCCTGCTCAGGTGTGCGAGCAGCGGGGGTCTGATTGCCTCCCCCGGCCTGTGAAATAGCTGATGGTGCTGTGGTGGCTGAAACCACCTGAGCCAGGCCCGTGTACACTGTCAAGATCTGAGCTAATGTCTCCTGAAGGCCAGGAATCACTATGGGCACAGCCGGTGCCTGAGCTGGTACTGCTGGAGCCTGATCCGGAACTGGGGCAGCTGGTGGATCAATAGATGCTGCCCTCGCTCCTCGACCCCGGCCACGACCGCGTCCACGGCCTCTGGTGGCCTCAGTAGGTGGCACTAGTGGTCGTCCGTCACGTCCGGTAGCTTGTGTCCTCACCATCTGTGAGAGAATAGAATGAAGAGAAGTTTAGTATTCGGTTCAACAAGTTCGCACGACAAGAATTTCAAGAATGTGGAATTTTCCTAAAGGTTCTGCAGCCTCTCGAGGAGAAATACAGGTGTCCTCATACCGCTCCGCGAGACTCTACTAAACCGGCTCATGACTCGCGAGACCTAGTAACCTAGGCTCTGATACCAACTTGTCACGACCCCAACCCCGATCGTGATGGCGCCCAACACAATGCTAGGCAAGCCCGACCATTTCAACACTCTCAATCCTTCATATAGAGTTCATTATCAATTAACAGGGTTTAACTACCAAATTAACGTGAATAGAAATCTGTAACAGAAGGTAAAATGTGCGGAAAACAAGGTAACATCACTACATAGCCCACCGATCCGGTGTCACGAGTCAAGAGCCTCTAATACAAGTCTGAGAAACAGCCTAAACAAAAGAGAGTCTAAAATACTGAAAATAAAGAGGATAGAGGGAGAAATCGGGTCTGCGGACGCCATGCAGCTACCTCGATGACTCCGGTGAGATCTGGACAGCAGAAATAGCTCGAACTATGCCTCAGGGATACCTGTATCTGCACACACGGTGCAGAGAGTAATGTGAGTACTCCGACCCAGTGAGTAATAATAATAAATAATGACCGACGGAAAGAAATCTCACAAAAAGCACTAAGCAGTTCTACATCAAAGCAGTAAGAACATTTAAACAGCAACTAAATGAAGAAGTCAGGCAAAATCCTTTAAACCTGTACTCATCTCATATACTTTTCACAATAACTGAAGTCACAATTATACCGCTGAGGCGTGCAGCCCGATCCGTATTTTGCCGTGGCGCACAGCCCGATCCATAATAAATATATTGCTGCGGCGTGCAGCCCGATCCAATAATAATAGTCGACTGCGCTCACTGGGGGTGTGCAGACTCCGGAGGGGCTCCTACAGCCTAAGCGCTATGCTGCTGCGGCGTGCAGCCCGATCCATATAATATACTGCTGCGGCGTG
Source organism: Nicotiana attenuata (assembly GCF_001879085.1). NCBI lineage: Eukaryota > Viridiplantae > Streptophyta > Magnoliopsida > Solanales > Solanaceae > Nicotiana > Nicotiana attenuata. The sequence goes on from NC_031993.1 coordinate 50,451,988, forward strand.
CAGCTCGATCCATATAAGTATACTGCTGCGGCGTGCAGCCCGATCCATATATATATATATATATATATATACACCTTGCTGCGGCGTGCAGCCCGATCCATAACATATCAGTTATCCTCATTATTGGGTTCTCAACCCCTCTCAGTCAATATAAACTTCGCCCCTCGGGCATACCAAGATAAGATAGGTATCCCAGCCCACGTATTACTCACATTCTGGTTTAGCTATTTTAAAAGTCAGTTCATATTTTATTAAACAGTTAGAAACATGAATGAGGGTATGATTTTTAACAAGTAAAGTGAGGTCAATCAGTACGAATGCCCCTAAGGGTTCTACAGGTCGGCACAAGACCCCAAACATGGCAACTGGCCTAAATTATGATGATAACCAAATCAGTTTAATCTAATACGCAGTAAAATATCAAACGGGATGGACCAAGTCACAATCCCCAGTAGTAACAACCCCACGTTCGCCATTAAGCGCGTGTTTCACTTTAATATAGCACTACGTTGTGCGAATTCGGGGTTTCAAACCCTCAGGACATCATTTATAACCATTACTCACCTCAAGCCGGCCAAAGTCCTAGCTCGCTATGCCCTTGCCTCGCAAATCAACCTCTTCGCGCGTTGAATCTGGCCTAAACCACAACGAATACATTACAATAGGCTAAGGGAACGTAACCCAATCGAAAAGACTCGGAAAACATCAAAATTCATGAAATTGGAAAAACCCGAGCCCCGGGCCCACTTCTCGAAAATCAGAAAATTAACATCACCGGATTTCTTATCTCGCCACGATTCTATACATATCAAAATTACCAAAATCGGAGTCCATTTGACCCCTCAAATTCCACTTTGAAATACCAAATTCCCAAGCCCTAGCTTTACCCTCTTTTGATGAATTTCCACAAATTTCCATGTTAATTCTACCATTAAATCACGTATTTAGGCCAAGGAACTCACCTCCAATCACACCTAGTCGAAATCCCCTTCAATTTCCGTCCAAGAGCTCTCAAGGTCGATCAAAAATGGTGGAAATAAACTTAAGCTCGCGGAACAAAATGAGTTTTAAACCCTTCTCTGAACAGTGATTTTCGCTTCTGCGGTTCCTTTACCGCATTTGCGGCTACCGCTTCTGCGGTTATACCTCCGCTTCTGCGGATCCTCATTAAGTCCATGACCGCTTCTGCGGTCCTCTATCTGCATTTACGGACCTCGCTTCAGCGGATAATTGTCCGCTTCTGCTGAAACACCATGGCTTCACCCTTTCGCACCTGCGACTCTTCCACCGCATCTGCGGTCTTGCAGATGCGGCTCCCCTTCCGCATCTGCACAATCTTCCATCCAGGCCAAATGACCGCACCTGCGAGCCTTCTTCCGCACCTGTGCAACCGCATCTTGGTTCCTTTTCCCCAGATGCGGAAATACCAGAAACCAGATACACAACAATCTCATAAGTCCAAATTTCATCCCGATGGCCATCCGAAATCACCCAGAGGCCCCCGGGACCTCAACTAAAAGTGCCAACCCATCCTAAAACATCATTCAAACTTTCTCCAATCATCAAAACACCACAATTAACACCAAAACTATCAAATTACATCGGATTCAAGCCTAAGTTTTTCTAAAACTTCCGAATTACGCATTTGATCAAAAACCCGACCAAAACACCTCCGAATTATCTGAAATTTTGCACACACATCCAAAATCACCTAACGAAGCTACAGCAACTCTCGGAATCCCTTCCGACCCTCGGATCAAAATTTCACCTATCAACCGGGATTCGCCAAAATACTAACTTCGCCAATTCAAGCCTAATTCTACACCGGACCTCCAAAATCAATTCCGATCACGCTCCTAAGTCACAAATCATCCCCCGAAGCTAACCAAATCACCAGAAATCACATCCGGGCCCTCTAACTCACAAGTCAACATCCGGTTGACTTTTCTAATACTTAAAGAGACTATATGTCTCATTTCCATCCAAAACCAATCCAAATCGACTCATTCACTCAATACTCTTATAATAAAACATAAGGAAGCAGAAAATGGGAGAAACGGGGCGGTAACTCACGTGACGACGGTCCGGGTCGTCACAAGTTTCTTCTACTCTATTTTCTTTGAATTCTTCTACTATGTTCTGCGTGTTACTTGTTATCATTGTTTTCTCATGAGTTGCTGCTGCTGATAGAAACATGCAAGAGGCTTCAGTTCTTCTCTGAGACCTCTGAGCCATTTTTAATCACTTGCCTTCTCATCTCTGTACTCGATTAATGGTGGAAACCCTAGAATTTGGGGGTTCTTCCAAGTTTGGTCATGTGATTTGCTTGAACTAGGGTTTTATTTCAGAACCCCTAACTCTTTCAGACCAACTTCGAGCCTCTGAACTGAGTTTGGACCTCCTTGTTTTCATATGATTCTGACTTTTTGCCAAACTCTTCTACATTGGATTTTTCTACTGATTTTTACAATGACACGGCAATCTTCTTTCATGCTTAACATGTTCGTATGCTCCTTATAAATGATGAAATTCCCTCTAAAGTGGCTTTCAAATTTGTGATTAGTTCATACTTCCCTGTGAATATGGTCTGATTGATTTCTTTCCATTGTTTGCTGATTTTCTCTGTGACTCGACCTAAGTTAAAACCCTTCGCAGCTTTTGCGACTTGGTTCATTCATGGGGTCAGTAATTACAAGATCCCTGATTCTTTGATTTACTGGTTGTCAATTGATTTTCTTACCTTATTTGTACAACCATGTACTTCAAAACCCTGTCCTCAAATAACCTTTTATGTATTCGCCCCTAATTGCATGTTGTGCACAAAGTGCTTATTCAAATTCTTTCCTTAAATTGTTTTTACCCGTTTGAATTTGAATCCCTTAATTAAGGGAAGTCTTGTGTAATTGATTTAATTGATACTCAGTTCCTTAACTATTTTCTTACCTTATTTTTGCCTGGTTTTCAACACTATAAATGCACGACTCTTTCACAAACTCACACAATTCAGAATCCTTCTGAACTCATACTCACACACAATAATATTCTCTTCTTGTCTGCATTGTGGCCCGTTCATAAGACCTACTGCTTTTTCTTTGTTTGTTTCTCTGAAACTGGTATGTCCGGATTCAATTTTTAGCACTACAACAATGTGTATTTACTGCTTTTGTGTCCATGTTTGCTTGCTGTTTCTGTATGTCTCAGCACTTAAATTGGCATGCTGATTTCCTTCTGTTTGTTTTTTATGAACCCCCATTCCCCTATCACCCCTATGTGTTTTGAGTTATGAGTTGTTGTCCATGAATTAAGTTTGATCCATGGGGGTCTTAACCTCTAAACAATATGTTCTAACAGGCCTAAGGTATGCCACCATCTCCCATTGCTGGGTATGTCCATTAGCCTGCCTTTTGCCTCTTGCAACTCCCCTATTACCCTATACCCTTATGTGTACTGATTTAAGCTGTTGTCGTTTTCCCTTTCCCCTTTCAGAATTCTGCTTCTGCACTTGCACTCTCTCTTAGTCCTTAAGTTCTGGCCCCTCTTGTGAGCCTTGCCTTGGGACCTTGAGTTCCCTCTGAACTTGGACACTTGAGGGCTGGCCCTTCCACACTTCACTCTGTCTTAATCTGGTGATACATTTGGGTGTAAGCACTGCCCGGAGTTCATATGAGACACCCCAAATGGGAGAAAGGCTTTGAAATATGATCTCTTGGAGTTGGTTTACTTCATACTTCAGAAAGGAAGTCTGAATTAGGCTCTCTTTGGTTGTACTTTTTTATTTCTGATGTATTTTCTTTACTTTACTTCTTTTTCTAGGTTGTAATAACTTTGTAATAAAACTCTCGGGGATGGCTAGTGAAAAAGGGAGGGGTACCCATGTATGCAAAGGGGTAGATATCCTACCTATAGGAGTTTCTGAATTTCTGCATTCTCATATAGATATACTTGCCTATAGGTTATTTCTGAATTTTTGCACTCTCATATAGATAACTTGCCGATAGGTTATTTCTGAATTTCTACACCCTCATATGGATAACTTGCCTATAGGAGTTTCTGAATTTCTGCGCTCTCATATAGATAACTTGCCTATTTATAGGTTATTTCTGAATTTCTGCACCCTCATATAGATAACTTGCCTATAGGAGTTTCTGAATTTCTACATTCTCATATGGATATCCTGCCTATAGGAGTTTCTGAATTTCTGCATTCTCATATAGATAACTTGCCTTTAGGTTATTTCTGAATTTCTGCACCCTCATATAGATAATTTGCCTATAGGTGCATTTCTGAATTTCTGCATGCACATAGAAAATATGCCTATAGGTCTTTCTGAATCTTGCATACACATTCTTCATCAGGAAATCATGTTTATAGGTCTTAATCAATCAAGTGCAAGTAGATATCATGTTCATAGGCTTTAAACAAAAGTTCAGCACCTAGATATCATGGTTATAGGTTTTTTGCATTTTACTATGTCCGTAAAAGTGTTTAAAAATCAACAACGCATAGAAAGCATGCCTATAGGAACTATTAATCATGTGTGAATTGCTTCACTCGCGTATAAGTCTAAGACCAGTAATAATGATGCAGAATTTATGATATCTCGCTAAAACTTGCCTTTCTTTAATAACTGACAACTTTTCTCAAATCAGTATGTATTCAGTTTACTTCAAGGTTTCTGAAATCAGTAGATATCATGCCTATAGGACCCTCATCCAACACTTAGGGAAACCATAGGGTAAACTTTATAAACTGAATCAGATTTTATTAGCTACAACCAGCAGGCAGGCCTAATTCGGGCTTCTTATCTGAAGTATGTAACAAATCAGTCTGCCTCAACCTTTAAGTTTTAATCAGACCCTAAAAAGTATGTGCAAGACATGCTAAATTATGTGCTTCTCTGTCAAAGGAGGTATATTTGAGCCTTTTACTTGTTATGTGCTTCCCCAACTTGCTATACGTGTTTTTGTATGTCGCCTTAGAGTTTTGCCTTTGAAACTATAAACAAGCCTAATATCCCTTCCCTTTAGGATTAGTAGTCCTAAATGCCTCCGGGACTGATAGGATTGGGGCGGGTAATAGCAAGCAATAAGTAAACGAGACCATTTCGTGCTCTAATACCCTAACGGGGTGGGAAAGGGTAGATATGGATATGATGACCACGCGATAACATCACGTAAAGCCCCCCACTGAGGAGTGATTACCGGATGTTGTGTGGGGTGATCCATATTATTTATAAACCTAGGACCCCCCTCCCTTGTTTCTTTGTTTCTTTGCTTCTTCTCCAATTTCAAACCATTTCTTTAAGAAAAAATCAACTTTCTTTTGGTTCTTTCTAACTATGTTTATTTGTAACCATTATGTGAAAATCCCCTCTTACTTGAAGTCTTTATTTGCCTATGTGTTATTTGCGCTTAAGTTCACAACAATAGTCTGGCCGGGAACCACACTAGTGGATCTTGAGGGGTACCTAACACCTTCCCCTCGGGATAATTTCAAGCCCTTGCCCAATCTCTGGTTACTCAAATCAAACCCTTCTTAGTGTCATTATGCACTTTAATAATTCGGTGGCGACTCTTCAATTCAAACCCAATTCCCCAAAAGGGAATGAGTTGTCCTCCCAAATGTCATAAACCCGATTTCGCGAGAAAAAGGGGGCGCGACAGCATGGCGACTCTGCTGGGGATTTCTTTTAGACACGCACACATACTTCACAAGCAATGCATTTATCAAATTCAAAGTGGATTCGGCCTCGAAAACGTTCCGATGTGATCAATTTTTCGTAGGGGTATTGAATAGTTACAGGTAAACGATTTGCGTGGGACAGGGTAATCATGAAACCTTGGCCGATGTATCTGGCGGCTCGTATTGTTTGTTGACCATAATTTATGAATTCAGTTATCATAGGGAGCATATTTAGAATATCTATAAAAAAGATTTTATGCTTGTTTCTTTCTCTTGTTTGAGACAAGTCGTGAATCTAGAATATTGTAGTCTTTTACAGTGAAAGAAGTTGGGACGAAGTTGTCAATAATAGATTACCTAGAGAAATAGGTAAAAGAAATTTCCACCCAAGATTTAATAGTTGGTCCATTCTCAGCCTCGGTAAAGTCCATCTTGTTGCAATAGGAATGAACAAAAACAAATAAGTTTTGGCTAATGTGATAAAGATACCAATTAGTGTTCCAAAGACTTTACCCCTTTTATTTATGCCAAATAGCTCAGGAACAAATATGTACGGAATAGAAAGATTCCAACCTCCCAAGTAAAGAACTGTTACAAATAATGAAGAAACTAGTAGATTCAGATATGAAGCAATGTAAAATAAACCAAATTTGATACCTGAATATTCGGTTTGATACCCTGCTACTAATTCTTCTTCTGCTTCTGGTAAATCAAAAGGTAATCTTTCACACTCGGCTAGAGAAGAAATTAGAAAAACGATAAACCCGATGGGTTGACGCCACAAATTCCACCCCCAAAAACCATATTTTGACTGCGCTTCCACTATATCAACTGTACTTAAACTGTTAGATAATCATAGTCGATGATAACATCACTGTGCCCATCGCTATTACAGAACCGTACGTGAGATTTTCACCTCATACGGCTCCTCAGAGGTCACAAATAAATCTAAGGACCCTTTCCTATTCTTTATCTTGATATGTTTGTCAGATAGAGTCAAAATCTATCCTAAGGTCCCAAATTAGACCAATGGAATTCTGTCTGCTATATTTTAAACTAATAAATAGGGGCTTCTGAATTCATCTCATCTTTTAAGAATTTTCATTTTTCTTTGTTGATTAATAACCTTATCATTAAATAAAATGCGCTTTATAGCAATATCACATATACATTTCAACCTCGAATTTTCAATTACGAAAAAAATTAGAGAGTTCATTAGTTCATGAATCATGACAAAAAATTTCTCTCTCGAAATAGAAATCAAAATGGAATTATAGGAAAGAAAGAATAAAAACAAAAAAAGAAAAAAGTAAGAAAAAAAAAGACATCCCCCCTTTTTGCTTTTGCAATTAGATTCTTTTCTTTCTATTTCTATTTTATTTCATTCCTATTCTCCTTTCTCAGAAAAAGGGCCTTTAACCAAAGTAAAAGATTACTTCGTTCTTGATAGTTATTTACTTACTCAGTGGATAGGAACATACTCTGGATCAGAATCATGGGGAGTACTTCTTGATCATTTCTACGAACGTAAAGCCCCAATTCGAATTCCTTTTATGTACAGAAATATCCTCTTGGATAACTTACATAATCTCAATTACTAATCCTTTGTGTATCTTGGTCTTCCTAACCATCCACTCATTTTTGCTTTCAACCTCCCGTTGTGGAAATCCATCTATGGTAATAGACAGTAAAAACTCCATACAGTTGATCTTTTGAACCCGCTTCAAGCTATCATGACAATTCACCAATCTTGGGGTAAACAATCTCTATTGCTTATGTTTACTTTTTTCACCATTTGATTCTTGTACATAGGAAATGAGACTCAACCTTTTTACTGCAAATTTAGAAGCCGTTTTCTTTCACTCATATAACTATCTGGTTTAGTTCATCAACCCAAATGCTGAATAAAAATGAAAATATATATATTCAATCAAATCTTTTTACCTTTGTTTCTAGAAAGAAAAGAATTTGGAGAAATTTTAGGTCTCACCGAATCACACGTAGAGATATTGATAACACACATAGAGCTAATGGTATTTCATAACTAATTGATTGAGCAGCTGCCCGTAGACCACCTAAAAAGGAATATTTATTATTTGATCCATATCCCGACATAAGAAGTCCAACGGGAGCAATACTTGAAATGGCAATCCAGAAAAAAACACCAATACTAAGATCGGCTAGAACAAGGTGATCACCAAAAGGAATTACTGAATAACTTAGAAAGATGGATATTACTGCTATGGATGGTCCGATACTGAATAAACGAGTATCTCCTGTAGATGGAATAAGGTTCTCTTTCAAAAGTAGTTTTGTCCCATCTGCTAGAGCTTGAAGAATTCCTAAAGGGCCAGCATATTCAGGTCCGATACGTTGTTGTATTCCTGCAGATATTTCTCTTTCTAACCAAACAATTACTAGTACACCTATTGTGATTCCTAATACAAGAGTCAAAATAGGGAAAAGCATCCATATGATCCCATAGACTTCTTTTAAGGATTCCAATTTGGAAAAAGAATTGATAGTTTCTATTTCTGTTGTATCAATTATCATTTCAACGATCAACTTCTCCCATAATGATATCTATGCTACCTAGTATTGTCATAATATCAGCCAATTTCATTCTTTTAACTAACTGAGGAAGAATTTGCAAATTGATAAAACCTGGTGGTCGAATTTTCCATCTCCAAGGAAAAACGCTCTGATCTCCTATGAGAAAAATTCCCAATTCTCCTTTTGGGGCTTCAACTCTCACATAAAGTTCTTGTTTCGACAATTCAAAAGTTGGAGAAGGTTTTTTACTAATAAACCGATATTCAAAATCATTCCATTCAGGATCTTTTAATCTGTCAAAACGTCGGATTTCTAAATTTTCGTAAGGCCCTCCTGGAATTCCTTCCAGAGCCTGTTGAATAATCTTTATGGATTCTGTCATTTCACCGATTCGTACTAAATAACGAGCTAATGAATCCCCTTCTCGTTGCCATTGAACCTGCCAATCAAATTCGTCGTAAGACTCATAATGATCAACTTTACGAAGATCCCATTCTATTCCGGAAGCTCGTAGCATTGGTCCCGATAAACCCCAATTTAATGCTTCGTCTCCCCCAATAATGCCTACGCCTTCAACTCGTTCTAAAAAAATAGGATTCCGGGTAATAAGTTTTTGATACTCAGCAACCCCTGTTAAAAAATAATCGCAAAAATCCAAACATTTATCTATCCAGCCATAGGGTAGATCGGCAGCCACCCCCCCGATACGAAAATAATTATGCATCATTCGCATACCGGTGGCAGCTTCGNAAACCCACAGAAACATTCCGTGAGTATGCTACTCGATGGAGGTCAGAAGCTGCTAAGGTTAGGCTTGCTTTGGAAGAAGAGAAAATGAACAAATTCTTCGTTCGGGCCCAAGACCCACAGTATTATGAGAGGCTGATAATGATCGAAGGCCACAAATTTTCTGACATTATCAAGCTGGGAGAAAGAACCGAAGAAGGCATCAAAAGCGGTATAGTTACGAATTTTGAAGCCTTGCAAGCTACCAATAAGGCTTTACAGTCTGGTGGTACGTCCAAGAAAAGGGACGTAGGTGCTGTAATGGTTGCACAGAGGACCAAATCCCCTATCAAATACCAAACCTATCCAATGCTTCCACTCACATATCAACCAACTCCGAACTACCAAGCGCCCTCACCCTCTTACCAAACTCCACCACCCACTTATCAATCATCTCTACCTCCCACATATCAACCTACCTCACCAAGATATTCCCAACCTGCACATGTCTACCAAGCCTACAATGCTCAACCATCCCACTATCAATCACCTCCCACACGTCAAAACTTCCCTAGACCTCGACCAAATTTTGACTGCAGGCCTCCCTAACAGTATACCGCCATTGCTGAACCAATTGACCAGCTGTACGAAAGGTTCAAAGCTGCTGGTTATTTCACCCCTATCCCTGCTATAACCCCTGAAAACCCTTCTCAGTGGGTCAATCCAAATAAATCATGTGCATACTATTCCGGCATGAAAGGACACACCATTGCCAAATGTCGTTCTCTGAAGGATAAGATCTAGACTCTAATTGACAACAAGATTATTGTGGCAAAGGAACCTGCTCCAAATGTCCGCGATAACCCTCTGCCAGACCACAAGGATGGGGGCGTTCACATGACTGAAATAGAGGATGATTGGGACCCCAAGGGATCGATCGGTTTGATCACAGAAGGTGACGATCCAAAGAAGCCAATAGTCACCCTTAATTCGATTGTAGTTCAGATTCAACCCTCTGGGGACGCCGAGATAAATATGTCCATCTGCAAAGACGCCAGCACCAATTGAGGTCGAATTTGTGTCCCCAGCAAAGGCACCTACAGCATTCGAGGTTGCAGTTTTACAGCCCAAGGTGCAGGCTCCGTTCGGAGTAAAGATAGCCACGCCAATTCCAGTGGCAATGTCAGTCATAACACCGTTCCATACAAAGGCTATACCATGGGACTACACAGCCGAGGCAAGAAGGAAAGGCAAAGTTATGTTCGGAGAAGCTATTGCGGCATAGGGTATGACGGAGTCAAGCAAGCAGGCCTCTAGTCGGCCAACCATCACTGAAACTGGAGTCGATGATCTCTGGAGAAAGACACAAGCCAAGGAATACTCGGTCATTGACCAGTTGAACAAAACACCGGCACAAATCTCTATCCTAGCTTTGCTACAAAATTCCGATGCACATAAGAATATCTTGTTAAAGGTGCTGAGTGAGGCATATGTACCGAGCAACATCACCGGAGGAGAGATGGCAAATATGGTAGGACAGATATTGGAAAGTCACAAGATCACTTTTCATGAAGATGAGCTGCCACCAGAAGGATTGCGTCACAATAAGGCGTTGCATATCACCGTGCAATGCGAAGATCATTTTATCATCAGAATCCTGATTGATGGAGGGTCCAGTCTCAACATTTGTCCGTTGGTAACACTCAGGACATTGGGAAAAGTGTTGCATGAGATCAAGGACGGGGCCATCAACGTTAATGCTTTCGACGGTTCTCAAAGGTCCACCATTGGGGAAATTAGCTTGCGTTTGCAAATGGGGCCTACTTGGTTCGATGTGGATTTTCAAGTGATAGAAGTGCCGGCATCTTACAATTTGTTGTTGGGACGACCATGGATTCATGCCGCAGGGGCCGTAGCACGCACGCTACATCAGGCAGTGAAGTTTGAGTGGAATCACCAGGAGGTGATCATTCACGGCGACGGTAGCAACCCTATATATAGTCGCTAGACCATCCCAACAATCGGAGGCAGAAGAAAGATAGGTGGGGAGACCTACCACCACATCGAGCGAGTCAACGCCGTTGATAAGGACAAATGGTGGGACAACAAAATTGAAAGCATATTGAACTGGAGCGTATATGAAACTGGCAAGGGACTTGGTAAGAATCTCCGAGGAATCGCTAAGCCCATAAAACCAAAGAAACACGGCACCACCTTCGGTCTGGGATATGAGTATACTTGGAAAGAATTCAACGACTGGTCGCCACCATGGCGTGGTCCCTACTACCCATGGAAGCAGCCAATACCACACTTGGAGCAGACTTTCCAACCGGCCGAAGTTATCTACGGGTCAGAAGAAGAAGAAGCACTGGCATCAGTGAGGAATTTGTTCCTGGAAGACGATAGCATGGATTGTTGTGTCGTTTTCGAGGAGGAGGGGGAGGAAGGCCCTTCTATACAAGCTGTAAGCAGAGGAGCACGCCTCAATAACTGGACTATCAGAACCACCAAAGCCCGGCAAGCCTCGGGGTAGCAAGGCTGAACAAGCATTATGCACTATCTTTTATTTTACTAGTTAACTTTCCTTTCGCATTTTAATTTCCGCAAAAGAGCTCCAATGTTCAAAAACAGTTATGGAATTTATCAAAGCATTTCGGTTTCCTTATAAATCTTACTCTTATTATTTTATCTCATTACTTTATATACAGCATTACTATTACTTATCTTGATGAACCAATGACTGTGACATGCAACGAGACAACGCAACAAACGGACATAGATTCAGAAGAAGATGATACACCGGAAGAGATTGTTAAAGAAGTTGAGAATTTTGAGAACAGACCTAAGTCCAATTTGGACGAGACTGAGATTGTTAACCTGGAAGATGCAGAAAATGTCAAAGAAACACGAATCAACGTTCATTTGTCACCATCAGAAAAGGAAGAATACATAGAATTCCTAAAGGAGTACGAGGACATATTCGCCTGGTCGTACGATGACATGACTGGTCTAAGTACATCTATTGTGGCACACAAACTACCAACTGATCCGACGTGTCCACCGGTAAAGCAGAAGCTCAGAAAGTGCAAGCCTGATATGAGTCTGAAAATCAAGGAAGAAGTCACTAAGTAGGTCAAAGCTAAGGTTCTTAGGGTAGTAGAATATCCAACATGGTTAGCCAACATTGTGCCAGTACCGAAGAAGGATGAGAAGGTCAGAGTCTGTGTTGACTACCAGGATCTCAACCGGGCCAGTCCAAAAGACGACTTCCCCTTGCCAAACATACACATCCTGATTGACAATTGCGCCAAGCACGAGTTGCAATCATTTGTAGATTGTTTCTCCGTGGGGGATGTACTGCTACAAGATGATGTCATTCGGGTTAAAGAATGCAGGGGCCACCTACATGAGGGCCATGACTACCATTTTTCATGATATGATACACAAGGAGATCGAGGTGTACGTAGAAGACGTCATCATTAAGTCAAAGAAGGCTACTGATCACATGGAAGATTTGAGGAAATTCTTCAATAGACTGAGAAGGTACAACCTGAAACTGAATCCCGCAAAATGCGCATTCGGGGTTCCTGCCGGAAAACTACTTGGGTTCATTGTAGCCGAGGAATAGAACTGGATCCATCAAAGGTCAAAGCTATTCAAGAGTTTCCACCGCCAAAGAACAAGAAGGACGTAATGAGTTTCTTGGGAAGACTTAACTACATCAGTCGGTTCATAGCTCAATCCACAGTTATCTGTGAGCCAATCTTCAAGATGTTGAAAAAGGATGCCGCCACCAAATGGACCGATGACTGCCAGAAGGCCTTCGATAGAATCAAGGAGTACCTGTCAACACCACCAGTTTTGGTCCCGCCCGAACCAGGTAGACCTCTATTACTTTACCTCGTAGTATTGGATGGAGCATTTGGTTGTGTTCTGGGGCAACATGATGAAACGGGGAGGAAGGAGCAGGCCATCTATTATCTCAGTAAGAAGTTCACCCCGTACGAAGCCCGGTATTCTCTGTTAGAGCGCACCTGTTGTGCTTTGACTTGGGTAGCTCAGAAGTTGAGGCACTACTTCTGTGCCTATACCACATATCTCATATCAAGGATGGATCCTTTGAAGTACATCTTTCAGAAGCCCATGCCTACCGGCAAGCTAGCCAAGTGGAAAATCCTGTCGAGTGAATTTGACATTGTCTAACGTAACTTAGAAAAGCAATCAAGGACAGGCATTAAGCAGATCACCTGCCGAGAATCCCGTGGGACGGAGACATACGAAACCCCTAAAGACGTATTTTCCTGACGAAGAGCGTATCATTGCATAGCAGAGGATATTGGCAGAATCCTATGATGGTTGGAGAATGTTTTCGATGGAGCACAAATTTTCAAAGGAGTTGGCATACGAAGCAGTTTTTCGATGGAGCAAGCAAATTTCAACAAGGAGTGGCATAGAGCAGTCCTAGTGTCAGAAACTGGTCAGCATTATGCACGGTGTCTGCCAACCTCAGGTTCCCGTGCCCACACATGGCCGAATATACGAAGCTTGCATCGTAGGGCCTCAAGATGGACATTGACATGAAATCCCAAGAGTGCTAGTGATTGGGATTCGGGCGAGTTGCTATACATCCAAGGCCCGACGAAGAATGGGCCGACCAAGAACTCCAAGAATACTCCATTATCTGCATCATGTACAGGAGTTGAGAAAAAGGTTTCACAAAAGACCAGAGTTACCAGCCATGTTTCCCGCAAGTCCAGAATGAGTTTGTCGAATGCATTGGCTACCCTATCATCCATGATACAACATCCAAATAAGAACTTCATTGATCTATTCCATATGAAGATTCTATGATAGCCAGCTACTGTGCTTAGGGGGTGTTCGTCGTGCGTGTAAGGTAACGGTATTTAAGTACATTCGGTTCGGTAATTTTCGGTATTCGGGTTTCTTAAAATCCTATACAATACCGTTCCTAATTAACATTTGGTAGGTTCGATTTTTCTCCTTTCGGTTTCGGTTTATTCGGTTGCGGTAAACTTCAGTTTTATTCGGTTTGAATACTACTAGTACATAGAGCCATAGACTCTATATTCTTTAATTTAAAGTACTCAAAAATACAAAACTAAAAATGTTTGTTGAAAAAGTTTTTAACTCCAAAACTAGGCAAATATCGACCCAAAATAGGAAAAATTGTAACATAAAAGAAATATATTTGATCATTAGAAATGTCTCTGTTACTTGTTTTAGAGTTAATTGATGAACTTAGAGAATTTAAAGGAAACGTTAAAAATTATTTAGAATTTTTTTATATTTATGTTTATAAATTTATAATATGTGTTTTGTGTAATATAATATATATTTCGGTACGAGTATCGGTATTTGCGTATTTTATTTAAAAATACCAATACCATACCTAATACAATTTTTTTTAAAACTTAAACCAAATACGCATACCACTACCAAATACACGTATACCAAATACTAAAATTTTCGTACGGTAATTCCGGTATTTACCAAATTTATGCACAGCCCTTATGTGCTCATGTCGAAGAAGAAAGCAGATTGGAAAAACCTTGGTTCATTGATATCCAGAAATATTTGCCAAAAGGAGAATACCCAGAACTTGCAAACAACCACTCAGAAAACGCAACGCTCCAAGTTGGTCTAACAACTTCTTTCACAGCGGAGGAATCCCTGTATAAGAGCGACTCCGGATTTGGGATTACTAAGGGTGTGTTGATGGTGAAGAGCGTCTAAACTACTAGAGAAAATCCATGATGGGACCTGCGGCCCAACATAATGAATGGTTTTGTTTTAGCCAAAAAGATACTCCGGGCCGGTTACTTTTTGGATACTATGGAAACAGACTGCATCAGTACGTCCGGAAATGCACCGCTACCAGAACACAATGCAGACATGATCAAAGGTACCCCAACGAGCTTAAAACGCAACATGCTCACCCATGGCCGTTCGCCCCTGGGGAATGGATGTTATCGGACCAATCGACCCTGCTGCATCAAACGGGCATAGGTTCATCCATAGCCAATTGATTATTTCACAAATGGGCCTCGAAAGCAGGCATCTTACAGAGCAGCTGACCAAGAAAGTCATGCAGACTTTTGGTCCGCGACTGCATTCATTTGTCGATTCGGGATCCCAGAATCAATCATCACTGATATGCTCCAACCTCAATAGTGGATTGATGAGAGCTATCTGTGAAACTTTCAAATCAATACACAAGAATTCTAACAGCCTACAGACTCCAATGAACGGAGCGTAGAAGCGCCAAAAGAAGCTCAAGAAGATACTAGGAAAACTGAATAGAGAAGCATAAGCAGTGGCACGAGAAAGCTATCATTTGCTTTAACTAGGGTACCAAGTACACATCCGCACACAAACTGGGGCAACCCCCTATATGCTGGTTTATGGTATTTGAAGCAGTCATTCCGCCGAAGGTACAGAAATTCACTTCCTTAAGGATCATACAGGAATGAGCTCAGACGATCAGAATGGGGTGAAGAGTCACTACGAGCAATTACTCGCTCATAGACGGAAAGAGGAATGAATGCAGTTTGCCATGGTCAATTTTATCAGAACAGAAATGTCCCCAGGAGCCCCCTTCAACAAAAGAGTCAAGCCGAGACAATTCACGTCGGGACACGCTGGTGTTTGAGACTTTTCCCCCATACAGGATGAAGCCAAAGGAAAGTTCTCTCCCAATGGCAGGGTCATAACATGGTTTATCCGGGTTCTTAACAGGAGGAGCCCTCATACCTTGCAGAAATGGACGGAGAGTATTGGCCAAAAGCAATCAATTCAGATGCACGTCAAGCCATTATTATGTGTAATCTTCATGCTTTCTTTATGAATGGTGATTTGAACTACGTCTGACCTGATTCCGTTTAATGAGGGGATATGTAGGCAACCTTGATGGGTTGGTCACATTCATAATTTTCACCTTTTCCCCGCATTGGAAACCTGGGGCAGAATTTTGAGGAGGACCCCTCAAAATCTCGAAGTAAATTTCAGCCAAATCATCACAAGCAACCGTCAGAAGCATCACCCATTTGAACTGGGGTATAGAATTTTGAGGAAGGACCCTCAAAATTCCGAAGCAAGAGAGGTTGCAAATGTCCTGAACCACGTCACAGTCGGCGGTTCATCTAAAAAAAAATAATTTATCTTAAATATGTAATTATGTCATAACTTGTACAAACTCATGCATGTTTTATTAATCGATATTCGCCTTGTTCAGCAACGCTACCCAATAATACATACCGTTTCATCGAATCATAGCCGAACACGGTCAAGAAAGCCAGCGGGGATACGAACTAACCTCGCCCCTCTACAAAACTCACTAGATTTTTCTTTGATGCAGGCACTTGAGTTGCAATATCATCGAATATATTATACACTCAGGAATACAACTCTGCAGAGCCAATCACACCCCACAATATCCCCAGCAAGCCACAATATCGCAATCAGCCATCAACTATGAATTTAATTACCATTTCGCCCTTTTTTATTCTCTGCATTGCAATAAGGCTAGCCATTCTGGCCTTCGCGAGACTAAGCACTGCCATCCATCTTGCATCTCCTGCATGCATAAGGCTACCATTCTCCTTCCGAGACTAAGCACTGTCTCCATCTGCTCTCCTGCATTGCATAAGGCTACATTCCTGTCCCTCTTCCGAGACAAGCAACTGCCTCCATATGCATTGCATAAGGCTACCATTTTCCCTGCTTCCGAGACTAAACACTGTCTCATCTGCATATGGCATGGCTGCAAGAATCGCCACCTAATTTAACGCTTGCATGGACTGAAAGATGCCACCTTATTTACGCTTGCATGACTGAAAGATCGCCACTTTATTTTACGTTTGGCCCTGGGCTGAAAGATAGCCACCTTATTTACGCTTGCACTGGCTGAAAAGATCGCCACTTTAATTTTACGTTTGCATTGCGAAAGATCAACCACTTTAATTTACATTTGCATGGCTGAAAGATCGCCACTTTATTTATATTTTCATGGCTGAAAGATCGCCACTTTAATTTACATTTCATGGCTGAAAAGATCACCACCTTATTGCATCTGCCATGGGCTGAAATATCGCCACTTTACTGCCATTTCATGGGCTGAAGATCGCCAAATTATCTGAGGGCGTCATTGTTCCGAGGACCATTTACATCGCCGAAACAACACATGGTCATGGCCTGAAGATCACTTTAAATTTTTCGCACATCATTATATTCAATAGGCATCATGGTTCGGAGGCATCATTCTCATAGCCCCGAAGCATTCATCTCATAGCCCTGTGAATCTTTATTATACGGCTTCAATGGCCCAGGACATCATGGTTGAAACGTCATCCTAACCGTTCCAAAGACAGCAATTCATGGTCCGGTCGGGAACTTGCATCAAATGTTTAAATTTACGACACAATATATGCTTTGTATTGCTCATTTGCAGGTAAAACGGCAAGGCAACTGGCCATCTCGGCAAAGGAGCAATTCCGCTCCAGGTTCCGCAAGCCCTATCAGACCTTAACCATTCATCCCAACCTGAATATCCGCGTTCTTCTTGAAAGGTCCTCCACCGGCATATTTCCACACCGATGGATCCCAAACTACATAGGGCCTAGATTCTGTACGACCAAGGGATATGTAGGCAGCTCTCATAGCCAGGGCCACCGGCTAATTTCTTCAAAACTTTTCGTTCGGTAAAAATTGGTCATCTGTCTTTTACCCGACAACTCTTTCATCCTTCTCGGGTAAAGAAGGGGCAAGCAGTTGATAACTCAATTTTTTCTGTCTATTCTTTTTTAATGGCAGAATATCTTCAATAATAGCATATAGAATGCATGTATAAGTATGTCCAAGCATTTTAATTAATTTTTCCAAATTTTTTTAAGATTTTAAACTAATTTTTTTTTATTTCCCTTTTTCTCCATAAAAGCCCAATGATTAATTTTCAAAATTATTATTTTTTTTTGGTAATTTTATTTACTTGGAATTTATATTTATACTAAAATGTAGCTAACACAATTTTTGTCATTTTTACATAAAGCTTAAATTGCATATAATTGCAACATTGCCTATTTTAAGATTTAATTGCATTTTAATACTTACAAATTGATTCCAGTATTTTTATTTATATTTAATAATGTTATAAATCATCTTTTAGTGCTTTCCACTTTAATTTCCAGAATTTATATTTGCTATTTTTAATAAAATAATGGGGAAAAGTGGCTACTTTTAAATCTAGCCAGATTTCATTTTCGATTGTAGCCTAATTCTTACCCAACTAAACCAATTGAACCCCAGCCAATTCCTAAAATTACCCGACCATAGCTCCGTTTAAACGACCGCACCCGACCCCATTTAATTCCCAGGCCTTTGATCTAACAGATCAACGGCCTCGCAGTTCCCCTTTCCTTATTAATTCGCAAGACCCAAACCTTCTCATTTTCCACTACCAGCCGCCTTTGAACCCTTCATTCTCTCAAACCTCTCTCGAAGCTTCTCATCAAACCTAGCCACCATTCCGCCCTGAAAGCACCGGAATCCAAATGGCCTTCCAAGGTTATGTGAAGCCCTACACCGGCACTCCTATGGACTTCCCATTGCGCCTGATTTTTTTGAAGATTCCAGAGCCTGCCACACAGAGGTTTGGTCAGCTTCATTCGATTCGAGTTCCCACGGCCTCCTCCGATTTTTAACTCCGGCGTACCATGGTTTGCTCGAGCCCTGATTTTGGGACTCTCCCGACTTAGATTCGGTGACTTTTCAAAGCCTTTCTCAACTACTAGGGTTTCTTTGAAAACCTAAACCTTCGAGGTTTTTCATGATTCCTTTTAGATGCGTTGTGTATCTAGTGCGTTCCCTAAGCTTTTAAAACGATTTTCTGACTATCTTTCAAAAATTTACTTTCAAAAAACCATTTCTTTTTCCGATCTAAGGGTTTTTTCGAAAATATGTAAATGTTCTCTGACTTTCTTTTTCCTTTTGTGTGTATTTGCCTTTACTGTTTCTTGTATTTTCTTCTACTCTGCCTTTTTTATTTTCTTCTACTTGTGTTCAATGTTATTGTCTTCTACTGTATTGTGTTTCTGTAATGCCTTTTGTATTTTCTTCTACTGTATTATTCCCTATCCTAGTATTCTCGTGTAATTTCCTTCTACTGTTATTTTCGCAATTATTATGTTCTTAAAATATTTCCTTTATCAAGTTCCATCTGATGAGCTCTGTTTAAGTGTCTTCTAAAAATTGCTTTAGCATGCTTCTTCTACTGTTCTTATCAGTTTTTCCATTATGTTTCGTATCAGTTTTTCTAACTCTATTTTTTTGAATCTTCTACTATGTTCAGCGTGTTTAATTGCTATCATTGTTTTCTCATGAGTTGCCTGCTAGCTGAATAAGAAAACATGCAGAGGCTTCAGTTTTTCTCTGAGACCTCTGAGCCTAATTTGATCACTTGCCTTCTCATCTCTGTACTCGATTAAAATGGTGGAAACCCTAAATTTGGGGGTTCTTCCAAGTTTGGTCATGTGATTTTCTTGACTAGGGTTTTATTTCAAAACCTAACTCTTTCAGAACAACTTCGAGTCTCTGACTGAGTTTTTGGACCTCTTGTTTTCATATGATTCATGACTTTTTTGCTAACAACTCTTCACACTAGATTTTTCTACTGATTTTTACAATGAACACGGCAATCTTCTTCAATGCTTAAACATGTTTCGTATGCTCCCTTAATAAAATGAATAACTTCCCTCTAAAGTGGCCTTTCAAATTTGTGATTAGTTCAATACTTCCCTTGTAATATGGTCTGATTGGATTTCCTTTCCAATGTTTGCTGATTTTCTCTGTGACTCGACTAAGTTAAACACCCTTCGCAGCTTTTGCGCTTGGTTTCATTCATGGTCAGTAATTACAAGATCCCTGATTCTTTGATTTACTGGTTGTCAATTGATTTTTCTTACTTATTTGTACAACCATCGTACTTAAAACCCTGTCCTCAAACTAACCTTTATGTATTCGACTAATTTGCTGTTGTGTAACGAAAAAACAAGTGCTTATTCCACAATTCTTTCCTTAAATTGTTTTTACTCCGTTTGAGAATTTGGAATCCTTAATTAAGGGAGTCTTGTGGTAAATTGATGCTTAATTGAATACTACAGTTCCTTAACTATTTTCTTTAACCTTATTTCTTGCTGGTTTCTTCAACACTATAAATGCACGAACCTCTTTCAAAAACTTCACAGCAATCAGAATCCTTCTGAACTCATACTCACTACACAATAATATTCTCTTCCTTGTCTGCACTGTGGGCCGTTCACAAGACCGCTACTGCTTTTTCTTTGTTTTGTTTCTCTCTGAAACGTGTATGTCCGGATTTACTTTTTAGAGCACTAAACACAATTGTGTACTATACTGGCTTGGTATCCATGTTTGCTTGTTGTTTCTTGTATATCTCATATTAATTGGCCATGCTGATTTTCCTTCTGTTTTTTTTGTGTATGAACCCCCATCCCCTATCACCCTTATGTGTTTTTGATTAAATGACTTAAAGGCCATGGGCAATGTAAGTTGTTGTCCATGAATTAAGTTTTGGATCCATGGGGGTCTTAACCTCTAACAATATGTTCTAACAGGCCTACGGGTATGCCAGCGAACTCCCTTGCTTGGGGTCTTATGCCCATCAGCTGCCTTCTGCCTCTTGCACTCCCCCATTCCCATATACCCTTATGTGTTACTGATTTAAAGCTATTTTCCTTTTTTCCCTTTCCCCTTTCAGAATTCTGCTTCTGCATTTGCACTCTCTCTTAGTCTTAAGTTTGTGCCCCCCTCTTGTGAGCTTGCCTTGGGACTTGAGTTCCCTCTGAACTTGGACACCTGAGGGCTGGCCCTTCCACACTGCACTTGTCTTAATCTGGTTATATCTTTGGTGTAAGCACTGCCGGAGTTCATATGAGACTCTTAGGGAACTTTGACACACCCAAATGGGAGAAAGGCTTGAAATATGATCTCTTGGAGTTGGTTTACTTCATACTTCAGATAGGAAGTCTGAATCAGGCTCTCTTTGGTTGTACATTTTTATTTCTGATGTATTTTCTTTACTTTACTTCTTTTTCTGGGCTGTAATAACTTTGTAATTAAAACTCTCGGGGATGGCTAGTGAAAAAGGGAGGGGTAACCATGTATGCAAAGGGGTAGATATCCTGCCTATAGGAGTTTCTGAATTTCTGCATTCTCATATAGATATACTTGCCTATAGGTTATTTCTGAATTTCTGCACTCTCATATAGATAACTTGCCTATAGATTATTTCTAAATTTCTACACCCTCATATGGATAACTTGCCTATAGGAGTTTCTGAATTTCTACGCTCTCATATAGATAACTTGCCTATAGGTTATTTCTGAATTTCTGCATTCTCATATATATAACTTGCCTATAGGTTATTTCTGAATTTCTGCACCCTCATATAGATAACTTGCCTATAGGAGTTTCTGAATTTCTGCATTCTCATATAGATATCCTGCCTATAGGAGTTTCTGAATTTCTGCATTCTCATATAGATAACTTGCCTATAGGTTATTTCTGAATTTCTGCACCCTCAAATAGATAACTTGCCTATAGGTGCATTTCTGAATTCTGCATGCACATAGAAAATATGCCTATAGGTCTTTCTGAATCTTGCATACACATTCTTCATCAGACAATCATGTTTATAGGTCTTAATCAACCAACTGCAAGTAGATATCATGTTCATAGGCTTTAAACAAAAGTTCAACACCTAGATATCATGGTTATAGGTTTTCTGCATTTTACTATGTCCATAAAAGTGTTTAAAAATCAACAACGCATAGAAAGCATGCCTATAGGAACTATTAATCAAGTGTGAATCGCTTCACTCGCTTATAAGTCTAAGACCAGTAATAATGACGCAGAATTTATGATCTCTCGCTAAAACTTGCCTTTCTTTAATAACTGACAACTTTTCTCAAATCAGTATGTATTCAGTTTACTTTATTATTTCTGAAATCAGTAGATATCATGCCTATAGGACCCTCGTCCAACACTTAGGCAAACCATAGGGTAAACTTTATAAACTGAATCAGATTTTATTAGCTACAACCAGCAGGTAGGCCTGATTCGGGCTTCTTATCTGAACTATGTAACAAATCAGTCTGCCTCAACCTTTAAGTTTTAATCAGACCCTAAACAGTATGCGCAAGACATGCTAAATTATGTGCTTCTCTATCAAAGGAGGTATATCTGAGCCTTTTACATGTTATGTGCTTCCCCAACTTGTTATACGTATTTTTGTATGTCGCCTTAGAGTTTTGCCTTTAAACTATAAACAAGCCTAATATCCCTTCCCTTTAGGATTAGTAGTCCTAAATGCCTCCGGGACTGATTGGATTGAGGCGGGTAATAGCATGAATAAGTAAATGAGACCATTCCGCGCTCTAATACCCTAACGGGGCGGGAAAGGGTAGATACGGATATGATGACCACGCGATAACATCCCGTGCAGCCCCTCACTGAGGAGTGATTACCGGATGTTGTGTGGGGTGATCCATATTATTTATAAACTAGACCCCCCTTCCTTGTTTCTTTGTTTCTTTGCTTCTTCTCCAATTTCAAACCATTTCCTTAAGAAAAAATCAGCTTTCTTTTGGTTCTTTCTAACTATGTTTATTTGTAATCATTATGTGAAAATCTCCTCTTACTTGAAGTCTTTATTTGCCTATGTGTTATTTGCGCTTAAGTTCACAACAATAGTCTGGCCGGGAACCACACTAGTGGATCTTGAGGGGTGCCTAACACCTTCCCCTCGGGATAATTTCAAGCCCTTACCCAATCTCTGGTTACTCAAATAAAACCCTTCTTAGTGTCCTAATGCACTTTAATCATTAGGTGGTGACTCTTCAATTCAAACCCAATTCCCCAAAAGGGAACGAGTTGTCCTCCCAAATGTCATAAACCCGATTTCGTGAGAAAAAGGGGGCGCGACAACCAAAACCCTACCCATTTACTCTCGAGCCCGGTTATTTGATTTGTTTCGAAATCCGACCCCAATTCGAGGTCTAAATCTCAATTTTACAAAAATCTCTGATTCTACCCAAATCCCTAATTTCTACCATGGAAATCCTAAATTTGATTTTAAACTCTAACATATATTAATGGAATATGATTAGAAGTAGATTAGAATCACTTACCCAAAGTTTGTAGATGAAAATCACTCTTTAAAATCGCCTTTGACCGAGTCTAGGGTTCGAAAATACGAAAATGAGGCTAAAATTCCGTCCCTCGGCTATTTGTCCAGTCGCAAGTGTCGCAAATGCGACCCAGGGCTTGCAAATGCTAACCCTGCAAATGCGAAGAAGTTATCGCAAAATTCAACTCCTCACATCCTGCTGTCATCGCAATTACGACGATAGGTTCGCAAATGCGAACATCGGATCTTCGCAAAAGCGATCAAATGATCGCAAATGCTATCACTGTAGACATGTGATTTTTGACCCTCCCCAAGATTTTTTATATTTTAGCATGTAAATATTTAATTTAGGCCTAATATAGCTATTTCAACTAATTTTTACTCTTTTACTTTATTTTATTACAGGAAAAATAAAAATTACAAAAAAATTGTTCCATTAATGTTTTGTAGTCATTTTTAATCTTGAAAAATACCAAAAAATAGTTTGTTTTAACGGTCAATCTTATTTTAATATTTATTTTATTTAAGTAGGACTAATTAATAATTAAGATCGTAATTTAGTCCCGTTCGCAGAGAAAGAATAAAACTTGGGCTCGATGACCCATTCTTAGGCCTAATTTTGGACCTAGCCCATAATTCTCAAACCCATAATTCTTAGGCCCATACCCCTAACCTAATCCCTACCCCTATATAATAGTACCTAACACCTAAATATAGGACATCATCCTAAGAGCCAACGCAAGAGAGAAGTTGCGCAACAGCAGCATTCCCCCAGCAAAAAAGCAACGCCCTCTCTGATTTTAATTTCATGAATACAAAATACAGAGCCTCCTTCTTCATTAAAGGGATCAGCCATAAACACCCCATTACAACCCAAAATTTCCATTAGAGCTACTATAAATCTAGCTTGAATCAACCACCAAAAAACTCCTCTAAACTCCAGCAAATCCAGCAGCTTTTTAGCTGTAAAAAACCACCAAAATCAGCCTCCAAAAACAGACCCAGAATAGCCCAAAAACAAGCTGGAAATCCAGCTCGAACCAGCCCTCTTCTCAGTCCAAAAATGACTTTGAAACAGCACGAACAACCTCCTAAACGCAGCAAAAGACCAGCTGCGAACAGCCCTAAAACCCAGCTCAAAACAGCCCCCCAAAAGCCCCAAATTTCAGCCACAAACGACACAAAAATCCCAGCCAAAACCCAGTTCCAAAAGACCTCAAACCATCCTTAAACAAGCTGCAAATAATCTGTTTCAGCTGTGTAAATACTAGCAACAGGAGCTCCAAAAATCAGCCCCAGAGCAGCCCTCAAATGCGTCCGAACATCGTCATTTTCACTCCGAAAACGCTGCTAGTTGCAGCTGGGAATCACTTTGCAAAGCAGCTTTCAAAATCAGTTCCGAAACTATCTTTAAAGTGAGGTGATGTTCGAGTTCGTCGGTTCGAGGTTCCGGCAATGTCGCCTTTAGAAGTCTCCGATTTTGGTTCAGATCTTTAGCAAAAGTATTAAGTCGGATCTCTTTATTGTGCGTGAATTTGAGAGCTCCCATTTTAAATAAAAATTGCGGCTGATTGAGGTCTGTTCTTTCCTATTTCGATTTATATTTTTGGTCGATCTTTTCATTATATTTGTTCATGAATCACTGTTTATGTGTTTGCTTGGGTTATTTGTTGAAAAATTTTCATTAGTTCATATCCTGATTTGCCATGAGTTTTGATTGTTTGCTGGTTAGATTTAGAGCTTATATTTGGTTAATTAGTCAATAAATTAGGCCATGAGTTTTGTTTGTAAATTTGCCTTAGGCCACGGTTCGTGAAACTCTGGCAATTTGTTGAGATTGGCGAACATATGACACTTTAAT
This sequence comes from Nicotiana attenuata, assembly GCF_001879085.1. Taxonomy (NCBI): domain Eukaryota; kingdom Viridiplantae; phylum Streptophyta; class Magnoliopsida; order Solanales; family Solanaceae; genus Nicotiana; species Nicotiana attenuata. The sequence continues at coordinate 50,477,031 of NC_031993.1, forward strand.
TTTGGACTATAATGAAAGAGAAGAATTTGGACCTAATCGAAAGAATGATGGATGAGCATTTATCGTTAGATAATGTTGATTGGGCGTTAAAGTTAGGTATTGTTTTAAATTAATCTAGATCCGTGGCTCTAAAATTCTTAGTTTTTACTCGTAAACTAGAGTACATCATTGCTTCTTCCATAATAATTCCATAACTCTTAGCCTTGCAATAATCTCAAACAAACTCAGGAAATGAACAACCTTGAACTGTCGTAGTTTGCATTAGGCCTGATTTAGATTAGTATTGCGATTATGTATACGTTCGCGTAACATAATTGCAAATTTAATTCTTAAAAGACTCGAGGGATGCACTAGCGCAACTTCAACCAAATTTTTCTTAATAAATAAACAAAGCATTATTAATCGTGGACACGTTCGCGTGACATGGTTTTTGACGCGCCAAAGGAAAGAGTATACGTACGCGTAACTCAATCCTTTAATTACGAATATTCAAGTAATTTTAAAAAAGCGGTAAAAGATAATTGCACATAGGTCCTAAAAATGAGTAGTTGAACAATTAAGCCGAGTATGAATTGCTAAGTGACCGTGCTAGAACCACGGAATCTGGGGGTGCCTAACACCTTCCCTCGAGTTAACAGAATTCCTTATTCAGACTTTCTGGTTCCCAGACTCTTTAAAAAATAAAACTTCCTCGATTTGGGATTTAAGATAAACCGGTGACTTGGGACACCTTAATTTTTTCCAAGTGGCGACTCTAATTAAATAAATAATTCCATTTCGAATAATGTCGCTTTAATTGGAAAATTTCCCTTATATTACCCTTTGGGTGGTAAAAATGAGGTGTGACAGCTCTGGCGACTCTGCTGGGGATAAGAACCCAGAACTTCCGGTTCAGGGTTCAAGAATTCGAGCTTGTTAAATGTGATTTATTTGGCTTTATTGTTGATATTACAGTATTTTGTGGACTTAATGTGCTAATTGCCATTTACCGCTTTGATATTACTTGAACTGTATTTAAATGTCTTCTTACGCCATCCCTCTGAGTCTTCTTAAAATGGTGCACATGTCCGCGTGGCCCGCTTTTTCTGTAGAAATTATACCAAATAGATCGAGGCTGGGCCAGCAACAAGGCCGGGTAGACTTTAGTGCTCCCGGTACGTTGCCCCCTCCTCGACCCTAGTTGTCCGCTCGGGTAACCCAAGTCTAGACCACAAACCCCAGATTTTAAACCTAGAATAACGCAACCCCATGCCGGATCCCTAGTAGGAACGATTATTTGCATCACGTGCATTTGACCTTGGGGACTCAACACAGGGGTTGGGTCCGTCTAGGACAGGTGTACCCAAAATAAAGACCATCTGATGCATCCTACGTGCTATGTGAATATTTATCTGTTTCGGCTTGCATGTTGACCGGCTAGGAAAAGAAAATGAAGAGAAAACCAAGAGTGATGTGGGATAGAGAATTTACCCGGTTTCTAAAAATCCCGGTATTTGAAAATGTCTCGAAACTCTGCCGAATTTTTGAAAAACAAAAAGAAAAAGGAAAATGTATTTCAAAAAAAAAGAAAGTGAGTCAATTATCATGTTTTTATGTCAAAACTGACCGAACTACGCGGGTCTGATTCTCACCGGATGTGAGATACGTAGGCAAACCTCATCGGTTCCGACCCCAATTTTCAAAAAAATCCAAAAATATTTTCTTTCAGTTCTTTCTTTAGAAATCTTTCCTTAGAAAATTCAAAAAAAAGAAGTTTATTAAACTCAAAAATGGTTTCCTTCTTTCTAACGTCTTTCATACGAAAAAAAAAGAGAAAAAATTAATAAAATTCAAAATCCAAAAATACGGGTTTCCTTCATTTTGAAGTATTTTTCAAAAAACAAAAAAAAAAAAAACTACAGAAACAAAAATCAAAAAAAAAAAACTACTCCTTAGATGTCTTTCTTTCATAAATGTCCATAAAAAATTTGAAAAATTGAAGTCCAAAAATATTTTTTGCTTTTCTTTAGAAGTACTTTTGTAAATAAATAAAAGCTCCGAAATTCAAAATATTTTTCTTAAAAAAGTCCCTCTTTCGAAAATTAAGAGGTTACATCCAAAATCCAAAAATATTTTCTTTCTTCTTTAGAAAAAGAGAAAGCAAATGAAAATTCGAACATTAATATTTCTTTTACTTTAAAATTCCCAAAGTTCAAATCAAAAGCAAAATGAATTTTAGAAGTCTTTACTTTCAAAAACAAAATAAAATCAAAATCAAAAATCCAAAAAAAATTCCCTTACTTCTTTAAAGTATCTTTTTAGAAAATTCCAAAGAAAAAAAAATCAAAAAAAATCAAAAAATGTTAGTTTAGCCTTAAAGCTTTACATGGTACTGAGTTTTATAAAAAGAACGAAAAAAAGAGTTAGTTTAGTCAATTTTCGATCTTCCCGAACTACGCAAGATCTGATTCATGCGGGGTCATGATACGTAGGCAATCCCCATTGGATTCGATCACA